>NC_089516.1:84876953-85187401 GCF_036850995.1 Saccopteryx leptura | reverse complement strand
AAAATTGAATGACAGGAAAGGGGAAGAAAGTTCTTGAGGGTACTCTAAGTGCAAGTAAATCTGTGAATCACTGTGGAGTAATATAGTCCCTTTTAGCTAACACCAAGTCGCTTTCTATTGGGTTAGTCACAAGATAAATAATCAACACAATTAAGGGGGGGGAGTGCCAGTGCACTATGTGCTTGCATGCGCAAGCACATACTTAATAGATTATGAATCTCTATTTTTTAAATGTTTTATTTATGATTTTTAGAGAGAGGGGAGAGAGAGAGAAAGAGAGAGAGAGAAGGGGAAGGAGCAGGAAACATCGACTCCCATATGTGCCTTGACCAGGCAAGCCCAAGGTTTTGAACCGGCACCCTCAGTGTTCCAGGTTGACACTTTATCCCACTGCGCACCACAGGTCAGGCTGAATCTCTATGTTTTTGTAAAGCAATCATTTAAATTTTGCCAGTCTGAGTAACAGTTTTCAAACAGCTGTATCTGTTTCTTATTCACAAGGTGTAAAGGAAGCCAAAACCTCAAAGTTTTGTCTTGAAACCTAAATGGAAGAGGTGCTTATTACTGAAGTATCTTTCTTTCCTTTCCTTTCTTTTTTTTAATGATTAAGAAGTTAAGTATGTCCATTCTACAAGAAGGCAAACAATTTTAGCCGCACTGTGACCACATTACATACACTGACATTTCTACTGGGAACAAGAGCAAGATCTCCTACTCCTTCCCACTCTTAAATCAGAGTTTGCATAAAGAAGAGGGGAACTGGTCATTGTAACTCCATTTCTCCAACTCTATACACTTTTACAAGTTAAAGTTTGATTCAACTCTTCAGAAATTGGAAAGTATCTCAGGCTAGCAGCTGATACCTCACAAGGTTTGGAATTTAACACACACCCACACCACAGCACACATGGACACACACAGGAAATACATAGGATAGAAGCCCCATCAAGGCAGTTTTAATATCCATGGACGAGCTTCTCTTCTGTGTAGTTATGCTCTCCCATTCACTGTGTCAACCAAGAGAACCAGGCTGAGCCTGATTCTTCTTCACATGGGTCCTATTACATCTCCCGCTGATCCGAAGGAGGACTTTGCAGGGCACCAGTTTGGGATTCTGCAATTCTTTTCACTCTGACTCAGGAAAAACCATTTCTCCAAAATACATCGGAAATGGTTGCCAACTTGCCAAAACATTTCCTGAGCTAGAGGTTTGCAGCTCTGCAACTATATTTTCCATATGCTCAAGAGCCATCTCCAAACACCACGACATGGCTGTATGTGGTGTGGCAGACTAGTGAATGATATAGGCAGCATATGGCTCCTCTCACCTCCCTTGCAGTTGAAGGGGTTTTCAGGCAAAGTCAAAAGCAAAAATATTTCTTATGCCAAACGGGCTTCCCTTTATTTGCCTTAGAGGCAGTAAGAAATTCTAGGCAGATGTATGGGAGAAAAGGCCACCCAAGCCTGTATCTGCAACAGAAATGCAATTTTCCTGCTTTCCAATAGACTTTACTCATGGTTGAGTTGATTCTCTTTGTGATCCTGCTGGATTTTGAACTCTTACACAAAAGCAACAATAACAGCAAGACCAGAGGAGCCTCCTGCATTCATTATAAAACCAAGCATAAGAATGAGCTCAACCAGTGAGGAATACAGTCACCTGTCTATGCTTAGGTGGTCCAGTTCAGCTTTGAGCCCTTAACCACAAATCACATTCACAAGTTCCATCTCCGTCTATATCAAGCACATAAACTTGCTATGCTAGAATTGGATTTGGAATAAAAATCTGTTCCTGTGGAGGTCATCATAGTACACAAAGGTTATTCTGCCACCAACGGGAAAGCAAGCATGCTAAAAGCACATGAGCTGTCAAACTGGTGAACTTGCCGTGACCTGAAACATACTGACTGCAGTGAAAGGACAGCATTTTGAATTGTATTTATTTTCTATTACAAGGAACAAGTGTATAGAGTTGGTGGAATGGAGTTATAAGAAATGGCCTTGGAAATCAGACTAATGTCTTAATGTCTTCTTCATCAATAAAATTCTTTAGGCCGAGGAGAGCTGCAAACTCAAAGGCTATCTGGTGCCCAGTGTGTGATGCAGCCAGGTAGAGGACAATAGGGAGAGGTGCTACTTGAGGAAAATTTGAAGATTGTGTTCCTTACCGAAAACCATTCCTAGCAAAATGTAATGAAATTAAATCAAACTCTCTGGTACTCCTCAAAAAAAATAAATAAATAAATAAGAAAAAGAAAAAACACAAACAAACAAAAATCATTTCCAGGAAAAATTCAGTTGACAAGCTTATGGGAGCTCCCTTATAGGTAATTAACTGCTTAAGATTCTCTCATTATCTTTAACCTTTGGCATCTTAGTTACAGTGTGTAGTGGTGTGGGCCTCTTTGGGTTCATCTTGTTTGGGACTCTCTGAGCTTCCTAGGCTTATGTGTCTGTTTCCATTGGTAAGTTAAAAACATTTTCTTTTATTATTTTTTTCAAATACATTTTCAATTCCTTGCTCTCTATTCTGGCACTCCTAAGGTGTGAATGTTGACATGCTTGAAATTGTCCCTGAATCTCCTTTAACTATTCTCAGTTTTTTTAAAAAAAAAATTATCTTTTCTATTTGCTTTTCTTATTGAGTGATTTATGCTACCTTATCTTTCAAATCACTGATTCAATCCTCTGCTTCCTCTACTCTACTGTTAATTCCTTCTAATGTATTGTTCACTTCAGTTGTTGTATTATTCATTTCTGACTGGTTATTTTATGTTTCCTGATATGTTTATGTTTCTGATCTTTCTGTTGAAGTTCTTTCTGAGATCAATGACCATCCTTATAACAAGTGTTTTGAACTGTATCTAATACAGGGGTCCCCAAACTTTTTACACAGGGGGCCAGTTCACTGTCCCTCAGACCGTTGGAGGGCCAGACTATAAAAAAAATATGAACAAATCCCTACGCACACTGCACATATCTTAAAGTAAAAAAACAAAACGGGAACAAATACAATATTTAAAATAAAGAACAAGCCCTGACCGGTTGGCTCAGTGGTAGAGTGTCAGCCTGGCGTGCAGAAGTCCTGGGTTCGATTCCCGGCCAGGGCATACAGGAGAAGAGCCCATCTGCTTCTCTACCCCTTCCCCTCTCCTTCCTCTCTGTCTCTCTCTTCCCCTTAGCTAAGGCTCCATTGGAGCAAAGATGGCCCGGGCGCTGGGGATGGCTCCTTGGCCTCTGCCCCAGGCGCTAGAGTGGCTCTGGTCGCAACAGAGTGATGCCCGGAGGGGCAGAGCATCGCCCCCTGGTGGGCAGAGCGTCGCCCCCTGGTGGGCGTGCCAGGTGGATCCTGGTAGGGCGCATGCGGGAGTCTGTCTGACTGTCTGTCCCTGTTTCCAGCTTCAGAAAAATACAAAAAATAAAATAATAATAATAAAAAAAACAAGTAAATTTAAATCAACAAACTGACCAGTATTTCAATGGGAACTATGGGCCTGCTTTTGGCTAATGAGATGGTCAATGTGCTCCTCTCACTGACCACCAATGAAAGAGGTGCCCCTTCCGGAAATGTGGCGGGAGCCAGATAAATGGCCTCAGGGGGCCGCATGCGGCCTGCGGGCCGTAGTTTGGGGACCCCTGATCTAATAGATTGCTTGTCTCCATTTCTAATCTTTTTTTACAGAGTTTGATTTTGTTCTTTCATTTTTGACATGTTTATCTCTTCGTTTTGATTTTCTTCCTATTTTTGTTTCTATTTATTAGATAGAACTGTTACATCTGATAAAATGGCCTTATATAGCAGGTGTCTTGTAAGATCAGAGGTGCAATCTCTCTTGTCACCTGAGCTGGGAGCACCAGGTGTGTTCCTTTTGTACGTTATGTGTGCCCTCTTACTGTAGTTGAGCCTTTATTGCTGTTGGCATGTCAGTAGAAGTGACTGCCTCTCAGTTTGATTAATTGCAAGGACTGGCCATGACTACAGTGAGGAAGCTGTTATGTGGGGGCTGAATTTATGGAACAGGATCTGCTTTAGTGGGACTCTGATATCAAGTTGTCCCTTTGGATGTGTCATTTGTGGAGGAAGTTAGGTAGTGCTCTAGTGTGGTCTAAAGCTGGTCATTGGATGTGTCAATCTGGAGCCTCTTGGGAAGTTTAGTCCCAGGTCAGTTGTTGCCTGTGTCTTGCTTAGGATTCCTTGGTATAAGCTACACAAAATGATCTGCAGATAGTTGCCACTTGTGGTGGGCTTTGAGGTGTCGGGGACAAGCTAAGCTACAAATTGAGGTCAGCTGTTGCTAGTGCCATAAAACTCTTAGAAGAAAACATAGGCAAGAAATATATATACTATATATTTTATGATATAGCTCCTTGAGTAAGGGAGACAAAATAAAAAAAATAAACAAATAAGACTGCATTAAACTATAAAGTTTTTACAGAGCAAAAGGAACCATTAACAAAATGAAAAGACAGCCCATTGAATGGGAGAGCATATTCACTAATACATCTGATAAGGGGTTAGAGTTAATATTCAAAGTTTATAAGGAGATTATAAAATTCAATACCAAAACAACAAATAATCTAATTAAAAACTGGGTGAAGGCCCTGGCCGGTTGGCTCAGTGGTAGAGCGTTGGCCTGGCCTGCGGAAGTCCTGGGTTTTATTCCCAGCCAGGGCACACAGGAGAAGCGCCCATCTGCTTCTCCACCCCTGCCCCTCTCCTTCCTCTCTGTCTCTCTCTTCCCCTCCCACAGCTGAGGCTCCATTGGAGCAAAGATGGCCCGGGTTCTGGGGATGGCTCTGTGGCCTCTGCTTCAGGCGCTAGACTGGCTCTGGCCGCAACAGAGCGATGCCCCAAATGGGCAGAACATCACCCCCTGGGGGGCATGCCGGGTGGATCTCGGTTGGGCGCATGCGGGAGTCTGTCTGACTGCCTCCCTGTTTCCAGCTTCAGAAAAATACAAAAAAACCCAAAAAACAACAAAAAAAAACAACCTGGGTAAAAGCACCTGACTAGGCGGTGGCACAGTGGATAGAGCATTTGACTGGGATGTGGAAGGACACAGGTTCGAGACCCCGAGGTCGCCAGCTTGAGCGCGGGCTCATCTGGCTTGAGAAAAAGCTCACCAGCTTGGACCCAGGGTCACTGGCTCCAGCAAGGGGTTACTCAGTCTGCTGAAAGCCTGCGGTCAATGCACATGTGAGAAAGCAATCAATGAACAACTAAGAAGTCGCAACGCAAAACGAAAAACTAATGATTGATGCTTCTCATCTGTCCCCATTCCTATCTGTCTGTCCCTGTCTATCTCTCTGACTCTCTCTCTGTCTCTGTAAAAAATAAATAAATTAAAAAAATAAAAATAAAAATAAATAAATAAATAAAATAAATTAAAAAATGAATAAATAAAAACTGTTTAAAAACTGGGTAAAGGACCTAAATAAGCACTTCTCCAAAGAGGACATACACATGGCCAATAGACATGAAAAGATGCTCAATATCACTAATCATCAGAGAAATGCAAATTAAAACCACAATGAGAAATCACTTCACAATGGTTATCATCAATAAATCAATAAACAACAAAGTGTTAGTGAGGTTGTGGAGAAAAAGGAACCCTCTTGTACTGTTGGTGAAAATGCAGATTAGTGCAGTCACTATAAAAAACAGTATGGAGTTACTTCAAAAAATTAAAAATGGAACTGCCTTATGACCCAACAATTCCTGTTTTAGGAATATATCCAAGAAAATCCAAAACACTAATTTAGTGCAGTGTTATTTACAATAGCCAAGATTTGGAAGCAGTCCACGTGCCCAACAACAAATGAGTGGATAAAAAGAAGTTGTGGTATATTTATACAATGAAATATTACTTGGTTATAAAAAAGAAGGCAATCTTACCTTTTGCCACAGCATGGATGGGCCTAGAGAATATTATGCTAAGTGAAATAAGCTGGTCAGAGAAAGTCAAGCACCATATGATTTTATTTATATGTGGAATCTAATGAACAAAATAAACCAACAAACAAAATAGAAACAGACTCATAGATGCAGAGAACAGACTGACAATTGTTGGAGGGAAGCGGGGTTGAGGCTGAGTGAAAATGGTGAAGGCTTTAAAAAAAGGCCAAAAAACTGATAGACACAGACAGGAGTATGGTGATTTTCAGAGAGAAAGGTGGGTGGGGGAGATAGAAGAAAATATATGTGGGATAAATGGTGATGAAAAAAGATTTGACTCAGGGTGGTGAGCATACACAACAACGTATAAATGATGTATTATAGAATTGTGCACCTGAAACCTATATAATTTTATTAACTAATGTCACTTCAGTAAATTCAATTAAAAAAAGAACAATTTGAGCACAGTGGGAGGAATTTGGCCTGCAGCACCCTGGGCTCATCATAAAGGAATAAATTGAATGCTTCCCTCTGGGGTGAGTAAGACAGGGAGTATTCGGCATCTTTTGTTGAAAGTACATTTAAATGAGAGATCTTTGAAATGACTGTCTTGGTTCTTTGTGTGTACATTGAGTGCCAGGTGTTCCATTAGAGTCCCAGGTCACTCCACAATAATGTGCGATTGTGTGATTCCTGCATCTGTTTGTGGCCTCTTTCTGACACATGCAACAAAAGGGGCTCTGAGGGGTCTGGAGAAGCTGGTGACCAGCAAGGGTGCATTCAGACAATCTGGACAAAGGACACTCAGTGCAAAGGTCAATGATAGAGCACTTTGCAATGAACTACAAGTTCCTTGTTAAGCAGTCGAGGAACCATTGCCTGCAAGTTTCTTTCAAGAACTGAACAGAAGCACTGTGAATTTAGACAATATGTTATGTATGCTTTATCTTGCCATCAGACATTTTCCCCCCAATATAAAAATTCCATCTTAAGTAGCTTCAAAGTTCCAACCTCATAGCTCAAGTCTGGGTTTTGTTATCTTTTTTTAAGAAGCAGTTTTATGTATCTTCAGTGTTAATGAAAACATTATGTTCCATCCCTAAGTTGAATTGTGGATTGGAAATATGAAGTTTTCTGAACCATATGTTTGTGTTCCAAACTGATGTCTTTGTTGCTGTGACTATTTGGGGCACAGGAATCTATAGAAGGAAATGTTCATTTGAATGTGCAGGTTATACCTTAGTGTTCAGGTTGATGATTTGGAGAAGCAGAGAAAGCAGAGATCTCTCAAAGTAGTTTTAAATAAAACAAATGAGTAACTGCAAAAAGGTATCATTGTCAGCGGGCATACTCACTGTAATCAAGATTCTTAATCTTTCGTAGGCAGAGCCGGCCGTGGCAACCCCTACCAGTGAAGCACTTTGGAGCAGCTGGACAAAATGCTGGAGGACAGACACAGCTGGCCTTGTCCTTTCCGGAAAGTGTGATGGCCCCCTTGGAGGCAGACTCCGCTGACCAGGAAACCCCCAATGACTAGTGGGCTTGGTTCTTCCAGTTAACCGCACAGTCGTTTCCAGAAATCATATTTCTAATAGCCAAAAACAATAGTCAGTTTCCAAAGTGGCCTGAAAATAAAATAATCTATTTCGAGATAGCAACAGTAAATGTCTTTTTTATCTAGATTAAACACAGAGCTAAAATACTGTTTTTTAAGTAGCAGTGATTTGTGCCACTGGTGGTAGTATAGTGTTGCAGTTGCAAAGAGTCTTGACTCTGCCCCTTCTTAGCCATGTGAATTTGCACGTGTCTTAATTTCACTGAGCCTCAGTTTCTCCACCTGTAAAATGAGACAATAATGGCATCTTGGTTTATTTTTAGTGAAATGCTCATTTTCCAAATGGCCAGTCTTTCCCCAAACTTTAGAGACAGTCTTCTCGATGTATGTGTTGCTAATGATAGTTTTTTGCTACTTATAGTATTTGTAATGTGCTTTCAATGAAATTTTTCAAACTGCTGGTGAGCCACTCTTGGCAGGTTCTAGTTTAACTGCCATGTACATTGAGACACTGTGAACAACTGTATTTCAATCTCCACTTTCCCTTTGAGTTTGGCAACTGATTGCCTGTAATCTTCACAAAATGTTTTATCTCATTCTCTAATTTTTTATTGATCAGAACTTCACTGGTTATATATTATTCCAAGATCCAATTACATGAGAGCCTATTTTCCTATTTGCCTAAGGTTGTCTTTTGCCAGGTTGAGTATATTTTGGGCCTGATTAGGTACTCTTTTGGATTTTTTTTTTTTTTTTGAGAGAGACAGACAGGAAGGAAGAGAGAGAGAGATGAGAAGCATCAACTCATAGTTGCGGCACCTTAGTTGTTCCTTGATTGCTTTCTTGTATGAGCCTTTAGCAGGTAACTCCAGCTGAGCCAGTGACCCCTTGTTCAAGCCAGACACCTTGGCCTTTAAGCCAGAGACCTTCGAACTCAAGCCAGCTACCATGGGGTCATGTCTATGATCTCATGCTCAAGCCAGAGACCCTGCGCTCAAGCTGGTGAGTCTGCGCTCAAGTTGAAGATCTCGGGGTTTTGAACCTGGGTCCTCAGTGTCTCATGCTGATGCTCTATCTATTGCACCACCAAGTGATCAGGCTCTTTTGGTTTATTTTTAACCCATAATGCTGGCTATAATTATTTTCATATATGGCAGAGACTGCTAGCTACCTAACTAATATCCATTTCCTCTTTCTTAGTTAATAACAAAAGCCAATTATTTTTTGGATGGCCTACAAAATGTGTGAGAGAGGACAGATCTTCAAGAAGCTCTCTTTAGGAATGAGATAGCATTTGGGATATGCATTCTTTGCCCATTTCATTTCCTGCTTCTTGCTGGTAATACAGACATCAATGGCTAGAGCCCCAGCAGCCATCGTGAACAATGAAGTAATCTTGAGCCAATGCAAAAGATGAAAGACTATAAGCATAAAAATTCATCCCTTGTGACTTTGGGTTTAGTATTGTCAGCTTGGAATTGTCTACTTTTATGTTAGAAAAAAAGTGACTATTAAATCTTGTTTAATCTCCTGTTCATTAGGTCTCTGTTGTTGTTTCTAGATGATACCGTGCACTTTGCTAAGCATGTGTCTTGAGAGGCCACTTGTCTCTTGACTTGAGCCTGAGGTCGCCATTCTGATCCCTGGTCAAGGCACATACATGCAAGATGCAATCAGTGTACAACTAAAGTGAAGCAATTAGTTGATGCTTTATTCTCTCTCCTTCCCCCTCTCTCTCATTTTCTGTTTCTTTCTTTTTTTCTCTCTCTCTCAAAACATAAAAAAAGGAAGAAACAAAACAAACCAGAGAAGACTTCTGTTTCCAGGAAAAGAGAAAAGTAAGGGGATGGGTAAACAAAGTGAATAGGAATGAAACGTATACATTCCAGTTATCAAAAAAAAGTAATAATGTCACTGGGATGTAATGTACAGTTTAGGGAATTATGGAAAATAGTTAATACTATTTTAATGACTTTGAATGGTGACAGGTAGTTACTAGAATTATTGTGGTGATCACATTGTAAAGAATATAAATGTCAAATTATTATGCTATTCACCTGAAACTAACACAATATTATATATCAGATATACATTAATTTAAAACAAAACAAAACATCAATTAACTCATGATTTAAAAACAATATTGAGACAAATTTCTGTTTTGTTTTCAAACTAACACATCATCCTTCTTCCTTCACCACTTTTTCATCTTATATTTACATATGTTCCCTACTTCAGTGAGATTCACAGCCCCCATACACTTCAGAATTCTGACAGTTTTCATTTCTAATCTCCTGTTTTTATTTCTAGCCATATTTCCACTTCCAAGTTGGGCTATTCTTTTGATACTTGTGATCTATTTGACCAAAGCACCAAAATCAGTGTCAGAATTTTGGCCTAGTTCTTTAGAACAAAGATGGTCAATTAGAAATAATTTTGGGTAAACATTAGATAAGCATCCACACTTTTAATTAATGCTTAGTTGAACCAGCCTTCAATAGGCTTTTGAGGACTGCCCATTACAAGAGGTTTGCTTTTATCATATTTGGCTTGATTAAAATTAACTTGTTCACCTTTTTTAAAAAATGTTTAGTGTATTGATTTTAGGAAGAGAGAAATAGGAAAGGAGAGTGGGGGAGAGAGAAAAGAACATCATCTGTTCCTTTATGTGCCCTGACCAGGGATCTAACCAGCAACCTCTGAGCTTTGGGATGATGCCCCAACTAACTGAGCATCCAACTAGGGCATAATCTGCTCACCTTTTGCTTTGTAAAAAAAATAAAAATAAAAAACCAGTCTGGAAGCATCAGGCTTAGACTGAGTGTATGGAACTGCCAAATATAGTTTGTGAGTATTTTAACACACAATACTGTTAGCCAAGTATAGTTATAAAAAGCTATAATTAAGACCAATTTATTTTATTAAAAAAAATTAAAGAGTTTTAGTCATTTTAGAGAAGAGATAAAGAGAGAAGGAAGAGAGAAGGAGGGAGGAGCTAGAAGCATCAACTCCCATATGTACCTTGACCAAGCCAGCCCAGGGTTTCAAACCAGTGATCTCAGCGTTCCAGGTCGATGGTTTATCCACTACATCAACACAGGTCAGACAGATTTAGATTGATTTCAAAATAGATCTGCATGAAGGAAAAAAGATTATTTTTCTTTTCTTTTCAAGAAAGGCAAATTTGTATTTGTCTTAAAATTTGCTTGTATTTCCTATGGAACTTTTGAGATCGCTGCATTAATATTTAATTATAATGGCAACACGAAACCTTTTATAAGTGTTGTTTTCATTGGGAGAGGTGTGAATACACACATTATTTATGCACATATTTTTGGCTGTTTCTGTGGTTATTTGGCTTTGAAGCGTAGCAAGAAAATAATACTACATTGGAGACAGTCAAATAAATAAAAGAATGGGAAGTCAAACAATTGCCAAATGGTATTTTACTAGGCTTTGTTTAATCATTACATTTATCCTCATTTTTCAGACCAAAATAGTTACTTAAAGTTTGCTGTATTTTTATTTGTTGTAGTTTTTTTTTTGTAATCTCCCTGACATTACCTTTTTTTTTTTCTTCAAAGGAGTGGCATCCAGATCGCCATATACAAGTCAAGAGGGGACTTCCTTTCTGCTTTTTGTTGTCACTTGGAGTCCTGGGTTCGATTCCCGGCCAGGGCACACAGGAGAGGTGCCCATCTGCTTCTCTACCCTTCCCCCTCTCCTTCCTCGCTGTCTCTCTCTTCCCCTCCCACAGCTGAGGCTCCACTGGAGCAGTTTGCCCGAGCACTGAGGATGGCTCTGTGGCCTCTGCCTCAGGCACTAGAATGGCTCTGGTTGCAACAGAGCAACATCCCAGATGGGCAGAGTATCGCCCCCTGGTGGGCGTGCCGGGTGGATCCCAGTTGGGCGCATGCGGGAGTCTGTCTGACTGCCTCCCGTTTCCAACTTCAGAAAAATACAAAAAAAAAAAAAAAAAAAGATTTGGAAGACCTGACCAGGCAGTGGTGCAATGTACAATACATTGCCCTGGGATGCTGAGGACACAGGTTTGAAACTCTGAGCTCACCAGTTTGAGCTCAAGGTCATGGGATCACAGACATGACCTCATGGTTGCTGGCTTGAGCCCAAAGTTCACTGGTTTGAAGCCCAAGGTCGCTGGCTTGAGCAAGGGGTCATTGAGTTGGCTGGAGCTTCCAGGTCAAGGCACATATGAGAAAGCAATCAATGAACAACTAAGGTGCCACAATGAAGAATTGATGCTTCTCATTGCTCTCCCTTTCTGTCTTTCTATTTCACTCTCTTTCTCTCTCTCTCTCTCTTGCTAAAAAAAGAAAAATATTTGTTTGTTGAGTTGTTTTTTGTTTTGTTTCTCTTTGCTTTTATTTTGGGAATCTAGATTGCTATTCTAACCATTTGTTATTATTTTGCCTAAGATAATAATAATAATAATTAACATCAGCAACTGAAAACCTAACAAAAAGATTTTCTTTTTTTTTTCTTTTATATCACCTGAGGTCCATCAATAGACAGAACTCCAGTTAGTTTCATGGAATGCAATATTTAGCATCCTTCTTCCTGCTCTTTTTTTTTTTTTAAGGAAAAGACAGACTTCAGTGACTTCAAGTTGAGAATGTAGCTTAAGTTCCTTCACCCACACTTAGATTGCAAAGTATTCCTTATATCCTTTTAACCTAAATGCACACAGTGCTGTGTGGCAGAGATACACAAAGTCAGGCTCCATCATGGTCATCAGTAGATTAGGTCAAGCTGCTTTTTACGACACAACCATTGATCATATCTCTTCTCTATGGAAAAATCAGTCATTCCACTCAGCACTAACCAGAATACTGAAAAGCAAATTATAACCTTCCTTGTGAAGAAATGGCTTTCATTTCTTTTCTTTCTCATCACCCTATCCTTTTCTCTCTCTTTCTTTTCCTCCTCCTCCTCAGCTTCTTCCTCCTCCTTCAATTAAGTAAGTAAATCCATTATTTTTTCTCTTTTCCAAGATGTCTAGTTTAATGGTTTTCTCTTAAGCCAGTGTTTGCATAGCAGCAAATGCCTTAGAAGATGCTGTTGATAGTCCCTCCTTCTGTGGTAGGATTTCCAATGCCAGTGTTTTCAGTATCTATGTACATTCCTTACTTCCATGTTTTCTGAAATATTGCATATTTGTGTGTGTGTGTGTGTGTGTGTGTGTGACAGAGACAGAGAGAGGGACAGATAGGAACAGGCAGATAGGAAAGGGAAGAGATGAGAAGCATCAGTTCTTTGCTTCAGCTCCTTAGTTGCTCATTGATTACTTTCTCATATATGCCTTGACTGGGGTCCACAGCAGAGCAAGTGACCCCTTGCTCAAGCCACTGACCTTGGGCTCAAACCAGCAACCTCGGGGTTTTGAACCTGGGTCCTCTGCGTCTCAGTCTGACCCTCTATCCACTGCACCACTGCCTGGTCAGGCAGGTTGCATATTTTCAATGATGAGCTTAAGTATCATCCCAATAGCTACAGACTGATATTGGTACTTCAGTTTCTTTAGGTGTTTTGCTGTACATAGAACAAAGATTCAATTTTGCCAGTTTTGACTCTCTATCCCTTAGTTAAGACTGCAAGACTCATCAACCTAGCTGCTGTGAATTAAATTTCAGCACATCCTTTCACATGCTATATATAAATTCGCTATGAAGTTAAGAGCACTGGTACCTACACTCTCTGTATGACCCTCACATCTAGCCACAGGTCAAGGAAAGATAGACTAAATTCTATTCCTGGTTGCACCAGCTATACATCTGGGTATGTGCTCTGTTTCGATCTTTGTCTCTTCGATCCTTGGATAATTACCGTATCGGCTCCCAAGCAGCCTTCCCATTCAGATAATCCAAAATGTCTCAATCTGACTTGTTTGTTCAACTGGAATTGCCAGCTTTGCTGAAACATACTCAATACTACCTACAGGTATTTGTTAAACTCTCTACCAATAACAAGGGCACTATCACCAAACATTTACCAAAGCTGTGATTTCACAAACTTTAGAACACTGTTGTTTCCTACATCCTCCATTAACAAAGGGTAAGATACTAAATTTCAAGGTGTGATGTAAGTCCTCCCTCAACTTACAGCCTCCAATAAAATTTTTTAACAGCGAGATCATTGCCTCATCTTGGTGCTGCAATTGTCAGAGGACATTTTGAAGAGTTACATGGAACAAAGACTGAAGTTCATTCTATTGGAACTTACCAGAAGTGCTTTTATATATAACTTCATCTGTATTGATATACTTTTGGCTGTTAGACCAGAGCTGCCAGAGTCCATTTTTAAACTGAAGGGTAATAGTGCTTGGTACTGTTTTTTACAGTTTTTATCAAAGTTTCATGTGCAGTACTTCTCAGGTTGTCTTGGTGACCATTAAGCCTTCCTATGATATCCAAGAGCTACTGAAATAGGAGAATAAGCAGTAAATTGCTGTTTCTTCCAGATCATCACTTATGAGGTTTCATACACAGCTTCAGCTGCAAAATTCCCAGCTCACATTTGATGCTATTCTGCTTTCAGTACTCAGGCCTCTTATTTGGAAAGCCAAGAAGGCACTGTTGATGGCAGTTTCATGGAGCAACTTAAGTAATCTACCTCCCTCCTTCCTTCCTTGCTGTTAGCAGTGGCAGCTGCTGCCCTGGTGGGGATAAGAGTAGCAGTGGTGGGATTCAGCCAGTTTGCACCAGTTCAACAGAACCAGAACTGATATCTAATTTTTTGTTGACTTGGGAGAACTGGTTGTTAAAATGACACTTGTTGTTGGAGTTCTCTCTAAAGTGGGCGCCTGGGCAGCCAATGTAGAAATCACAGACTGACATTTCTTACACTTTTTGAATGTTCATCTGCACAACAGTGCATTCTAAGCACCCTTAGTGATGCTCATTCTGTTCATAGGTGAAAAAAATTGCAAATGAGGATGCCAATCAAGAAGCTATGTGGAAATATCTTAAATAACAGTTTTATTGTTTTTCTTTTGTCAGGTATTACTGAACATTTTTTTCATTAATATTTTAAAATTCTTTCTTAAAATATAATCTAGTTTTGTGTACCTCTTTTATTGTTCTGATTGATGTATTAAATACATGGAGTAATAAACTACCTTTCGGTTTATCTTTTTTTATACTTAAAACGGTCATTAGGGCAGAGAACAGGTTGTTAAATTATTTGAATTCCACCAGTGTGAAGTAGACTTAGGAGCAGCTCAGAGCATGGCTGGAACTTGGTTGGTGAGGAGAGAAAGGAGAAAGAAAGGCAGCGAGTGAACAGACGCCAACAAGGAGGGAGAACTTTGCTACAGTTTAGAACTCTAAAACTAAAAGCTATGTAAGTCATGAACACTGGAGGTCACTGGAATGACTTATGCTATTTGTGAGAGAGTGTGCATGAATATCAGTAATCAGTTCATTGTTCTGGCCAAGTGCCCAAATAGGTGATAATAACTTTTAAGTGCAATGATTTACTGAAAGGGAGTTACAGCTTACCATTCACCAAAGTTTCTTCATGCCAGTTTATGGGAGAGAAGCAAACTGCCATTATTGATTAAGTGCTATGGAATTTAGACAGGTGACGGGAACTGTAAAAAAACTAACTTTGACTTGAACACTGAGGTCGCAGGTTTGAAATCTTGGGTTTGCCCTGTTGAAGGCTATATAGGAGTTGATGCTTCTTGCTTCTCTGTCCCTTCTTTCTTCTTTTTCTCTTTCCTTCTCTCCTCTCTAAAATGAATAAAATCTTTAAATAAAAAACTAGGAAACTGCTGTTTACGTGGTATTAAAGAATCACACATTAAACTTTCTAGCCAAAATTACACAAATGTACAATAGCATGAACATCAGTTTCATCTGCAATATAGTTTAAGGGATGACTGGTTCCTCACTCAGTCTCTACTCATCTGGCGCAGACCTGAAAGACAGGGGTAGTAGCTACATGCATTAAAATGCTGTGGTAGCACACACTTCAAATACTGTTCAAGGTTACAAGGGCAAAAGAACTCTAAGGGCAAGAAAGAAACAATTTGATTTTGCTTTTAAACTGTCGACATTAAATGGCCAATCATTCTTGTATATCAGTTTGGTGCAGCTACCTGGGAATGGAAATAATCTGGTGGGTAGAGACGGATACAATATACCTAGTTCAAGAGCTCATCTTGGAAGAAGCAGATAACTGGTATACCCAGATAACTGGTATACTGATATATCTGGTATAGAAGTCAAGAAACATGTTTCAAGAAATACCTCCTGGAAGAAACCATTGAAAGATTGGGAAGAAGTAGAAAGGGAAAGGATTTGAGACAATGGGGCTAGGATCACATTCCACACTAGGCATTAGGAAACAGATACACATCTGGGTTTAGATTTTGTTGAGTTTAGGTAGAAATATCTTGGAAGGGTTGTGCTGAGAAGGCAAGGGGCAAAGCCTTTATGAAAAAAAAGTTATCCAGTTTGCAGTTGTAGCTAATGATGGTATGGAAGTCAGATTTACTTGTTGTTGTAGACATGTAAATTTTGCTTCGCAGCCTTGGCAAGAACATTTGTGAAACTGGTGAGTGTTTTCCACAAGATCGTCTCTTATGACATATTGGTGGATTTGATCTGTGCCATCTGCTCCACATTTTCACAGAGAGCTCATATGCTTATTGCTATAAAGTCTCAAACTAGAGACGAGTTGTTGTGCAGTCTGGAAGGATTAATTTTTACATTGCTGGAACTTTATAATAAGTATGCCTTAAAATCCTTAAATACTTTGTATATACTAAAATATACTGACACATATTATTAAAGAAAAAATATCTTAACTATAATGGGTAAATGAGAAAATAAGTAATTTATAATAAAATATTATGTATTTGAATATGCAAATGCACAGGCAAAACCTCTCCAGAAGACATAAATAAAAGTCAGATGCTTATAACTGTAGGTAAAATCATTATGACTTGACAGTTACCTATGTTTGCTTCTTATCAGCTCAACACTCAAATATCCAAATACAGGAGGTCCTTGGGTTACAATACAGTTCCTTTCCTACGACAGTGACATAACCCAAATTTTGGTGTAAGTTGAAACACACCATAGCCTAACACAAATGGAATACTTGTGCTTTTAATAGTCCAAAATAGCATAAGTAAGCATCCTGGGGGACGCCAACTCCCTCACTCACATACTGAGTTACTGGGTATTCCGCTGCGTGCAACCAAACTAGTTTGCTCACATAGTCTGTAAGTACAATGCCAATGGCATAAGCCAAAACACTCACATCTCAATTTTTTAAAGTTTTTGTGGGAGTGAGCATAGTAAACTCGAAATGTCGTATGTCGAGACTGTGGTAACCTGAGGACTCCTGTATTATGTGCCAGTGCTAACTTTGGTATAATTTTTCCAAATGATGATAAATGCTAATTAGGTTTCAGATAAAGCACAAAATGATATTTCCTCAAATTACACTGTATAAAATAGATATTTCAACTACATGAATGTGTATTGGAACATTGCAAAGTCATCTAACAAAAATTAATTGAGCACTCATTATGTGCCAGACACTGTTACAGGTACTTGGAATAAACAGTGAATAAAATAAGCAACCATCTCTGCTCTCATTGAGCTTACAGATGAGTTAGAGGTGAGGTGAGAAGGAAATAGACAATAAATATAGTAAATCATATTCTAAGGTAGTGAGTGATCTGGTAAAAAATAGAGCACAGTAATTATATTGGGATTGCCAAGGAGTTGTAGGTGTTTGGAAATTGAAACAGGGGTGGTTATGGTAGGCCTCATGGAGAAGGTGATATCTACACGAAATCTGATAATCCGGAAGGGACTTAGGGAGTTAACTGTGCAGTTGTATGGTGATAAACATTCCAGGCATGAGAAAAGTCAGTTTAAAGGTTATAATGAGCATGTATGCCTAGTATTTTCAAAGCTCAGCAAGAAAGCCAATATAGCTAAAGCCAAATGTGTGAGGAGGGAAGAAACAGAACATGGGGTCAGACAGTTAATAGGGGGAGGGCATCTCATGTAGGGCTATGAAAAGCACTCTAAGAATTTCAGAATTTATTCTGAGTAAGGTGGGGAGCCATTGCAGGGTTTGAACTGAAGAATGACATGATATCTGACTTAGATGATGTATTGGGAATAGTCTAGAAGTAGTGAGAGGAGGGTGTTTTTTGGGAAAAAGAGTGTAATCAAGGTGTCTAATTAGGAAGATATTATAGTAATCCAGGCTAGAAAAAATATTGGGGCTAGAACGGTGTTTTAGCTCTAAAAATGGGGAGAAGTGGCTGGATTTTGGATAACTTTTAAAGAGCCAACAGGAACTTCTGGTGAACTGGGTATGGAGAATGAGATAAATACAAGAATGAAGAGTGATTAATAAGTTTTTAGCTTGAGCTTGAGGAAGGTAGAATTTGCTATTTACTGAAAAAGTAAAGATTGCAGCTTTTGTAAGATTGGGGAAGAGGGATATTGAGTTTAGCTTTGAAGATGTTGAGTTTGAAATGTCTGTTAGACATCGAAGTGAAGAGATTGACAAGGCAATTGGAAATATAAGTACAGTATTCAGAAAGGAATTCTAACTTAAAGTTAAAAGCTTGAGATTCTTACTCATATATATGGTACTTAAAGCCATGATGATGAGTGAACCATTGTCGGGGATGAAAATGGAAACTGTAGATTTAGCACAATACCTGGCTTTCCCAGAAGACATCTTCAACTCCAAAAACAGGGGTCAAGGGAAATCCACACAAATCTTCAAAAATAATTATGATCTTCATCCAAAAAGAATTGATAGCAGGCTTTGTACACTGGAACTAACATCACACCTTTTCAGGATGTCTATCCCACCATCAGAGTTCAATAGGGGGCCTGAACATTGAGAACGACATTTAGCTCCTCCAGTGTTCTCAGCACCATCCATGAGTCAAAATGAAACTTCACAATGGGACTAAGATGCTACTTCCTCTACCGTCTACCCTCTATAATCAGGAATCAAGATGTGTTCTGAGCACTGAAATAACACCCAGCTTCCTCAGGAATCCTCAATTCCATAGATATTGTCATTCACTTATCCTTATCCTCACTAATAGCTTCATGTCTTCATAATCTTAAAGTAATTACAATCACTCATTTGCATACTACCACAACTCTCATGTCATGGAACAATTTTTTTAAATGCAGGATTATCTTGTATATTACAGGATGTCTAGTATCCCTGGTTCTTGTGCAGTAATGTCTATAGGACCCCCAAACATTATGGCAACAAAAATATCTTATAAATTTCTAAATGCCCCATGGGGAAACCATACCTTCTTTACTGAGAATCACTGCTCTCTTTTTTCGGCAAAATATCATAGTTACTAAATTGCTGAGTGAAACAGCATTCATTTACCAGGAGTACCATTAAAATTTTCAGAATTTTCCCTTCTGGCTAGCAAGATCTATAAAGATATCCCCATTTTTACACATCAATTGTGACAGTTCTTTTGAATAACCCATAAAATCACCACCAGTTATTTTCATACTTATCTCTTCCATCTTTAAAGTGGAAATGCCATTTTATGGAACACCTCTTGGATAATAATGCTGGAACAGTAAAGATGTTAGGTAATATGCTTGAGCTCTTCAGAAGGGAAGACAATACTTAACTCTTCTAAGACAAAACTAAAAACTACATGGGGTATAGAAAAGAAGGTAGAAGTGCAAACAGTGATTTTTATTAGGTTTCTTTTTAAAAAACACAAATACTTGTTTTCTTTTAATATTTTTTAAATTTTATTTATTCATTTTTAGAGAGGAGAGAGAGACAGAGCGAGAGAAGGGAGGAGGAGCTGGAAACATCAACTGCCATATGTGCCTTGACCAGGCAAGCCCAGGGTTTCGAACCAGCGACCTCAGCATTTCCAGGTCGATGTTTTTATCCACTGCGCCACCACAGGTCAAGCATGTTTTCTTATCTAAAGAATAACTCTACTGTAGAAGTAGTTTCCAGTCTTTTGGAAGAAAAGTACTCTCATCACACACGTTGGTAGTTTAAGGGACTACAGGTGCTCCAAGGGCATTTGCCACGATTTGCCTAATGAGTTGTGGCCAGATTTAGGCAAATCTTTCCAAAAATTTTCAGCTTTTTAATTTAGTTTCAATGCTCAAAAAACAGAATTTGCATCTTCTTAAACTCAAACTGCCATCATCACCACTAACTTAATATTTCTTTAGTGCCCACTTGGTGCCTATTACTGGTGTAACACTTTTTTTTCTTTTTTTGCTAAGAGTAAAGGAAATAGAGAGAGAGATTCTCACATGTGCCCTGACTGGGATCAGCCCAACGACCCCCACATGGGGCCGATACTTGAATACTGAGCTATTTTAGCAACTGAGATGGAGGCTTCATGGAGCCACCCTCAACACCAGGCTGATATGCTCGATCCAATTGAGCCATGGTTGTGGGAGCGGGGGAGAGAGAGCTGGGGGAGAGAGAGCTGGGGGAGATGGGAAAGAAGCAGATGGTCACCTCACCTGTGTGCCCTGACTGGGAATCGAACCCAAAACTTCCCACCCCAGGTTGACGCTCTACCACTGAACCAATTGGCCAGGGCTTGGTGTAACTTTTAACATAAGTATTTTTCACAGTTTTTATGAATTTCACTCTCAAAGCTGAGACATTCACTTATAAATTTAAAAAAAATCATTTCTCTGTGCCATCATCATCATATGTAGTAGAATTGTGTCTTTATAGTAAGAAGTGTTAAATAGATATAATGAAAAGACTCCCGGGCCCAAGTCTTGCACTGCCTACTAAAAAATCCTCCCTACAGGATATCTGCTTGAATGAACCCTGGGTTGTTGGAGTCAGAGAAAGATCTTTATGATCATTAAATTGGATTGACAGACACGGCCTTGAGACAATGGCAGGGGTTTCTACTAAGCACCTGCAGATCACAATGTAGTTAAAAGTGAATATTCTTATACAAGGATATCATTTCCAAAACTTGACACTGGATTTGCATAACAGACATGTCTAGTTAATTAAAAGAGGAAGATGTAATCCAGTTGTGAGATAATTCTTCCATCCAACTCCAGAGCATCATCTGTGCTATCTCTATGACTAAGTACTTCAGGGAAAGGCTATTTCTGAACAGCTTTAGAGTCAGGTGGTTATATAAGCTGTACCCCAACATTTTGGCTTCAATTACAGCACATTTTGAAAAGCCAAATGCAAAATCTGACGGCTGGTGAATTTTGATATTTTTTGCCAGTAAATGATGCTGAATCTCTCAAGCAACAATGTATTATTTTGACCTTTCCATTATTATCCTTTAGTTATTCTCTGGCCTCTGGTGCTAAAAGATAATTCTTTCTGGGAGCAATTAATTCACCTAGAGGTTTTCTTTAAATTCATTCTGTTTGTTATAACAAGAGGAGCAGTTCAAAATAATAATAACAAATGCAAACAGCCTTGATTCACATGTCCGATGAGTCCAGTGCAGATTGAGTGGATGTAAAGACACCATCACTTCTGACCTGAGGTAGACACACTTTTTCTCAGTTGTTAATCTTCATTACAAGTCTCTCTGGTTTCTGGGTAGCACAGCTACTGAACTACATTGACCATGGAGTTTCTTCCTTCCCAAAATACGGCATAAAGCTATTCCTTTTTTTTTTTTTTTAATTTTCATGTAGTTTTGCTTTCTTTGCCATGACTTTAAGAGGTATGTGTACCTCAGGTCCCAGCTGGTTAGCTCAGTTGATTGGAGTATCATCCTCATATCTAAGGTTGTGGGTTTGATCCCTGGTCAGGGCGCATATAAGAGTCAACCACTGAATGCATAAATAAGTGGAACCACAAATCTATGTTTCTCTCTCTCTCTCCCACTCTTCTTCTCTAAGATTAATAAAAAATTATTTAGGAAACATGTGTATCTGGTGGAAACTTCTTAAATAATTGCCAAACATATTGCTATAGACTGAATGTTTGTGTTCACTTAAAATTCATATGTTGAAACCTAATTTGCAATGTGATGCTAGCAGGAGGTGAGGTCTTGGAAAAATATAGTGTCTGTGGGTAGAGGCCTCATCAGTGGAATTATTGCTTTTATAAAACAGACTCCAGAGAGCTTCCTAGTTTCTTCCACCATGTGAGGAGAAAGAAGCTAACCATCTGTTTATACAGAATCTGCTAGTGCCTTGATCTTGAAATCCCAGCCTCCAGATCTGGGAGAAATAAGTGTCTCTTGTTTGCAAGCCACCCAGTCGATGGTATTCGGTTAGTGCAGCCTGACTGAAAGACACGTTTTTGTTTTTTCTGAGTTCTTCCTCCTGCAACGCAAACAATTCATTTTCTGTGTTAGTATTGCGGGTTTTCCTATGAAAACCTTTCCCTGTTTGAAATACAAAACTTAGCTGAGGAGTTTATTTCATTTATCTTATCCTAGAGCCCCACACTTGCCCACAGTTACTTTATTCATGGTGCCGAGAGCCACACAGACAATGAGCATTTGGGCAGATGTTGGGAGAGTGCTTGGTGAGTGACCCACACTCTGGGAGGCTGAAATATTCGGCTGAAATATTAGGTTTGATTAATAGTAGTATCTCCTCAATCACACTTGGAAACCTGTGATCTTTCTGCATCTGAAATCAAAAGTTAAGAGAAAACCTGACACTTCTTCTAATGCTTCTGTGAGGGGAATTTGCTTCCTCAAACAGGACACTATTAGAATGTGGGGTGCAGGATAAAAGTGGGTTAAGAATGAGGGAGCTAGTAAGAATGAAAACAGTGTCATTCTTGAAGGAAATATGTGATAAACCAGATATTCTAGTTAAGCTGACAGAGTGTCAGATAACTCAAGCAAAATGAAACCTGGCAACATTACAAATATCTCTTCAACATTTCAACGTGTAAAGAGACATCTCAAAGTACAAGGATACTACTTGTTCATAGTTATGCATGTGGCAGAAATGCTGATGTTATCTTTTTCCTCACTTACATTTTTCTTTCATTGTGGCAAAAACACTTGACATAAGATCTATGCTTTTAACAAAGTTTTAAGTGTAAAGTAGAGTACTGTTACCTATTAATACAATGGTATACAGCTGACTCTTAGAATGTATTCATCTTGCATAATTGAAACTTCATAAACCTTGAATGACAACTCCCCATTTTCCCTTCCCCAATAGGCCCTGACAACCAGCATTCTTCCATCTGCTTCTAGAAATCTAACTTTTTAGATACATCATCTAGTATAAGTGGAGTCATGCAGTATCTGTCCTTCTTTGACTGGTTTATTTTACTTGGTTAAATGTCCTCCAGATTCATCCTGTTGCATGAGGCAAGATTTTCTTCTTTTTAAAGACCAAATCATTTTCCCTTGTCAATATATATCACATTTTTGTATCCATTCATCTGTTGATGCATGTTTCGGTTGTTTTCATATGTTGGCCATTGTGAATGATGTTGATATTATCTTTAAAAAATTATCAATAGTTTTCTAGAATAGCAATGAGGTAGAGGACCTTATTTTAAAAGTAGATATTCTAACACTTAGAGACTTCCCACATTAACTGTTTCATAGGTTTTTCTATTTTATCTGGTTTCAATAATATTTAGTACAGAAGACAATGATACATATAGCCAGGTGAAAGAGGTTTAAAGTCTGATACATCTATCCAACCAGCCACTGAACAAACATGGAGTATCTGCTCTATGTTAAATGCATAAAAATTACAAAGGTGAACCCTAGACAGATACCTCAGTTGGTTAGAGCATCATCTCAAAGCACAGAGGTTGCAGGTTCAATCCCTGGTGAAGACACACACAGGAACAGATCAATATTTCTGTCTCTCTCTCTCAATATTTCCCTTCTTCTCTCTCTGAAATCAATAAATTTAAAATATAATGCTTTTTAAAAGTACAAAAGTGAATAAATCATCAATCCCATACTCAAGAATCTGACATTTAAATAGAGACAACAAAATATAAAGATGAATGGAAAATAATGAGACCACTAGTTAAGATATACTAATATGTAATCCACATCTATCTAGAAAAGAATGGAGAAAACTTACCACATGGCAAGTATAATAAAATATTAAACTAGAAAAAAATATAAACCAAGAAAAAGGTGAAATGTATGTATGATAATTATAAAAATAAATAGAATTTCTGTAATTGACCTACTGTGGCAGCTCTGAGCTTCCCAGAAGCCAGAACAAAATAGGTCATGAAGTTAAAAAGCGTAGAATCCATATCAAATCCGTAGCAGTTCCTTGGGAGAGACAAAGTTTCCCATGGTGCTAAATTATACCATGATGTTTATTGGATGAAGGAATAAAAAATGAATACTTCTAAGGAAAAATACAGAATATTTCATAATTGTTTATAAAAGCTAAGAGGGCAATATGCAAGGCTAACATTTTGAAGGGAAATCTAGGAGAGATTAAGTTAAAGTGGCTTGAACACAGTTTTCTGTCATCTCAGTGATAAAGGAAGAGAACTTAGAACACTGATTCCAAGACACTGGTCTATGAACTCATAATTAATCATGGTTCTGTTTTTACGTGGATAAATGGGAAAAATAAGAAAAATATACCTCGTTTTTAACAAAGCTTACTTTGTTTAATATAATGGTCTTTTATTCTGAGATAATCTCTCCCTCCATTACGTGTTGCTGAATAACCTATATTTCTAAAAGTAAAGTAGAAAAGGTAAAATGAGAAAGATAACTTGAGGTTTTATTTAAAATGGGAGACAAGGATTCAAAGAGAATTCTGGGTATAAAAGAAATCTAACACACATATCACAGGCTTCATTAACTTGTCACTAAGAAAATAGTTCTTTCTAAACCCAAATTATTGTCATAGACTTCTAACACTTACCTAATTCCCGGGTCTCAAATATGTGCTAGGTTCACTATATTGTCTCATGTGTGCTTAATCATACATCCTTCTAAAATTTTTGTTTAACCTTCCATGTCTTCATGCTGTTGGGCTGTCTCTTCAGCCAGTAATCCTCATAAAATTGCTGCTTTCTTAAATGGTTGCACCATGAGCACCAATTACATATACTCCTCCCCACCAGCCTCTCTCCTTGGATAAGAACTACCTCCTCATAGGGTTTTACAGGGAAGTTAATGAGAAAAATGCATGTAAAACACTTAGAAGGTGGTATACACATTGTAAGCACTCAACAAATGGTAGTGGCAATAATATTTGCACCTGGTCTGTGTTAAAATGTCCTCTATGGTAGATGGTATTGTTTCTAATTACTCACTCTTTCCATGAGAGAATTATTTTTACATTCTTGACTGTGGTCATATGACTGGCAGTATTTTCATGTGAAGTACGCTGCTCACAAAAATTAGGGGATGAGGGAACATGCAGATACTCCAGTACTTTTAGCCTTTTGTATACCGCATTTTCGCCAATGAAATAAAGGTTGGCCTGACCTGGAGTGGCACAGTGGATGAAGCGTCGACCTGGAAATGCTGAGGTCTCCGGTTCGAAACCCTGGGCTCACCTGGTCAGGGCACATATGGGAGTTGATGCTTCCAGCTCTTCCCCCCTTCTCTCTCTCTGTCTCTCCTCTCTCTCTCTCTGTCTCTCCCTCTCCTCTCTAAAATGAATAAATAAAAAAAGAAATTAAAAAAAAAGAAATAAAGGTTGGTTTTGCATCTCATTTGCATAATGGAACAACTTTCTTTGACTTGCCGTTTGTTTTTTCTAATGTTATTGTTTAATAAAAAAATTAAATGCTTCTTTTTATTTTATCATTGCATATTCATTTTGAAATATCCCTTAATTTTTGTGAGCAGTATACATTCTCTGTCTCATTGATTTTTAGCTTGCCATGTGACTGTCTTTTCTCAATAAAATCTAAGTGAAATGATATGGGCCATATCTGAGCTGAAGCTTTAAATGCTGTTTCTATAAAAGCTTAGGTCCCATAACAAAAAAAGTGTAACTGAACAAAGCAAACACAGGTTCAGGCTGCCTGTTACAACAAAAGTCAAAATCGTGACAAGTTTGTGCAAAAGGAGAGGCTTATGCCGGTGGCGCAACCCAGGAAAACGGTGGATTCCCGTCTCAAAGACCAGCTCTTCGTTCTACTCAAGCTCCTAGTTCTTAAAGGGATATGAAGAGGAAGGCATTTTTCCTATTCAATTATCTTGCTTGATTTTGGTATAGCCTCAAACAAGTTGACTGGTAGATATCTCCATATATTTCTTCGTTTACTGTGATAAGGCGACCAATCGTTCCCCTTTAGGGAGAACAGTCCTGCTTTTGTAAGTTTTGTCCCCCTTCTAAAAGTATCCTTCTACATGTCTTCCTTTTTGATATTGTAAGAATAATCTGTAAATGTCCATATTTGATCAGTGCAGAGTCGATCCATTGTATGCGATGTGACATATTTGTATCTAAATGAGTCCTTTCATTATAATTATTATTAAAAATTAATAGGCATGTAAGCATAATTACAATATAAAATACTACAAATGTTTTTATTGTGCATTTATCATATTATAGTGTATTATTGTTGCAGTGAATAAAATGTTTCTTTTATTTATGATATTGTTTTCTTCAATTTATTTTTGTCCTCCTTTTCATTGCTAAAAAGTTGGTGACCTTAGTATATACCAAGTTCTTGTTTCATAACTTCAGTTACCATAAACATATCAGCTCCTAACTGTTATCCTACCTTTTTATTTTGGCTTTGTCATTCTTTCTTACATTTAGTTTCTTTTAGACTATGCTATCCAAGTTATTTGTTTTATTTAAATTTTCCTGAGTATGAAATATATGCTACTGGTGGGACTCAAGCACATGATGGGTATTTTGTCATGCAAAAGTTAATCTCTTTGCAAACCTCATACAATTCTTCTGATTACATTAATGAAAAATTCTTAATTTGGGTAAAGTTTGTCGTTAATAACTCTCAAATGGTTGCTAATGTTCTTTGAAAAGAAAGACAAAAATCACCTTTTAAAACTAGCAGCAATATCTGTTTTGAATTTAGTAATATTGTTTAATCCATCTTGTATTAATTATGTGGTCATGTCTATTTGTAATGAGTGATAATGGTCTGTCTGTTACAATATAGCTCCCTTTTTTAAAAAAATAAATTTATTGAAGTAAAAAAATGAGCTGATTTAAGTGAAATGTCAAGTGATGACATTTGGATGACTTTGTTTATATAAAGGCTCGATTTTTTCTGTAGTTGTGGGGAGGTATCTGGTAGGATCTTGGCCTCTCTTATGTTTTTTTCACTTCCTTTTTGACCAGGCCTGGCTTTTAGATTTACACAGTTTACCTCCTGCCTCAGGATAAGTTTCTGCACCTAATACCTTAAAATGTAGGTCTGGTTTCTAATTTTTAGCGTTCACTGAAAAGACAACTCCATTGCATCTACCTTCCCACAGACTTGAACAGATTTGAAGACTACTTACTGCTCTGATTCTGTTGCTGATGCTGGTGCACTCACAGCAGCTAAATGCCACTAGAACTGTTTGTACTATGACCCCTTTTCAGCTCCACGTACAGCCCACTACTCAAAGCTGAATCTGGGATCCCAAGAGCAAAAGGGATCTATTGCCTCTAGTAATAACATTTCCTTTCCCCTTACTATTGATAATTCCCCCAATAATCTTGAAAGGCTTTGGCAAGCTTACTACTACATATAGTTAACATAATCGAGCTATTTACAATAACTCGTGGCTATTTCCCTTAGACCAAGCTTTAATTACAGAGTCCTATTAATGTGTATCAGAAAGTTAAACTTTTTCCTATAATATGTATTTTTTCATATTTAATATAAATGTCTTTGTTGCAGTATGCAACATCATCTGAAATTAACATCATCTGAAATTAACCTATTCTGGGCCCCTCCTTACAGAGTAATAAAATAATGGTTTGCTTTGTTCCAGTTCATATACTGAGCCACTGTCAGAAGCTGGCAAAGCCACAAGGGTGAGCATGATGAGAGGAGATGGACCAGGGTCTCCTGAGCAACTTGGGACTAGGAAGCCACTAGTTCAGACTAGAACATTTGAAAATGAGGTTGCACTGAGGTCTTCCTCTTTCTGTTGCCACATGTACTATCATTACAGTTATCTCCACGTGATGAAATTGCTCTGCAGAAACCAAAGAACAATTTTCCTATTTCTGGTTTCCTCCAGCTTCCAACAGCAACTCCAGTCTGATACCTTGCTGCCCATGCTTGCATAAGGTGGACATCAGAGTTGTACACATGGAATGTTCTGGAGCTCTGGTTTTCTTATCCAGATTTACCTGTCATCAATTAATTTGTACTTGTGATTTACTAGGTTAACATTTATGTGGTGTTTTCTTTTATTCAAAGTATTTTAATTATTCATCAATAATAATAATAGTAATCATTTTATAATTTATTGATCATCTATTATGCTCCAGACATTTTGCATCTTTGTTCAGTCAACAATTATTAAGAGGTTGCTATGTTCTCTACACACATCTCTGGGTCCTGGGGACCTATCAGTGATTGAGACAAGCAAGATACTTAGATACTTGGCCTTTTGGAAATAACAATCTATGACGGGAGATGGAAAATAAATAGGCAGTAATGATCAATCAATGTTGTATGTTCTCTGGGTAATATAAAGTAGCATGTGGGGAAGTACAGAGTGTGAATGTAGATACTGCTCATTTATAGGGGGTTGTCAACAAAGGCCTCTCTAATAAGATGACATTTGAGTGAAGACCTTAAGTGAGGGGTGCTTTGCTAACTCTCTGAATTTGTTTCCTACCACTTTCCTCACAGCACAGCCCAGACATGCTGTTCCATACTCACTGGGCTCCTCACTGTTCTTTGAGAACAGCTTTG
The DNA here is from genome assembly GCF_036850995.1 of Saccopteryx leptura. Taxonomy (NCBI): domain Eukaryota; kingdom Metazoa; phylum Chordata; class Mammalia; order Chiroptera; family Emballonuridae; genus Saccopteryx; species Saccopteryx leptura. The sequence continues at coordinate 85,159,076 of NC_089516.1, read as the reverse complement.
CCATCTGCTCGGCCTACAATATTCTCCTGTTTATTCACATAGCTCTTTCTCTCGCTTCATTCAGAGAGCCAAAATCAACAGGAACAGGCACTTACTTGAGTGTTAAAATTCAGAGAGCAGCAAGAATGAAGGACGAGACCCACACATTGGGCTTGGGCAATTGGGTATAAGCTGATAGAAAGAACACAGACAGGATGAAAATGGTCAGGAAGTTGAAGAACTCCATTGTGAACAGTCATACACATCTCTGACCATCAAGAAAGGGATCTAGGCTGGCGATATATCCTATTTGGTTTGAATAAATGGGTGAGTTATAGATTTTGGAGTCAACAGTTCACAGGCGCTTATGGTAAACCACAGGACTGAGTGAGATCATGCAGAAAGAGCATGCACCGTGACAAAAGAAGAAGGTTTAACACTGAGCAATGGAAAACAGCTAGGTAAGGGATGATGAATAGTGGGCAAGATCCTTGAAGGATACTGGGCAAGAACAGCCATAGAAAGAAATGAGAATTCAGGAGAACAGAGAAATAGAAGCCAAGGAATAGAAATCTTCAAAATAGGAGGTGAACCAGAGTGACAAATGCTGTTTAGAAATCAAGCAAGATGAGAACTGAGAATCCATCAGACATATCAGTGAAGAAGTAGGTGATAAACGAAAAGCGGGTTTAATTTAGTGGTAAGTATGGAAGACAGATTGCTAGTGGTTGACAGGAGAGTGGGCGGGTAGCAACAAGAGAAATGTGAATTTAGACAAGAAAGATGTGAATTTAAGCAACTCTCTTAAGATATTTGGATGTAAAGAGGTGAGGTGATAGTCTTAGCAAGATTAGAACTTTATCACATTTGATTCTCATAACAACCCCATGAGTCAGGCACTGATATCCCTCTTCATTGTAAAGTCTAGTCCCAGAAGAGTTAAAAATGTGGTAGGACCAACATTTTAAGCCAAATCTTCTCACTCCAAAGTTCTTTCTCTTTTAGTCCCTATCTCTAGTTGTTATAAATTGCAAATCTTTCCAGGAGGAAAACACAGAGCTGATTATGAATAACTTACATTCTTTGCTTCTTCTTTTTGCTTAATAAATGGACCACAGAAATATAACAGAAAGTGCTACCACTTTCTGGAGTTGCAGTAAATATCCCTCAAATGTCAGAATAAAAGTCAATCAAAATTATTGTCACAATTAATTTTGGTAATTGAATGTATATAAAAATACATGCATTGAATGGGGGTTTGGGTCAGCATCCAGAGGCACTGTGCCTTGAGATAAATATTGGTCTGATCTGGATCAATATTTACCTCGCAGCTGGGTGTGACTGCCTTCCACACTAGTCAATATCAGCTTAATGTCTGCAATCTAATTCTAATCAGTGCTTTCGAAACTTCCTTATAGCCTGAAGAAAGGTTGAGGATTTGCAGCGTTCTGGATCCCTGTAGGTTCTTTACTGTCAGTCTATGCACAAGAAAGCTCAATGATATGACAGGTTCTAGCATAGTATAATTGCTACACAAGCCATTCTTGAAGCTTATAGAAGCCCTAATGAGAAAAGATAGATGAATACATATTATAAATAGCCAGAGTATTCATTGGGATAGTGATTTAAGGGGATTTTTATAGGGGGGAGATTTGGTGTAGAAGCATTTAGAATTCAAATCCATGTCCCCACTTATTTTATAAAATAACATTTTATGTATTGAAAATTTTCACTATTGTTAATGGCTAATTGCTCCTTATTTATAAATAAGACATTTTATTTTTTAAAACTGATTCTTATGCCCAGTAGGCTCTGGGTTTTGATTTTTCTTGCTTGGAATGATCTTTGGCACAGTTTATAAGAACTCCTTTAGCTGACCTCCTAGGATGTAGAAGAAGTTTACACATAGCCAGTCCTGGACAATATTTCACATAGTCCCCTTCATACAGAGCACAATATGAATTAGTAACAGCAAAGTGCTGTGCACAGAACAACTTTGAGGTCATGAAAATGTCATTTGTGTTATATTAATTTTATCTTTTCACCCTTGTGTAAACACCCAGCTACAGTCAAACAGAAGAGAAAAGTTACTATTCTTACCCACAAGTTGAATAACAGAACCTGGTAGAGTGTCAGCACCCCAGGTTAGGATACACTTTCACTGAAACTAACATTAGTCAAAATATTTCTTGAATAGTACAAAAATGTATTTTCATACTGTAAAAAGAATATGGGAGGTTATAAAAAAGTATAATAAAGAATTTCAAAGGAATGGAGAAGAGGCTTTTTAAGAAAAGTTTAAAGGAATTGGAGTTACTTATCTTAACAAAAGGAAGGCTAAGGCATAAAAGATGTGATCTTAAAGTATATAAAGGGATTATGCAATGAAACCACTGAGCAGTTTTTCTGTTTGTCAGTATAAACTTGAATATGAAAAAAATTGTGTTAAACTGAAATAAAGTGGTATTTGGAGAGCATTTAAGCCAGACATTGATTTGAGAGTTTTTGGCATGAATTAGTAGGTAAGCCCATGATATTAGGTAGAGTAGCGAAAGAGTATAGTAAAGAAGTATACCAATAAACTGTGGGAAAACACAAACAAATAGGGTTTAGGAGGAGGAAAGTCTGCATGTTAAAAAATGGAGGGAGAAGACACAACAATGCAGTAACATCAAGCAAGAGAGTTTTCATTGAATGCTTATGATACGGCAGGCATTTCCCAAAGTATTTGCAATTACTACTTCATTTAATCCTCATGAAAACCACATGAATTGGGTCAGATGAGACTATAATTACCTTCTTTTTTGTAGATAAGGCGGCAGAGGCATGGAGAGGTGCATTAACTTCCACAAGTGCCCAGCACTCTCAAGGCAAAGAGTCAAGGTTCAAATCCAGGCAGACTGGTTCCAGCACCCATATCTCTAACATTTCCCTATTTCCTCTAAATATAGTTTCCAGTGGTAGATGAAGAAGCAAAGAGCATACACTGGAAAGATGGCAAAAAGGAAGAAGACTGATAAAAATATGTAGTGATTGCGATGAAAGCTAATGGCAGGAAGCAAGGACAGTGGGAAGGATGCTAGGCATTGAAGAGGGAATGCATTATCAGGGAGCGGCAGCAGCAGGTACTGAGGGGGCACTGACAGGGAGATGAAAAACACAATAATCACTTGAGGGAATAGCCAGGGAAAGTATGTTATTGTTGTTTTAGATGAGACTTGAATATCTTTCTTTTTTTAAGTATTGAATTTATTGAGATGACATTGCTTAGTAAAATTATATAGGCTTCAGGTGCACAATTGTATAAGACATCATCTGTACATTGCACTGTGTATTCATCACCCCAAGTCAAGTCTTCTTCCATCACCATTTACCCCCCCGTTTACTCTGTTCTACCTCTCCCCACCCCTTTTCTCTCTTGTATTCCCCATACTGCTGTCTGTGTCTATGAGATTTTTTCTTTGCTTCATTCCTTCACTTTTTCACCCAAGCCCCAATCCCCTTTCCCTCTGACAGCTATCAGTCTGTTCTCTGTATCTATGAATCTGTCTCTATTTTGCTTGTTAGGACATTTTACTCATTAAATTCCACATATGAGTGAAATCATATAGTACTTGTCTTTTTCTGACTGGCTTATTTCACTTAGCTTAATACTCTCCTGGTCCATCTATGCTGTTGCAAAAGGTAAGATTTCCATTGTATAAATCTACTATAGCATTGACTTTATAGATTGCTTTTGGTAGTATGAACATAATAACAATGGAAATTCTTCTTATCTATGAACACACTATATGCTTTCACTTATTTGTATCTTCAGGTTTTTTTCTTTACAGTTTTATAATTTTTTCAGTACAGGTCTTTTATTACCTTGGTTAAATTTATTCTTAGATATTTTATCTTTTTCAAAGCAATTGTGAATGGGATTGTTTTCTTAATTTCCCTTTCTGGTGGTTCATTATTGGTGTATGAAAGAACAACTGATTTCTGGATATTTATTTTTTATTGTGTTACTTTATTGAATTCATTTATCAGTTCAAGTAGTTTTTGGTGGAATCTTTAGGGTTCATTATTTCTTCAAATAGGGTATCAATCCTTTGCTCTCTCTCATCCCTTATGATACAGATGTTAACTTTCATTTTGTCCAAAAAATTTCTTGAACTATCTTCATTTTTAAAAATTCCTTTTAATTTTGACTGATCTAGTTAGGTGTTTTTTCTACATTGTCTTCCAAATCACTGATTCAGTCATCTACTTTATACAAACACTCTTTATTCCTTCCAGCACATTATTCATTTCAGACATTGTATTCTTTATTTCTGATCAGTCTTTTTTTATGTTTTTTTATGTCCTGTGTCATGCTTTTGAGCATCTTTATAACCATTCATTTTAATTCTATATCTGATATATTGTTTGCCTCCATTTTATTTAGCTCTTTTTCTGGAGATTTATTCTGGTTTTTTGGGGGGAGGGGTTTTCTCTTTGTCTCCCTACTGTGGATGCATCTTTGTGTTTGTTTCTATGTATTAGATAAATCTGCTATGATTCCTGTTCTTTGTGGGGTGGTCTTATGTAGTAGGTGTCCCATGGGGTGCAGTGGTGCAATCTCCTTGATCACCTGAGCTGGATACTGCAGGGATGTTCCTTGTATGGGTTATGTGGAACCTTCTGTTGTAATTGTGTCTTGATTGTTATTTGTTTGTTTATGTGTGGTATTGACCCTCAGGCTGGTTGACTGTGAGGCTCAACTGTGACCATGGCATGCAACTTGTTGTGCAGGTGCTGACTACACAAAGCAGAATTTGCCTCAGGAAGTATTGTTGCCTGATGAGACCTCCCTTTGGATATGCCTTTGTGAAGCTTATTGGATCTTGCTCTGATGTTGCCTAAAGTTGGCCATTGGGTGTGTTGGTTCTGGGTCCCTTTGGAGGAACTTTAGTGCAGGCTAATGTCATATACTTCCTGTGACTGGTCCTGGGCAACCAGTTTGGAGCTACAGGTGATCCACAGTTTATGGCAGCCTCTGCTGTGCTTGTGCAGCATAGGGAGAACCAAACCACACATTAAAGCTGTATTTTTATCTGTCAGAGATGGGGAACAGGTCAAAAAAGTTCTACCTTTAATGTTCGCTTTTGCCTGCTGGTTGTCTTATAGGTTCAGTCACTGAAAGAGCCTTTGGTGGAACTCGAGTTGCATGAAGTAGGTTCACAGTGAGTCATCAGGTAGGAGTTAGTGGTTTTTACAGGAAGAGGACGTGCTAATCAGGCTTTGGGGAAAGTGTAGTTTTGACACCTACTCCAGTTGCACACAACTCAGTCTCTCTGAGATTTTGCCTCAACCTTGACAAATAAAACCACTGGGAGTCAGGCAGGTGAAGCCTCTGCACCTCTGGATATGTTTGTAATGGATCTTTCATAAGGGTGAAGCCCAGTCACATTCACAGGAAAGTGGGCAGAATGGCCTTCTCCCCAAAGCCACTCAGCTCAGTCATTGACATCTCCTGAGTCTACCCAGAGCTCTACATCATGGCTAAAGCAGCTGACTTCTCAGCAGGGTATAAGCTCTACAGGATGGGGCAAAAGGGATTCCAGAGTGTGGGGTTTTCCTTTGTACCAATGCCCCATAACAGAGAGTGCTTCACCACAGAAAGTTAATTTCTACACTGGGAGAATGACTTAGCCTAGGGATCCTAACAGCTGTCCCTTCTGCTATTTCCTAGAATAAAAAGCACCAGATTTGCCTCACTCAACTCTAGTCAGTTTCATCATCCCTCCACTTGCACCAGGGTGAATGGTTACAAACAAAATTCTGTACATTGGTTAAGAGTGTGCCTGCATCTCTACCAGACTTTTGTCTTTCCCTGATGGATATAAACCTCACTGTTTTTCTAGATGTTTTGCTAAATGTTATGTAGTTGCCTCTTATTGGCTTTGATATTCTTGGCTAAGGATCCCAGTTTGGAGTTTTGACCCCATGCTTCTCATGGGAAACCACCTCACAGTTGAGATATTCCTCTGGAAACTCTGCCACTGCTCATGGGAGCAGGACCAGCACTTTAAGCACCTCTGCCCTTCCTATGAGTCTTGATGTGACTTATTCTGTAAATCCTTGGTTATAAGAGTTCTCTATAACTAGTTTTCAGTTGGTTATTTAGGATGATTATTCTCTAGTTTAGTTGTAATTCCAGTTTGGTTCTGAGAGGAGGTGAGTGTAGCTTCTACCTAATCTGCCACCATCTTGGATTCACAAGATTTATTTTTTGAAAACCCAAATATAGATCTGGAAGTCAGAAATGACCTGATGGGTTTAAAATCAGGGTGTTGGCAGGTGTGGTTCCTTTTTAGAGCTTCAAGGAAGAATTTATTTCTTGTCTCTTTAGCATCTAGAAGCTATCTGCTTTTCCTTCCTGAATCACTCTTAATTTCTTGCTTCCTTTGTGATATATTTTACTTCTCTGAGCCCAATCTTTCTCAAGTAATGCTTAATTGATCCACAGACGCATGAAATAAATGATTATTTTAAGCCACTAAATTGAGGAATGTTTTCACAGCATTTTTGTGGCAATAACTACACTTGTCAGTGACTTAGCAAAATGGATGGCATATGACTGGTGTTTAACAAATGTTAATTCTCTTTGCTTTTTTGTGGATAAAATGTAATAAATGTTCTATATATTTCATCAATGGTGTAAAACATGCAGTTATTATGAAACATTTGGATGATTAAATGTTTCTATTTGGTGTCATGCATACAACATTTTTGCAATAAACAGTGAAACAAATCCTTCACAAAGAGTTCTCTTAGACTTTTGCATGTTGATTGCTATATTCTTCACTTGCAAGTTTTACTTCCTTCTACTAATGTTAATATGATTTATGTGTGTGCATTGAAAGGAAAATATGTTCCATATATATTAGACTAATGAATTAATTTAGGAATTTACAATCTCATCTTTTTATTAACTTCCCACTTATCACTTTATGTATTTGCATGTTGTAGTAAACGCAGAAGGAAAAATTTAAAAATATTTACTTGCTTTTTTCATAAAGACCAAATCAGAAGTTTATAATGCTACCTTAATATTATGTGTGCTTTGAGGAAGTATGTTAAAAATTATCTTGACTCCTCATTTTTTGTTATAATTATTTAAACCTGTTCATTCTAATTTATTGCCTTCAAAGTTTCCTTTGATTAATGTAATGACAAACCTCCATGTACCAGATGTCTCAACATCCTGATTGATACTGTAAACTACTTGTCATATTCCACTAGAATATATTTACTTCTTTGTTGATATTAAGTGTATAAAGTGTAAGTAATTGACACTACTTTCTTTAAAGAGTCTCCATACCTCCTTAATCAATAGCTTATAATATAAATCTTCAAATCATACATTGGTTTCCAATTAACTTGATTCTATTTGAAATTTTGTTTTTGGAGGACATGAAGGTAGATGGTAGATTATGCAGCAAGGGGTAGAAAGAACGAGCATCTGCTCTTTATATGTTCTTACCTTCACATATTATTTAAATTTGTAGCTTGATTTTTACATGCATAATTAAAAGTATGGCACCATAGAATAAATCTTTTCTAAAGGCTTGCAAGATGTATAGGGCAATGTATAGGTGAAGGAAGTAGAGTTTGAGTAAAGTACAATTCTTTTTACCCATTGGAAAATGGCTTAAAAGTCATTCAAAGCTCTTAAGTTGTAATAAAATGTAAGAGGCTTGGGGGTGTAGATAAACCTAGTTGGTATTAACTTATATCTAACTTATGTGCTATAACAACTGTAAAATCTGTGTTTATGTTTCTATTGTCCCATTATAGGACAGTTTAGTTTAATTTAGATGGTTTTTATTATTCAGATCTAATTCCCTTCCATCCAGTCCAAGAACTTGTTTCATTAATTTTCCTCACATCTATAACCTCAAACTCTGGGTATTTCCACTAGAGATATAAATATTATCAAATATTCTCCTTTAAAAGAACCTTCCTTTGGACCCATACCACTCTTTTTCTGGAGCTCTTTCTCTTTCTTGTCACATGAGAGTCTTTACAAAGACTATTCTGCTCAGTTGTCTTTGATTTCTTTACCTCTAATTCAATCCACTTCAATATGGCTTCCATTCTTATCATGTTGTTAAAATATCTCTAGAAAAAGTACCTAATGATTTCTAAATTGGTAACTTCAATTTTAGTCTATCACCAGACCACTTTATAGCAGTTGACATTGCTGAACATGCTCCATGTCTTGAAAAGCTTCTTTTCATTGGCTTTCTTATTTCTCTTTTCTTGAGCCTTTCTTTTTGTTCTCCTTTGTTGGCTTTTCTCACTTCAGTGGTTCTTTAATATTGACATTTTTCAGTATTAAAATCTTTAGCTTTCTTTTCAACTCTGTCTTTATCTCTATTTCCATTGCTTCAACTCTCCGCGATATTTCCAAAAACTTTTAATAGCTGAAGTCTAGATTTCTAGCTTTCAGTTCCTTAATGGGAAATTTTCTTTTAGATCTTACAGACAATTCAAAGAATTTATTAAAAACTAACCTTATTATTTTTTCCAAAGCCTTTCTCTGCCTGTATTTCCTATCTTGGTAAATGGCAACATTAACTATTCATCCACCCAAGAAAGAAGCTTAATAGATTCCTTATCATCTTCAGTTTGCATTGGCAGAAAAATTTCAATTTTCATGGATTCTATTCCTTATATATTTTTAAAATCTCTTAGCATAGTGTTATTTTAGTCTATGCATTTTATTAACTACAGAATACTTCAGTAATATCTTCAGTTGTTCTAAGACTTTTGGATTTTATGGACAAGCAAAATTTCAAAAACAATTCAATTTAATTAGTGAATTTATTAAATTTACTTGAAAAAGTCAAGATGCAAAAATTAATTGTATTTTTGTAAACTAACAAAAAATTTTGATCAAATACAATTAAAATGCCATTTAATGGCAAGAGAAGTGAAGGCAAAAATTAATAAATGGGACTACATCAGACTAAGAAGTTTTTGCTCAGCAAGAGAAACTGATAACAAAATAAACAGAAAGCCAACTAAATGGGAAATGATTTTTTCAAATGACAGCTCAGATAAGGGCCTAATATCCAAAATATACAAAGAACTCATAAAACTCAACAACAAACAAACAAACAATCCAATAAAAAAATGGGAAGAGGATATGAATAGACACTTCTCCCAGGAAGAAATACAAATGGCCAACAGATATATGAAAAGATGCTCATCTTCTTTAGCTATTAGAGAAATGCAAATCAAAACGGCAATGAGATACCACCTCACACCTGTTCGATTAGCTGTTATTAGCAAGTCAGGTAACAGCAAATGTTGGAGAGGCTGTGGAGAAAAAGGAACCCTCATACACTGTTGGTGGGAATGTAAAGTAGTACAACCATTATGGAAGAAAGTATGGTGGTTCCTCAAAAAACTGAAAATAGAACTACCTTATGACCCAGCAATCCCTCTACTGGGTATATATCCCAAAAACTCAGAAACATTGATACGTAAAGACACATGCAGCCCCATGTTTATTGCAGCATTGTTCACAGTGGCCAGGACATGGAAACAACCAAAAAGCCCATCAATAGATGACTGGATAAAGAAGATGTGGCACATATACACTATGGAATACTACTCAGCCATAAGAAATGATGACATCGGAACATTTACAGCAAAATGGTGGGATCTTGATAACATGATACGAAGCGAAATAAGTAAATCAGAAAAAAACAGGAACTGTATTATTCCATACGTAGGTGGGACATAATAGTGAAACTAAGAGACATTTATAAGAGTGTGGTGGTTACGGGGGGGATGGGGGAATGGGAGAGGGATAGGGGGTGGGGAGGGGCCCAAAGAAAACAAGATAGAAGGTGACAGAGGACAATCTGACTTTGGGTGGTGGGTATGCAACATAATTGAACGACAAGATAACCTGGACTTGTTATCTTTGAATATATGTATCCTGATTTATTGATGTCACCCCATTAAAAAAATAAAATTATATAAAAAAAAAAAGCCATTTAAAATAGCAAGAAAAAACATTAAATACTTAGAAAAAAATCTAATGAAAGATGTAAAACCATTATACTTAAAACAGCAAATCATTCTGAAAGACAATGAAGAAAAGGTAAATAAATGGAAATATATATATGGTTTATGAATTGATTGGAAACCTTGGTAGTGTTATGATATCAATTCTTCCAAAATTGGTCTATAAAGTAAATGTAATCCCAATCAAATTATTTCAGAGTGTGTGTGGTATATGTGTAAACTGACAAGCTGATTATAAAATTTGTGTCAAAATGTAGAGGTCTGTGAATAGTGAATATAATGTTGAAGGAAAACAAAGTTGGAGCAGTTGCAGTACTATATTTCAACACTAACTATAAACTTATAGTGTAGTGATGAAGAAGTTATAGTATTGCTGAAAGATTTGACAAACAGAGCAATGGAGCAGGATAAGGAGTCCAAAAATAGGCCCACACATACAATACTTTGATTTATATCCAAAATCCCACTGTAATTAAATGGGAGAAAGAAAATTTTTTTTAATAAATGATGTCAGAGTAATTGTACATCCATAATGAAGAAAATGGACCTGATATTTATGTTACACTATATACAAAAATCACATTATGGTGTATCATAAACCTAAATGTGAAAAACAAAACAGTAGACCTTTAGAACTATGCATCATGGACAAAATAGAACCCACTCCCTCTGTTAATAAAAGAAGTTTTACTAGAACTAAAGCAAGCCATTCAAATATGTATTTTTATGACTGCTGTCATGCTACAATGGCATAGTTGAATATTTACAATGGAGAATATATGGCCCACAAAACTATATATATTTACTATTTGACCCTTTATAGAAAACGTTTGTGAAACTCTGTTCTAAAAGAAAATGTAAAGAAATATCTCCATGATTATGAAACAGTAATTGTTTTTACTTTTATAAAGAAAAATAAATCCATAAAAGATGAAATAAACAAATTTAATTTTATTACATTAGGATTTATATCCAGAATATCATAAAAACTATTAGAGATCATTAAGAAAAAGTCAAATAATCTAATTTAAAGATGAACAAAGGATTTAAATGGACATTTAGCCAAATAAGATATACAAATAGTTAATAATCATAACTTACCAGTAAGTTGTTCAACATCCTTAATCATTAAGGAAATACAAGCCAAAAATAAAATGTGATACCTACTCTTCATCCACTGGGATGACTATAATCTAAAAGACAAGCAATAACAAGAGTTGGCAGATATGTAAGAAAATTGAAATCCTCATGCACTGCTGGTGGGAATGCAAACTGACTCATGCAGCCTCTTTTAAAAACAATTTGACATTTTCTCAAAAAAATGAAACAGAGGGTTTCCATATGATCCATTAATTATACTCCTAAGTATACACCCAAGTATTAAAAAATCTTCCTATAAGAACACATACACAAATTTTTATAACAGCATGATTTATATTAGTCAAAAATTGTAAATCCCCAAATGTCCATCAACTGATGGATAAATAAACAAAATATGGTATATTCACATAATGATTTGGTATTCAGTCATAAAAAGGAAAGGAGTACTGATAGATGATTCAATATCGATGAAACTTGAAAATAAAAAGAGGCATGCTATCTTAAAGAAGTCAGACACAAAGGGCAATATATTGCATGAGTCTATTTACATGAAATGTCAAGGATAGGCAAAGACAGAAAGTGGGAGACTTATGGTTGCCAAGGATTGAGGGACTTGGTGGGGGTTGGGGAGAAGGAGTATTAGTAATGACTGCTAATAAATGCAGAGATTGTTTTCACATGATGAGAATGTTCTAGAACTAGATAATGTTTATAGTTGCAAAACTTTGTAAATAGTGTAAAAAATCACTGAATTGTATATTTTAAAATGGTGAATATTATGGCATGTGAATTATAGCTCAATTTTAAAAAGATAAAAAAACATGTAATCAAGGTTACTTGTAAGACATGGAAATTACATTAGGCCATCAGTTAAGATAAATAAAACAGATGTTGAGAAACTGAAATTTTCTTTAGATGACACAATATACCCTGAAATAAACCACAATGATACACTACTACTCACTCACCATAATGGCTAAAATTAAAACAACATAATACCAAGAGTTGACAAGCATGAAGAACAAGTGAAACTTTCATATATTGGTAGTAAGAGTGTAATTTTATGCAACCACTCTGATTAAATTTAATTGATATTGTTTTTTCTTTTACTATATGCTAAATATATTTCACTAGGCTTATATCAGGATAAATAAAATATATGCTTATCCTATGACCAAGAAATTCTACTCCTATGAATATAACCAAGAGAAATAAGTACATATGCCCACCAAAAGATCATAAAAAATTGTCATACTAGCTTTATTCATAATAAGTAAAAAACAGAAATGACCCAAATGTCAATCAACAGGAGGATGAGCAAACAAGTTTTGCTAATATCATGCCCTGAAATTCTGTAAGGATATCAAAAAGAAAGAAAGAGAAAAAAACCTACTGATGTACAGAGATGTGTTGTAGAATTGGGCAGCTGAAACTTGTTTAATTAGGTTAACCAGTATCGTCCCAATAAAATTCAATTTAAAAGTTTTAAAAAACTACTAAAACTTACACAACTTGCATGAATCAGAGAGCACTGTGTGAACTATAAGAAACCAGACACAAAAATAGACATACTCTATGACTCCTTTTATGTTAAGTACCAGAATAGACAAAGCTAATCTATGATGCTATAACTCAACGGTGGTTGCCAGTGGTGGAGGAAGAGAAATTTAATAGAATGGGGTGAAGAGACTTTCTGTGTCATAATGTAGGTGGTGGATACAGAAGTTTGCTAAAGAAGAAAAAAAAAGTCAACTGAGTAAATTTTTAAAGATCTTATTGACTTTCTTCAATGTTTTATGAATTGGGAAGCCTCCAATCTAACAAATAAAAAAAAACTCTAAGGAGCTGTACAAAATAAAAGACTTTTGAAGGAAGAAGAGAACAAGAACAAAGAAGTTATACAAGACAAACAAGCTGGTTGGTTATTGCAGGGTCATTTTCTTTTAGGGGATGGCAGTGGTCTATCAGGTAGAATAGATTCCCTAACTTGTGCTAATTAGGGAACCCCTGATTGTCTGATTTGAAATTTCATTTCTGGGAGACCCAAAATTATAATTAAGTCTCAGTTTTGTGATATGGAACTTAGCATAAATGATTCGATTTTGGGCCTCTTGTCTTGTTTTTAACTGTACAATATATATAAATTTAAAATTTCATTGAGTTGTACATTTAATATTTGTATATGTTATGCACCTAATCATATACACTTAATGTCTTAGTTGTGCAAATAAAAACAAAAGAAAAAAAATCTTGAAATTGTAATCCCTTCTGATGGTGAAAAACAAAACTGATATTTCACCAAGACTTCAAAGTTTGAAATTGAAAAGTAACATGTATATTCTCCATTATTTCATAAAATAAGCATTTTAACATAAAAAGCTAAGAATGATACAATATCAGAATAGGAAATCTTTATGTAGAATAAATCTAATATAGAAAACTTACTATATTATCTTTATTTTTGTACCATTTTGCTTTGATATAAAAACAATCTTATTTTAGATTAGGAGAAATTGAATAGTGATATCTTGGTGTTATTGTTCTAATTATATCTCAACCTTTAGTCTTTTACTTCTTCAATTTAAAGAAAGCAATTTTCCCCGCAATTATCATTCATGTACAAAATTAATTTTCAAAAATTGGTTGCATTTAATACACCAACAATAAACTATCAGAAAGAGAAATTAGGAAAACAATTTCATTTACAATCATATAAAAAACAATAGAATACCTAGGAATAAATTAAATCAAGAAGGTTAAAGACCTGTACTCAGAAAACTATAAAACATTGAAGAAGAAAATTGCAGAAGATACAAATAAGTGGAAGGATATATCATTATCACAGTTAAGAAGAATTAAGATCATTAAAATGTTTATAAAACCCAAAGCAATCTATAGATTGAATGCAATCCCTGTCAAAATACCAATCACATTTTTCACAGAATTAGAATAACCCTAAAATTTACATGTAACCACAAAAGACCCTGAGTAGACTTGAAAAGAACAAAGCTAGAGGTATCAGGATACCTGATATCAAACTATACTGCAAGGCTATAATAAATAATCAAAACAACATGGTACTGGAATAAAAACAAACATGTAGACCAATGGAACAGAATATCTAACAAAGGAGGCAAGAATACACAATGGGGTAAAAATAGTTTATTCAGTAAATGATGTGGAGAATACTAGACAGGTACACGCAATAAAATCAACCACTTTTTAAATACCATATACAAGAATAAACTCAAGGCCCTGGCCAGTTGGCTCAGCAGTAGAGCGTCACCTGGCGTGCAGGAGTCTCGGGTTTGATTACTGGCCAGGGCACACAGGAGAGGCGCCCATTTGCTTCTGCACCCCTCCCCCTCTCCTTCCTCTCTGTCTCTCTCTTCCCCTCCTGCAGCGAGGCTCCATTGGAGCAAAGATGGCCCGGGTGCTGGGGATGGCTCTGTGGCCTCTGCCTCAGGCACTAAAATGGCTCTGGTTGCAACAGCGCCACGCCCCAGAGGGGCAGGGCATCGCCCCCTGGTGGGCATGCCGGGTGGATCCCGGTTGGGTGCATGCGGGAGTCTGTCTGACTGCCTCCCCATTTCCAGCTTCAGAAAAATGAAAAAAAAAAAAAAGAATAAACTCAAAATGAATTAATCACTTAAATGTAAAACCTGAAAACATAAAACTCCTCACAGAAAACATAAGCAGTAGAATCTTAGACTTTGCTCTCTCCACAGGCAAGAGAGACAAATAAAAAAATAAGCAAATGGTTCCACATCAAATTTAAAAGATTATGCAAACCAAGGAAACTATCAACAAATGAGACTACAACTTACTGAATAAGAGAACATTTCACCAAGGATACAATTGGCAAGCAGTTAATATCCAAAATATATAAATAACTCAAAACAAAGCAAAACAATCTAATTAAAAATGGACAGAGGACCTAAATAGACATGTCCTGAAAGAAGACATAGAGCTGGTCAATAGACATAAAAATATGCTCAATGTCACTGACCCTCAGAGAAATATAAATTAAAACCACAATAAAATATCACCTCACAGTTGTTAGAATGACTACCATCAGTAAATTAACAAACAACAAAGTTGGTGAGGATGTGGAGAAAAGGGAACCCTTGTGCACTATTGGTGGGAATGCAATAAGTGCAAACACTGTGGAAAACAATATGGAGGTTCCTCAAAAAATTAAAAATAGAACTACCATATAAGCTAACAATCCCATTTTGGGGTATTTACCTGAAGAAATTTAAAATACCAGTTTGAAAAGATACATATCTATTCCCATATTTATTGCAGCATTATTTGCAACAGTCACGATATGGAAACAATTTAAGGGTTCATCAATAGACAATTGGATAAAGAACTGGTAGATACATACAATAAAAGATTAGTCATAAAAAATAAAATTTTACCATTTGCAACAACATGGATGGGCAATGTGGTTATTATGCTCAATGAAGTAAGTCGGCTGGAGACACACAAATGCCACGTGATTTTACTTACATGTGGAATCTACTGAATAAAATAAACAAAGCCAAAACAGACTCATAGATTCAGAGAACAAACTGATGGTCCCCAGATGGGAGGGGATTTGAGAGGGTGGGTGAAAGAAAGTGAAGGATTAAGAAGTACAAATTGGCACTTACAAAATGTCATAGGGATGTAAGGTACAACATAAGGAATATAGTCAATAATATTGTAATAACTCTGTTATGGTGTCAGGTGGGTTCTAGGCTTATCAAGAGGATCACTTCATAGTTGATATAAATGTGTAAACGCTAAGATGTACAACTGAAATTAATATACTATTAGATGTCAAACATAATAAATTTTTTAAAATTAAAAAATTTATTGTTTATGGTCCCACTTAAAACCCTTCAATGCCCTCTCATTGTGTAAATTGGTGGGTTTCTACTGGTTCTAGATTCAAATAACCAAGGAGCTTTTACAAATTACTTTCTAAACCAATTTATTATAATCTTAGGAAGGTAAGGTCTGGCCACAGGCATTTTTTACCCTTCTTAGCTTACTCTAATGTGTGCCAAGGGGCACCACTGACCTGCAGTATAATGTAGAACTGCGTTCAACTATGTATTATATGAATTGGTCATGTTCTTCCATGCTGTGTTGCTTCCTCTTGCCTTATCTTTTTCTGAGTTCCTAGTTGAGACCCCTGTAATAAGAGATAGATTGCTAAGAGAAAAACAAACAGTAGTTTATTAATACGCATTACTCACTCATACATGGGAGATACCCAGAAGACAGAGAGCAATTCCTGGAGGTGGCCTAAGCCACCAGTTTAAATACCATGTCTAGCTAAAGACAAAAGAATGATGGGGGAAGGAGGGTAGAAAGACAGTTAAAATTTCTTGTGATTAAGGGTCATCCTCTTCCTATCACAGAAGAGACCACACACTTATAAATAAAGATTTTGGTATAAGTATAAATTTCTCTTTCAAGGAGTTACTTCTACTATTTCTCAAAACAATCAGTGCAAAATAATAAATAATCCTTATGCTGGAGAGACATGTTTAGTGGTGGCGTATTCTGCTCTGCTTCAGATATTCTTCTTAAGAGACTCGGTTTGTGTGTCCTGTTTGTGAAGCTTGATCCTATTTCCCCTGTCCCCCTAAATTAGATCCTTTATTAATAATAACTACTTATTACAGCACCTGCCACTTAGACCACTTACTATCACTTATTAGGCAGGTCCTCAACCTTATTTATATTTTTATCTCCAGGGTCTAGTAAATTGTATAGCACAAACTCCAGTAAAACTTGAATGAATGAATAAATTCATCTCTTATTTTGGGAGTTTTCAGAGACAAATCCCCTGATCACCCTCACCTAATTGAACAGACTATGTCATTTTGTCAAAATAAAGAATTCATATATTGAAAAAGAAATGTGTGAGAGAGGACAAACGTAGAAATCAATACAAGTTTATGCAAGCAAGATAAAGTCTAAAGAACGTGAATAGAATCATTGTTACAATCATACACCATTATGTGAAAATAGCAAGCAACAAATAGGGTGTTCTTGGTCAAAAGTGAGGAAAGCCACAGCAGCTACTGAGTACCACAAAAGTGTTACATTGACCCAGAAGGAGAACTTCTTAAACAAAGCACACTCCTGTGTGAAGGAGACTTGCAAGAATATAATTCTGACAATCAGACATCCCTTGAGCACAAATTCTGGGCATGCCTTTTGAACAAAAAACTTAATGTGTAAAAATTGAAGGGCAAAAATCAGACACTGTTCCTGTGTACAATTTCACTATTTTCCCCACTGCGGGATGAATTGCAGAAAAAGGAGATAAGTGGGAAGTCTATTGAGACTGAAAAATGGGTCTGCTGTTTGTGCTATGTTGAACAACCCAGAATTCTTTACTGATTTGTAGAACATTTATAGGCAACAACATAATCAAATCCAGGAAAGAGTAATTTTAATATTCAATAGTTTGTGGAGGAGATCTTCTGGAATACTTATCATACCTTTGTGTCCTTTGGTAGAAAAAAAAAGCCAACCCAGATCATTAAACTGATTTGAACCTGGCGCTGACTTTTCCATGTAGACAAGCTTATTTTTTTTTTATTTGTTTTTTATTATTGGTGACAGAGACAGAGAGAGAAAGAGAGAGGGACAGACACACAGGAAGGGAGAGAGGAGAAGCATCAATTCTTTTTTGTGGCACCTTAGTTGTTCATTGATTGCTTTCTCATGTGTGCCTTGAGTGGGGGGCTACAGGGGACTGAGTGACCCCTTGCTCAAGTCAGCGACTCTGGGCTTTAAGTTAGAGAGCCTTGCTCAAACGAGATGAGCCCGTACTAAAGCCGGCAACCTTGGGGTTTCAAACCTGGGTCCTCCGCATACCAGTCCAACGCTCACTGTGTCACCACCTGGTCAGGCGACGAGCTAAAACTTTAACATCCCCCCCTTTTTACCATATGATTTCTTTCAAAATTCTTAATAGATATGGGGTTGCTGAATTTCCGTAAACTGCGGAAGGCAATGCACTCTGTTTGTTGTCACAATCAGAGTTTGAAGAAAACAGGTGGAAGGATTTAGGAACCTGCTTTGAAGCTTTAACACCAACTTGGGGGACTGTGGGGATTATGGCTGCTGCTGATGGCAAGGCTAGAAAAGTACCGTATTTCCCTGCGTGTCTTCACATTGACTCTGGTAAAATCTCTCCGGCTTATTTTTTATTCTGGCCCTTCTGTTTTGTCTCCCTCCCACTCCCCCCGCATCAGTGTTTCTGGCAATCAGTGCTGCCTAGGCTCCCTGAGACCAACTCCACTTTCCTTTGAGAAATAGAAAGAACAAAGTGAATTGGTTATTCATCGGCACGGCTTTCGCCATCACAATCCCAGCTCGTCAGTTTCATCGGACGTTTTACAGCCAGCCTGCTATTCTGATAGAAGGCATTTTGAGTGTGCTAGCTCGACCCAGAATGTTATTGCTACAGCTCTCCGATGAAGATTCATATGGCACAGTGCCTTCTCGTCATTTCCAAAGCAACTGTGGCCATTTCAGGGTGAGGACTGCAAGATTAGGATGATTTTTTTTTTCCTGTAACCTCGACCACATGCTTTCCAATCTATGGCATCTCAGAGACAACATGGTCTGGACACTGACACAACTCATTCTTTTCTTCAGTGTTTGCTTCAGTTTCTTCCCGTGGCAACTCAAGCCATTCTTCATTTGCTATTTAGTTTTCCAGAGTTTTATATTCAGGTATTGAAGAAAGACACTGCTCAAACATTATTTTATGTATTAAAAGTTTCACTGTTATTTGTGAAATGTTTGAGTACCCTTTTCTTAAATGCCAGGAAAGAAATGGTTATAGAGAATTGTGTAGCATTCCTATCCCCACATCAACTGATGAAATCAATCCTTTGGTTTGTTATTTTGAGGAAATGCTTTATGTGAGGTATTATGTCTTTGAGCCAAAGTATTATTTTTTTTTCTTGAACCTTGATAGTACAATGTTGTAAACCATCGCTGGGTTTGGGGAAGTGCTGAGTATATAGTTGTAAAGTTGTAAAGTTGCAGAATATAAAAAACAATGTGTATATGTATTATCTTTTCACAGTTTGCAAACTGGCACCTACTAATTGTATTTCTTGCCAGTACATGGGTTATTTTCTTATGGTATTATTTTATAGCTCCTAAATCTTGGTATCATAAATGGTAGTGTGTATCAATATATTCATCTCAAAGAAAAAAATCTATACACTATGATTCCTTCCAACTCTGCTGACAGAATCTTTTCCTTAGATTTGGATTCTGATTATGTCTGTCTATCCTTAAACAGCTCCAGGGGGAATGGTACTCTATTAAATGGGGTCAAGATCTCAGTAAGAGTTCTCTAGACTCTCAGATTGCCTAAGTGAGAAGGTTTTAAGGCAATTAAATGTCACTTTGCACCATCTTTAATGCTGCCATGAGAAAAATAAAAAAAGCTACCTAGAAAAATTATTTCATTTGAGCCCTTTAATCTACTTTATTTCAACTTTTGTGAGGTATTGGTCAAATGAAGTACACTGTATGCTACTCAATAAGGAGGATACATTCAGAGAAATGCATTGTGATGTGGTTTCTTGGTTGTGTGAACATCAAAACGGACAGTTGTACAAACCTCGATAGCACAGCCTACTGCACAAGTAGGCTATGTGGTATAACCCATTGCGCCTAGACTACAAGCCTGTACAGCATGCCATTGTTTAAAACAACATGAGATTAAGTCAAGCACCGCAAAATATGATGCAATCAAGAGACGGTAAACATGAGATATATGAGGCTGCTACAGTTTTACAGCAAACTATTTTTTTATAAGTAGAAAGAGTACACTCTAATGATAAAAAGTATAGTATAATCAATACATAAATCAGTAACATAGCTTTTTATTATTATCAAGTACATAAAAGTATGTGCTATACTTTTACACGATGGGTTGTGCGGTAGGTATTTTTTACACAGACATCGCCACAGTGTGTGAGTAATGCATTTCTCTATGATATTACAGTGCCTATAACATTCATAGAGAATAAAAATTTTCAGTTCCATTATAATCTTACAGGGCCACTGTCATACATACAGTTCGACACTGAGGAAAACATCACATAGACAAAGGGACACTGTAATAAATCATACATTTCTAACTGGGAAGGTCATGATGAGTGGTCGTCCCAGGCCTGGGGCCCATAACTTCTTCAGTGACAGGTTTTAAACCAGCCTTGGCCATTGTTCTGTGCATCAGGTTAGCACACTTTTGCAATGCCAGAAACAATACACCTGGAAGGCATAACCACCCTTAAGAAAGTATGTAGTATATATTTTTTAGTTTTATTTAGAAAATTAAATTTAACAGTGTGACACTGATCAATGAGAGTACATAGGTTTCAGGTAAACATCTCTATAGCATTTGAACAGTTGATTGCATTGTATACCCATCACCCAAAGTCAAATCATTTTCCGTCCATGTAATCTTATAATCCAGTCTCTGCCTTGTTCTCTTCCACCTTCACATAATCTTCCTTATAATCCTTCTAATTAAAAATGCAGAAAAGAAGCTACAAAACTGCTATTCTCTGGAACATTTTCTTCTTAGCAAATGTCATCAGTTTGGGTTCAAATAAACTCATAAGAATTCTCTATAGGTTTGTATGTTTCTTATGTCCACAATTGTTTTGTGGCTCATGATTGTTTGACTTGAATTATAATATGAATTACAATGTTTTTGTTTATATGAAAAAATGAATACAGAAAAAGGTGAAAAATAGACAAAAATAATTAAAATTAAAAAGGAAACAAAATGTTGTACTTGTAACTCACAAAACGTTTTGTAAAAAAATAAATAATGAAGCAGAAAAACAAGGCCGTGGTGGACTTGCTCTGCCTGAGGAGACCCTGATGCCCTCTCCCCTATAAAAGGTGCTGTTTCCTGAAACAATCCTTTTCTTTTACTAGAAACTTTCTTCTCCTACATAGTTTCAGCCTATAAAAATCTTCAATTTTGTGAAAATTCTTAAAGAACATTTTTATACACTAGAAGGAAAGCTGCCTGATTTATAACTCATTTAATAAAGACAATTAGATCTTTAAATGGACTTGGTTGAATTTTGTTTAACAGAATACATGGCAGTGACTGTGGGAGCCACGGTGAACTTCTCATGCCTTTTGGGGATGACTAGAAACACAGGCGTGGTACGCATGAACCCCCCTTTGGGTTCACTGACACTTTTACCATTATTGAGAGCTGTTGTTTAGTTCCTCTTGGTTCTGAGCTCTGCTGTTTTTGTGTTAAATGACCAGTCCAGTTGGATTTTTAGTCCATAGCTTGAGCTGGCAGATAGTTAAATGTGAGTCTATTTAGTTCATTCAGTAATTACCCAGTTGTTTGGAATCCCTTTCCTCACTTCTACTCCAAAGTCCCCATTTTCTTAGGGTTTCCTGGTTTAATCCTTTCCCCAATTCCAGTCCTCAGTCCCCATTTACTGCAATCTGCTGGTTTACTTCACCCTGCCGATTGTTGGTAGTGTGCAAAGCTTTCTATTGGCCACTCTATAATAATATATTTTTGGCTGCTGATGGAGTATTAAGGTACCCATTTTTGTTTTTTGTAGATAAAAGCTAGTATTACAATTTTCACATTGAGAATTGTTGGTTTCTACTGGTTGGAATAGGGCTGGGTTTGACTTGATAATGGGACCTGGTTCAGGATTGAATTGCATCCAATTTAAGCTAGACTGAGGTCAATGGGAGGCATCAGGTAAATGAAATTTTGTTTTAATTAAAGGTAGTTGATATTGGAAATCTCAGAAGTTAAAAAAAAAAAGCTGCAAATATTGTTCGGCATGAGTCAAGTATTTAAGACTTGTTAGAGTGCTTGCTGCCTTAACAAGTCTCCTGCGATAGACCGTGGTAAGTATTAGGTCGGTTCTGGGAATAACAAACCTCAACTAAAGAAATGAGGTCTTTTATACCCAAAGAGTTGTACACACTATCTTTCGGGATCCCTGTTTATTTGATGTTTTGGAACTATAGTCCAGGAAGTTGCAGATATCTAGAAAGATGGAAAAATTTTACTAAAAACAACTTAGAATTATGATGACCTTTACGGGGAACATTCCAACTAGACAAGATTATTCAAGACGTTAATTTAAAAGCAAGGGATCTCAAATTGAGCAAAGAGAATGAAGTGCCTATTTTAATTGATATGCAGAAATTTTCAAAAAGCACGAAAATTCCAAAATAACTTTATTGAGAAATTCATTGCAAAGGCTATTGAAAAATTAATGAGCAAAAACAGTACTTAAAACAAAAAAATTATAAGACTGATATAACTTCTACTGTTCCCTTCTATCCTCTTTTGAGTGTTCATTCTACTCTTAAGAGAATATTCCATATTTATGTAGTTTTTATTTTTTTAATATTTTTAAATTGATTTTTAAAGAAAGGACAAAGTGAGAGTAAGAAATAGGGAGGGGGGGAGTAGCATCTACTTGTGTAGTTGCTTCCTATATGTGCTTTGACCGAGCAAGCCCAGGGATTCGAACCAGCGACCTCAGCATTCCAGGTCAATGTTTTATCCACTGCGCCAACACAGGTCAGACAGTATTTTTAAAAATAATACCACCTGAGGTTAGACGATTCTTTTTAGGTGTTTTTCACTCCTTGGTCTAAAGTTGAACTAAGGTTTATAGTAAAAGAATGTCTTAAACCCAGGGATCATCCTCAAAAATTTTGTCAATGGATTGCCTTGTGAGAATAGTCTGCAGAGGAAAATAAAATTTTGCGTTGTTATTTCCTTTCCAAATCCAGACCAACTGGTTATTGATTCTTTTTCTTTGGAAAAGAAATAGATAGATATGGCATTTTTGCTTGTTTTGTTTTATGTCTGAAGAACTTAACTTGGTTTTCTGCCTGACTGGCATGTGTAGAATGTT
The DNA here is from genome assembly GCF_036850995.1 of Saccopteryx leptura. Lineage (NCBI taxonomy): Eukaryota > Metazoa > Chordata > Mammalia > Chiroptera > Emballonuridae > Saccopteryx > Saccopteryx leptura. The sequence continues at coordinate 85,135,965 of NC_089516.1, read as the reverse complement.
GGTTCTTTCTTTTATCATTGGAAGTGACCTCAGATCTTGTGACATGTCTTAAGTGAATTGGGTTGTTTAATATTGCTGGAAATATTTACTGTTTTTCCCAGCTGAAACCTAATGAGATATTTGAAAGACTTTAATAACTTTATGATCTACCATTCGCCCAGTTTGAAAGCTGATATTCAAAGCCTACTAAATTTTATTAGGTCTTCTCCCCTAAACTGAGAAAAAAAGAAAAACATTCTGACATATGTGAATGTATGTGACAGTCTTCTGATATAATTTAGATGACAACCCAATTCTTTGAAAAATTTAGAACAGTTGTTCTTGTTTTAGAAATGTAGCTTTTATAGGACTAGAGATGTGGCTTCTAAAAATTATTCAAAGTCCACCAATTCCTTGTACCAATCCCCGGATCTCCTCTATTTGTCTCAAAAGGCTTGTAGGTTTGTAACAGTTTTGACCTGAAGAAACAAAGTCCTTGTTGGTGGATCTTGCATTTTTATTTTTGTGATTTGAGAAGTGAATGTTAATTCCTTTCCAGGTCATCTTTTAAAATACAAATATCAGGGAGGTAATCTTTATATGGAAAATGAAAGGGGGAAATGCCATTTGAATAGATTCATAAGTCTTTAATTCATTTTGAATTTTTTCTTGTATCTGGTGTAAGAAGGTGGTCAAGTTTCACTTATTTTTGCATGTATCTGTCAGTTCCTGCCACACCATTTATTGAATGGACTGTTTTACTCCAGTGTATATTCTTGCCTCCTTTGTTGTATATAATTTGAACATAAAAGTGTGCGTTTATTTCTGGATATCTATTCTCTTCCATTGATTTATATGTCTGTTTTTATGCTAGTAACATGCTGTTTTGATTATTATAACCTTGTAGTATGACCCACCAGTTCCATTATTGAAATATATCTGAAGAAATTCAAAACATTAATTTGCCCCTTTATGTTCATTGTAGCATTATTTAAAGTAAGCAACCCAACTGCCCAGCAATAGACAACTGATGAAGAAAACATGGTACATAAATGCAATGGAATATTACTTGGCTCTAAAAAAGGAATGAAATTTTACTATTTGTGATCAGATGAATGAACCTAGAGGATATTATGCTAAGTGAAATGAGAAAGACAAATAACATATGATTTTCTTTATATTTGGAATCTGAAGAACAAAATCAACAAAAAAAACAAACTAGACCCATAGATACAATGAAGAAATTGAGAGTTGCCAGATGGGAACCAGGTGGGCACTAGAATTATCAGGAGTATCAGGGGACCATTTGATAAGCTATATAATTATCTAACCACTATGTTGTACATCGGAGAAAAATGTTTAAAACTCCCCTAATTATGAAAAAAAAAACACGTGAGAAACAAAAGGTATAAATGCTTAAATATCTACAAAAAATATTGTCAGTAAGGAAAATAACTTGGTATGATAAAATTTTTCTAAGTAATCTAAACTTAGGTTTTAAAAACAGGTAGAATATATAGATGTAAGTGAGATAATTTCTAGGTAAACTTTAAAATAATTTTCCTGAATCTTTTTGGAAATCTGAAACCTTAAGTTCTTCTTTAGTTAAATTAAATGATGAGTTAAGTCAAATTCATTGACTATATAGATTTTTTTCTAAATAAGATAAAATAATGAAACATTATTTATGGAATATAAGTCTATCTACTTTTTTGCTCACTTTTACAATGGAATTAAAAACATATGGGTCTGTTAGTAAATATTATCTGTGCCATGCTTAGAAATGTTCTCTGATAAAGCATATATTTCTAGAAATTATAAAAAATATTTACATGTCTGCTAATCCAGAGAACGTTAATGTAAAAAACAGTTTTTAATTGCTTATTTATTGGATATCAGTAGTTATTAAAGGTTTATAGGGGTTAAAAATTTTAATATATGTAATTAAAACTACTATAATTGAAGAGAAAATAACTTTATGTGTGGTGAAGAGTGACTAAGATCTGAAATAAATGTAATTAAGTAAATTAGTTTCAATATCAAAAATAAGCTGGTGCAAAATGTTAATTGAGTTTTCTATCTGCTTGAAAAACAAAATGTTCTTGGACTGTTGATCTGTTCTTGACAAGAAATTGTAAAAGACTTTATTTTTTTTTTAAGTAATTTGCTTAGAAAACAAGAATTCTTTGTTCTGCCAAAATAATTTCTTGTGTTCAGAAGGCTGAAAATTCTGTATTATAAGAACTTAAGTGTTTCCTTTTTATGACTATTTAACTTTCTGTATTTGTCTTTAACATCATCGATTATCACTTTGGTTAAATGGATAACTAAGCATTATTTCACATTGGTTTTTGATTACATTTGCTTGTGTGTTTTATAGACCTCTTCAATATTTTTAACAAACTTTCCCCAAATCAAATTCTAAATAAAATCTTTTTGACACTGAACCAACATTCACACTTTAAAAAGTTCATTGAATTGTTTGGGGTATCATTAGTTAGTAAAAATATATAGATTTCAAGCCTACAATTCTACAATACATTCTGTATATTGTATTGTTTGTTCACCATCCAAAGTTAAGTCTTCTATGTCACCATAACTTTGATGTTTTTAGGGTGGTATCCCTGGAACATTTCAAAGGATTTGTTCTCAATACGTTAATTTACCTAGGAAGCATTGTTAAATAAAAGTAATACTAAGTTTTCTTTATGTTCTTTCTGTATAGGTAAATGTTACATGTTTCAGAAATTCTGTGACATTCTTGGAAATCTGATATGTCTTAATATAATGTTATCAGATATAATTCAGATTATTAACTTAAAATGTTGTATGTCACAGAAATAAGAAAATTTCTTTGTCAGTTGAATGGTAATGAATGCTCAAAAAATCTTTGAGCATGGACATTTTAAAATATTTGTCATTACGGTCTTATTGTTTTTGTAAAAGTGTTCCTACAAAAGTGCTTAAACTTCATAGTGATTCATACAAAAAGACTTTAAGGAAAAATTTTCTCTTAAGCTATGTATGACTCACAGCAATTGGTTAAATATATCTTTGTAAACAAAAATGAAACATTTACTTTTTCTTCCTACTTGATCTCTCCAGAATTCAGTAACTCTTGAATATTTTTTCATGAATTTAATAAAAATCTATTCTTCTTATAACAGGATGCAACTGGAAATATTGGCTATGATACCTGGGTTTTGACTGGATATTTATATTTGAGAGAGATGTGCATAGTATTAAAAATGACCAAATTGATTTAAGGAACTAAGGGTGAGTTTATGTAACCAATAAACTCCTTTGGAAATATTGGCTTGATACCTTTCTTAAAATGTTTCAGCAAAACAGCCTTAAAGAGAGATTATAGAGTCCATATAAATAATCAGGTCAAGATTCATGATAATAAATTAGCTTTACTAAGATTATCTTTGATTTTTTTTTTAAAGAATGGGTAAAAGTAGAGAGAAATCTTATGTTTTCCCCTTTGTCTACATTAAATTCTAGTCCTATTAATTGTCTTTGAGCATCGAACTGGGATGCAGAGGATCCAGGTTCGAGACCCCGAGGTCGCCAGCTTGAGAGTGGGCTTATCTGGTTTGAACAAAGCTCACCAACTTGGACCCAAGGTTGCTGGCTTGAGCAAGGGGTTACTCGGTCTGCTGTAGCCCCACGGTCAAGGCACATATGAGAAAGCAATCAATGAACAACTAAAGTGCTACAACGAAAAACTGATGATTGGTGCTTCTCATCTCTCTCTGTTCCTGTCTGTCTGTCCCTATCTTCCCTCTCTCTCTGTCTCTGTAAAAAAAACAAAATAAAATAAAAACAAAGAAACAAACAAAAACAGACCCAATGTGAAGATGATTGCTCCCAGGATGGCAAACTAAAACATAATTACCCTTTTAGCCCTATCCAGGAATGTGACCTTAAACTACACAGTCTGAAATTTCCTTATCAGTGCTATTGAGGTCATTTGCTTATAAGACCCCAGCTTTTCTTTCCCCAAAGAATGGTGCCTTTACTTAAAAAAAAAAAAACCTTTTCTTTTAATAACTCTCCTGTCTCAACAAGCTTCTGCCTGTAAAACTTGCCATTTTGGACAGCCTCTCAGAACCCCTTTCTAGTTACTAAGTAGAATGCTGCCCGATTTGTGGAACATTTCATAAAGCCAATTAGACCTTTAAATTTGTTCGGTTAAATTTTTATTTTTTAACAATTTTAACAATGTAACATCTTTTGGACCAACTTGAGCCATGCTGTTAATGGATTGAAAGGCATATACTGAAGCAAATAACATGGTGGAACAGATTCTTTTTGTTTGTTTGTTTGTTATTTTGTTTTTGGGTTTTTGTTTTTTTTGTATTTTTCCGAAGCTGGAAACGGGGAGGCAGTCAGACAGACTCCCGCATGCACCCGACCGGGATCCACCCGGCATGCCCACCAGGGGGCGATGCTCTGCATATCTGGGGTGTTGCTCTGTTGCAACCAGAGCCATTCTAGTGCCTGAGGCAGGGGCCATGGAGCCATCCTCAGCACCGGGCCAATCTTGCTCCAATGGAGCCCTGGCTGCGGGAGGGGAAGAGAGAAACAGAGAGGAAGGAGAGGGGGAGGGGTGGAGAAGCAGATGGGTGCTTCTCCTGTGTGTCCTGGCTGGGAATCAAACCTAGGACTCCTGTACCCTAGGCTGACGCTCTACCACTGAGCCAACCGGCCAGGGCCTTGGAACAGATTCTTATGCCATCAGTAAAAATGAAATAAAGATTGAGTATTTCATGTCAGAATTCAGAGCAATGTGATTATGTGCGTTTGATCCAGGTAGGTGTAAATGACAAGATTCAGACCTATCTATTTTACATTTATAAGACAAAACTAGTGGCCTTTGCAAGATTTTATGATCCTCTAAATTGTGAATGACCATATCAAATCAAATGTTTTTCTTATTATGAAGTACAGCTGTGTGGTAAAAACAAAACAAAACACAAAAAACCCTGCCATCTAACACTTCCCAGAACTAAAGAAAGCTCATCTTTACTAACAGTGACCTGGTTGTAGAAAATGTGATGTCTTATTTTCCTGATGCATAGAGTACAGTGTAAGTAAGCTAGGAATAAATATCATACTAAAACAAGTCCTTTTTTGTTGTTGTTGTTGGCTGCAAAATGGTACCAGAATGTTACTGACAATTGGACTTTGGTTCAACAACCTCAGTACTTGAATTCTGGTTCAGAAAGTATTTAGAGTCAAGACTCAAATACAAGCAAAAGTTTATTTAGAAAGTCATAGAGGTAGAAGAAGTAAGCCAGGGAAGAGGTGAGCCAGCTGGGCTGTGTGGACTCAGGAAACAAGTTACAGAGGTGGATGAAGGGCCCTTGGAGCTCAGGAGAAAGAAAGTGAAAATATACATGCCTAGGGAAAGACTCAAATGTGAACTGAGGAAAGAAGAGGGTGGGGAAAGGCACCTGTGCTCATGTGCATGTGTGCTTGCACATGCATGCACACGTGTGATAGAGAGAAAGACAGACAAAGAGAAAGCTCAGAGTGCTAAGTCCTTGTATGGCCAGTAGCTACGGCCACCATCACAGCCGCCTGGCCTGAGCAGGTTCGCATTTGATTTGGACAGATGGTAATGAAACAACAGAGCCAAGAACTGGTGGGCCATTAGCTTTAATCCTAGCTTGCACCCAGAGGGCAAGAAATACACACAGTGGAAAACACTTCCCTTTCCATTCAGGGCTCCCAAAGCAACTGACTTATCCAAATTTTCCTAGAATCAAAGGTTTGTACCTCACCAGCCTTATTCACCTTCATTCCCCATCTCCTTCTCTCTGCATAAACTCTGCACAAACTGGCTTCTCCTTCAGCACTCAGCCATCTTGGCTGCTTCTCTCCTCTCCTCCACATGGCCTTTCTCTGCTCTGCTTTCCTCCAGCATGGGCTCCTCCTAGAACGTAATCACTCTTCCCCGGAACAAGGTGATCTCTCTTCCTTTTAAAACCTTTTGGTGCAAAAGCCCTTCCTCAAAACACATTAATATAATCACGCCCATCCCAAGCAAGAAGGGCAACCAATATTATCACCTGGGCCGACGGGCTTCCACGTGGGCAGCGCCATCTTTAACAAAGTGAACATAATATATTTTATCTGCCCAACAGTCCTTCATCTTGAAAGGTTTTATCTGGAGGCCTCAGGGAGAATTTTAATAGACTATTCATCAGTTCTCCAGGTATCTCTCTTCAGGGTCATGGTCCACTGATTGGTCAGCACCAGAGAAGAGTCATTAGTCATTGCAGCTGGTCCTAATTTCAGCTATGATGTCACCCCTCCTGGCCTTGCTGCTTTTCTGGGCCTGGAGCTGAAACACAGCTGAAGCCTAATTTTATTATCTCTTGGGCTTAATGCTTAAGGGAGTGGTTGTATGGCAGCAGTATGAGGCTACTCTCTGGCCCTTTTTGTACCTCCTTAAAGGGGGTCCATTGTATGGCTGGCAACATTTCAGGGACGGAAAGGTCAAGGGAGGGATTGAGCTACATGACCAGCAATATGCTAGCAGCAGCAAGGCCACTCTCGGGGTGAGGTAGCACCTTACAATTGTCCATTGCTAAGCACCCAGGGCTTTCTGCCCTGGTGACCTGTCACTGGCCTACTGTTCCCAGTCTGCTCATGCCTGTTTAACTGCCTACTACATTTTCACAAATACAGTTATCTTTCTAATGGTGTTTTACATACAGCAATGTTGTACTTCTAAGTGTACCTTCTTTAACATGTCCTAGAATTAAAACACTAAACACATATGTATTTAAAAATGGCAGAGAGGGAAAGATGGGTTATTTTAGCCAAATTAAATTCAAGCGCCCTACTCTAATAAAATTTAAGCTAGTTGGTACCCATTTCTTTCAGCTACAACTTGATACCTACACCATTTTCTTTTAAATTATTTCAAAAAAGACATGAAGAAACTTTCTTGATAAGTATAAAACTACCAAGCCAGGGTCTGTGAGTTCACACTTTGTAGAAGATGTTGATTGAATGTGAAAAGTCAAAACAATGCAGTTCAATTAAGCTCTTGCAGAAAACATGGAAATCACAAATCTTGGAGGCCCTGTAAAAAAATCAGAGATTTTACCACCTCAGACTTTCTCTTTTCCTTCTTCAAATATTTGAAGCAGGTTCTATAAAAAATGTTTCTCCCTAGGACATTTCATCTTTTTTAAAGTGTCGGATGAAAGTTCTGTGTTTTTAACTGAGCAACACACATCAAATAGATTTGTAGATTTTGATGATTGACAGCCGTGCCATATCTCATAAAATGCTGTATAAGAGATGAATTATTGTAGTGAAGCTATCCTACAATATATTTTTGTCTTAATGGCATGGTGTGTATCATGTTCCAATTTCAACCTCCTTGTGGTGGCAAAATATATGCATACTATTTTTGCATATAATCAAACAAGATTTTGAAATGTTAAGAACGCTAGTAAGAAGAATAGTCTTACTCAATCCATCAGAATTAGAAATTGTTTTGGAGATATTTAGTGCAGTGATTATTATAGAAATTATCTAGTATATTACTATGGTACAGACTGCCTTGAAATTTTCAACATATTCTTGAGAATATTTTGTGAGTTTCAAAATCAGGTTTCATTCATTTGCAGTGAAGGAGTATGACTTGTTACATTTTGAGTTGCCATCTTTCCAGGTGTCATTAACTACCAAAAAGTGTATCTTGTATGCATAAAACTAGTCTATTTGATTTTCACTTGGGAATTAAAATTAGAATGAGTCATCAGCCAAACTGAGCTACATGAAACAATTTATGCAATATTGAAAAAATTTTAGGGCCCTCATTAGACACTGAGCAGCTCTCTGATTATTAAAATAAATATCTTTCCTTCTGGATATTTTATGAGTTCATCCATGCTTTACTTAGGGGTGAGTGTTCCTTCCCCAGAACTGTTGTTTGAAATAAAGATTTTAGTACAAAATTGGGTTTAAAGGATCATAAAGAAAGAAGTCCTTCTGCTAGTGCACTAAAATGTTTGACTAATATTAGAGATAAGTAGAGAGTCTGTAAATTCTAATAGAATTTATTATTATTTTTGTGTTCCTTACTCCCATCACCAATTCTTTTTCTTTTTCTTGTTTTTGGTGCTCCAGAGTTTTTCTACTGAGCTCTAGTTTACATGGAATGGAAGACACAGATCTTAAATGTGTAGGTCAATCAATTTTGATAAAAGCTTTCTATTACCCACACATCCATATATATATATATATATATATATATATATATATATATATATATATATGCTATATTGACTCTAAACATTAAATAAAAAAACATTTTTTGTGCTTTGTCCCAATCAATTTTTGACCTTCAATTTCTCTTACTTCTTTCATCATTGATTAGCTTTGCCTGTTCTAGAACTCTATGTCAATAAAATCACATAACATGAACTCTTTTATGACTGGTTTCCTTTGATACTCATAATGTTTTCTGAGGTTAATCCATATTGGGCATGTATTGGAAGTTCATTTTTTTTATTGTTGAATGAAATTCCGTGATATAAATATATCATAATTTACTGGTATTCTCTTATTTATGAACACTTCAATTGTTTCTAGTTTTTGCCTATTTTGATAAAATACTGTAAATAAATTTTTACATAGGCTTTTTATATTTATGTTTTCATTTCTCTTGAGTAAACTCCTTAGAATAAAATTATAAGGTCGTAAAGAGAGTGTATTTTTAACTTCATAAGAAACTGCGAAACTGTTGTCATACTAGTTTAACATTTCACACACCCATCAGCAGTATTTGAGACCATCAGTTGTTCTACATGTTTGTCGACATTTGGTGGTGTCAGTTTTTTAAATGTTAGCTATTTTGGTGAGTATATAATGGTATTCCATCATATTTTTAATTTGTATTGATTGTTGATTAATGACGTTGAGCACTTTTGTATGCTAATTGGCCAGAGAATGAAATAATTGGTATTTCATTCTCTGTGAAGTGTCTGTTCAAGAATTTTGCCCATTTATAGAATTTAGTTTTTAGCTTTATTTTATTGCATTGAAGTCGTTCTTTATATATACTGGATTTCAGCTATTCATTAGTTATATGTTACAATTATAATCATACTGTTTGTGGTTTGACTTTCATAGTCTATTGACATCTCTTGATGTAAAGATGATTCCAAATTTCTTTGTTGTTTTTTTTTTTAATTTCTTAGAGTCCAACTTATCCCTTTTGCTTTCTTTTTAAATTAGTAATTTCTGGGTACTGTCAAGGAGAATTCTGTCTATTACATGATTGTGAAGAGATTCTCTTATGTTTACTTCTGTATGATTTACAATTTAACATTTATGTTTAGTTCTTTAATCTGCCTAAGATTAGTTTCTGTGTATTTTATGAAGTAGTGTCTGTGTGTCATTGCTTTTAGGTAGACGTCCAGTTATTCTGACCCTATTTGTTGAAGAGACATTTCTTTATCCATGGAATTGCTTTGACATCTTTTTAAAGTAGCAATAGATGTATAAGTGTAGCTTTAAATTGATCTTCATTCTCTTCCATCTATCTATTTGTCTATATTCAATTTACTACTGCACTGTCTTGATAGCAGTAGATTTATAGTACGTCTTGATATCAGATAGTCTAAGTACTTTAAATTCGTCTTACTCTTTTCCAAGATTGTGTTGGTTATTTTAGGTCCTTTGCTTTTCTGCATGTATTTTAGAATTAGCTTCTCCATTTTGGGAAAAGAAAATCTGTGGGAATTATAACTGAGATTACGTTGAAACTGCAAAAACAATTTGGGAGAACTGACATCTTAATACCATTGACTAATACCTTATAGACTTCTGTCTAGTTGTTGTAACAATTTTTGACAAATGAATATTAAAACCTCCAGTTATGATTGTGGATTTGTCTATTACGTCTATTACTTTCTATAGTTCTGTGACTTTTTCTTTATATATTCTGGAGTTCTGTTATTAAGAACATGTGCAGTTGAAAATATGTCCTCCTGATACATTCACACTGTTAGTAACATGAAATATCTATTTTGCTCTGGTGATAGTTTTATACTAAGAATTACTGTTTCTGATAGTTTTATAGCCACTGTAGCTTTGTTATGATCAAGGTTTGCATGGTATACCTTTTAGAATTTTTTATTATAATCTGTCATATTTCTGTCTTTATGTTAAAGGAGTATCTCTTTTAGATAGTGTATAGTTGTGTCCTCATGTTGGGTTTTTTCTTTTTTTTAAAGTTGGTCTGTGCTTTTTAATTAGAATATTTTGTCAATTTCCATTTAATTTAGTTATTGATAAAACTAGGTAAAATTCTTATTATTTGTCTGCTATCTGTCCTATGTCTTTTTGTTTTTGTTCCTTCCTTGCCTACTTTTAAGTTAACCAATAATTTTCTTTTTGTATTTAGTTTTATCTTCCCCATTGTCTTTTAATTGATATTCTTTTGTTTTAATTTTTTAAGGGTTGCTTTAGTGGCTGCTATAATTTACCAATGTTATACCATGTCATATAGATTGTAAAAACTTTGCTATTTTATATTTCTATTTATTTTCTTTCACTCTTTATTATTGTTGTTGTACAGTTATCAAACACAGTATGTCACTGTTACTGTTACTATTATTGCTATTACTTTAAACAATGATCTTTCCAAGGTGATTACTTCTTTATTTTTTGATTGATTGGTTTTATAAAGACAGAGAGAGGAGGCAGAGGAGAGAGAGAGAGAGAGAGAGAGAGAGAGGGAGAGAAAGATAGGGAGTGAGAGGGAGTGAAGCTTTCATTTGTTGTTGCACTTAGTTGTGCATTCATCTCATCCATAGCTTCCTGTATGTGCCCTGACCCAGAATCAAACACATAAGCTTGGTGCTTCAGAACAATGCTCTAACTCAGTGGTCCCCAACCCCCGGGTCGTGGACCGGTACTGGGCCATGGGCCATTTGATACCGGTCCGCAGAGAAAGAATAAATAACTTACATTATTTCCGTTTTATTTATATTTAAGTCTGAACAATGTTTTATTTTTTAAAAATGACCAGATTTCCTCTGTTACATCCGTCTAAGACTCACTCTTGACGCTTGTCTCGGTCACGTGATACATTTATCCATCCCACTCTAAAGGCCAGTCTGTGAAAATATTTTCTCACATTAAACCAGTCCGTGGCCCAAAAAAGGTTGGGGACCACTGCTCTAACTGACTGAGTAGTACCCAAAGCGACTACTTTTTGTAGCTCTGACTTTCCAGCTGGTATAATTCCTTTTTATAGTTTTTTATAATACAGGTCAACTTTTTACTTGAAAATGTCTTTAATTTGCCTTCATTTTTGAAGGACATTTTTACTGAATATCAATTTTTAGTTGAATAGTATTTCTTTTCCAAAGTTTAAATGTGTCAGTCCATTGTTTTCTGGATTGCATAGTTTCTGATAAAAAATCAGCATTCTTGTTATTCTTTTATATATAATGGGTCTTTTTTCTATATGTTATATTTCAAGCAATTTTGTTATGATTTATGTCCCTAAATGTGGTTTTCTTTGTGCTTATTTTGCTTGAGGTTTATTTAGACTCTTGGATCTATGTATATATATTTTCATAAAATTTTGAAAGATTTTGTCCATTATTTCTTTAAACATGTTTCTCTGTCTCAATGTCTCTTTTTTCATTCTGGGAAACCTAACTTATTACATGTTTGAATGCTAAATATTGTCACTCAGGTTACTGAGACCATTTTTATTTTTTAACCTTTATTTCTTTCTGAGCATTCATTTGTATAGTATTGTTGCCCCATTTCAAGTTTATTAATTTTTCATCAGTGTTGAATTTACTATTGAATCCATCTACTGATGTTTTATTTCAGTTCTGTAGGTTTCATTTTACAAATTTTCATTTTTTTGTAGTAATTCCCTTTAGTCTGTTAAGATTTTTCCATCTGTTTATTCAATATGCCCATTTTCCTTTAAATCTTTGAACTCATGTATAATAGTTTTGTTAAACTTACTTTCTGCTAATTGTAACATGTCATTATTATTGATTGATTTCTTCTGATTTTAGGTCACATTTCCATGTTTCTTTATAGGTTCAGCACTTTTTGTTATTATTACCTGTTGAACACTGAATGCCATATTTTTGAGTGTCTAAGGTTTATTATCTTCCTTCAAGGCATAGTCAATTTCCTTCTTTTTACTGGCAGATAATTAAGTTATTTGTGCACTGACTTGATTTTCGTTCTTTTTTCTTTTTTCTGCCACCAGCTTGAATTTTTTGAGGCTTCTTTTTTAAGCTTTGTTAGGACAGGTATAGAGTAGTGCTTGTTCAAGAATGGAAGAAGCCTTTTGCGTTAGGTATGCATCTAAGTGTCATCTGAATGTCTATGTTATTCAGTAATGTCTCTTCTGTAGCGTTGATCAGAATTTGAATGGCTTCTAGTACTTTGCAAATTCTGGAATCTCCTTTTAGTTCATGGACCCATAATAGTTGTTTTCTGCCATGCATGTATGTAGCTTAGTATTCAGCTAAAAACTCATTAGGACCCTCCTGTGGATTTTCTGGAACTTCTCTGAATAGCTTCCCATTTTCTGTTATTTTGCTTCACAAATTCCAGCCATCTACACAGCACCCAGCTCTAAACTCAATAAGATTACCATGCTCTGTGTTTCACATCTCTGTGCTGCAGTCTATACAGTGCCTCTTGACAGAAGGTTAGGGCTCATCTCCAGTGTATTTCTTATGTTAGCAATCATAATCTGCACTGTCTATTGTATACTATCTGAAAACAATTGTTTCATATATTTTGTCAAATTTTATAGTTACTTACAGAGGGAAGGCTAGTCTATTACTAAGTACTCCATCATGGTTCAAAGCGAAATTTATAAAAAAATTTTTTTAAGTAAAATTATAGTTCTGCCAATTTTTTAAAACAATTTTGAACCTACATAAAAGTTAAAAATAGAGCATGTGTATCCTTAACTTAGATTCACCAAATTATTATAAATATTTTGCTAAAGTTGACCTATGTATCTTTCTTTTTATCTATGATCTATTATTATCTATATACTACTTGGTAAATTTTCCGAAATAAAGTTACAAATAGCATGGACCTTACCTTTAAACATTTCAGCATGTGTTTCCCAAGAACAAAAAAAATTATCTTAAATAACCCAATACCAGTGTCACATCTATGAATTTAACATTGTTAAAGAATTATTACCTAATACTCTATAAAACTTACTCAACTTTTTCCCAAAGTTCTTTAGAATTTTATTTTAAAATCTAGGATCCATTCAAAGGTCACTTACTATATTTGATTTGTTATATCTCTTTAGCTTCCTTTGATATAGAATAACCCACCTTGCCTTTGAAAAAATTGACATTTTTAAAGAGTCAGACCAGGTATGAGAGATTCTCTCATCATGATTAGATTTAGGTTATCCATTTTAGCAAGAAATATATGCAAAGTTGTGTACTTTCTATTGCATTATATCAATCTCACATATAATCAGTTCATTTTGTTCTACATGATGCTACTTGATTGATTACTTCTTTAATGTTATTTATACCATTTTTCTCCAATGTAAGGTATTTATTGTCTTTTATAATCAATATGTAATTTGTGGACTGATATTTTGAGACAATGTGAGTGTTCTGTTACCCAGTATCTTTGCACTGAATGGTTTTAGTAACCGTCAATAATCATCACTCAAATTAATTTATTGCATTGTAGGTTGCAAAATGGTAATTTTTCCATTCCATCTATATTTATTATCTAAAATTGTTTTGTAATAAAACTCTCATATTTATTTTATCATAGAAAGATACATTTTTGAAAACTAAATGAAAATTCTGAAAAATAAAATCTTTAGTATTATACAGTTTTTAGTGTCCCTGATATGACATGACTCCCTATAACAGTTATTTAAGACATTACTTCATCCCAGAAAGCTTCCTCATGTTCCTATCTAATCAATTGTATTCCTGTTTCCCAGAGATAACCACTGTTTTGTTTTTTCTCACCATAAATTAGTTTTCCGGTAGTAAAGTTTCAAATGAATGAAACTATACAGTATGTAATCTCTTTTGTAAATTTTATTTCTCTAATCAACATATTTTTAAGATTATTCACATTATTGCAAGTATTAATAGTCCCTTGTCATTGCTGAGTTGTATTTCTTTTTTTTAATTTATTTATTAAATTTAATGCAGTGGCATTGATAAATCAGGGTACATATGTTGAGAGAAAACATCTCTAGATTATTTTGACATTTGATTGTGCTGTATACCCCTCCCCCAAAGCTAAATTGTCTTCTGTCACCTTCTATCTGGTTTTCTTTGTGCCCCTCCCCTCCCCCAACCCCTCTCTCCTTCTTCACCCCATCCCCCCTCCCCCCACCCCCGCCCCTGTTGCCATCACATTCTTGTTCATGTCTCTGAGTCTCATTTTTATGTCCCTTCTATGTATGGATTCATATAGTTCTTAGTTTTTTTTTCTGATTTACATATTTCACTCCGTATAATGTTATCAAGGTCCATCCATGTTATTGTAAATGATCCGATGTCATCATTTCTTATGGCTGAGTAGTATTCCATAGTATATATGTACCAAAGCTTTTTAATCCACTTGTCCTTAGACGGACACTTGGGCTGTTTCCAGATCTTCGCTATTGTGAACAATGCTGCTATAAACATGGGGGTGCATTTCTCCTTTTGGAGCCGTTCTATGGTGTCCTTGGGGTATATTCACCAGCTTACACCACTCACAAAAATAAATTCAAAATGGATAAAAGACTTAAATGTAGGCCGTAAAACCATAAGCATCTTAGAAGAAAACATAGGCAGTAAGCTATCTGACATCTCTCGGAGCAATATATTTGCTGATTTATCTCCACGGGGAAGTGAAATAAAAGACAGGATAAACAAATGGGACTATATAAAACTAAAAAGATTTTTCACAGCTAAAGACAACAAGAACAGAATAAAAAGACAAACTACACAATGGGAGAACATATTTGACAATACGTCTGATAAGGGGTTAATAACCAAAATTTATAAAGAACTTGTAAATCTCAACACCAGGAAGACAAACAATCCAATCCAAAAATGAGCAAAAGAGATGAATAGACACTTCTCCAAAGAGGACATACAGATGGCCAATAAGCATATGAAAAAATGCTCAACATCACTAGTCATTAGAGAAATGCAAATTAAAACCACAATGAGATATCACCTCACACCAGTCAGAATGGCGCTCATCAACAAAACAACACAGAATAAGTGCTGGCGAGGATGTGGAGAAAAGGGAACCCTCCTGCACTGCTGGTGGGAATGCAGACTGGTGCAGCCACTGTGGAAAACAGTATGGAGATTCCTCAAAAAACTGAAAATCGAACTGCCTTTAGAGTTGTATTTCTTTATATTTATTTTCCAGTTTGTTTATCAATTTTTCTATTGATGAACACTTCGGCTCTTTTTATTTCTTTTTGTTATTAAGAATAAAGCTTCTATAAACATTGTGGTGGACAGACTCTTGGTTGTTTTTCCATAATTCTCACTACCTGGTGATTCCCTCTCCTTCAGTGCAGGGAATACCTGTGACTTCATTTTAATAAACAGATATAGTACAAGTGAAGTTATGTCGCTCCTGTGATTTTTGTTATATTATATAAATCTCTGTCTTGCTAGTTATCTCTTTCTATAGACTCCCTACCCAGATTGTAAAAAAAAAATAATCATGTTAAGGACAAGCACATGGCAAGGAGATAAAGGAAACCTCCAGCAAATGGTAAGCTAAAAGCTTCAGCTCCTTAACCACATGGAAATTAATTCTTCCAACTGAAGTGAGATTTGAACTGGATTTGTACCCAGTGGAGATTCAACGTGAAAATATATCCCAGCTGACACTTTTGCCCTCTTGTGAAACACTAAACAGAAGACCCAGTTAAGATGTGTTTGAGTACTTGGCTCACAAAAGCCATTCTGTAATAACTTATGTGTTGTGGTCCTGGCCCTATAGCTCAGTTGGTTAAAACATTGCCCTGACATGCAAAGGTTGAGGATTCAAGCCCTGGTTAGGGCATATACAAGAATCAACCAATAAATGCATAAATAAGTGAAACAACAAATCAATGTTTCTCTCTCAAATAAATAAAATTAAAAAAATTATATTGCTTTATGCAACTAAGCCTACAGTAACTAGTTATGCAATAATAGATATGTAACACAATCATTCTTGTAGTATAATCAAGTTGTTAACTTAAGTTTTCATTTATCTTTATTGAATACTTAGAATTGGAATTGGTGGTTTATCAGGAAGGTACATGTTTAGTATTATAATAAATTCCAGATTTTTCTCCAAAATAGTTTTTACCATTTTTACATTTTTACTAATAATGCATATGAGCTACAATGACTTTATATCTTGATAACATTTAGTGCTGTCAGGTTTTTTTTTTTTAATTTTAGTAGAACTGTTAAGTGTATAATGGTATCCCATTATGGTTAGTTTTCACTTCTTAGATAAATGATATCGAGCCATTCCTATACTTATCAGCCATTTGAGTGTCTTTTTTTGAAAAATGTCTGTTCAATTTGTCCAATTTTTAATTTATTTTTTGTTTTTTTATTTCTTATTTGCATATATCTTTTAATACATACTGAACACCAGTCTTTTATATTTACTTTGTTTTGCAATTATGTCCTTCTAGTCTGTGGCTTGCCTATTTTTTATTTTCAATTTGTATTTTAATAAGAAATTTAAAATTTTGATGGTGTAGTATATCATTTAAAAATGATTTTATTTGTTGAATTCAGAGAGAGAGGAAGGGAGAGAGAGACAGACAAGAACAAGAAGCTGTTCCTGTATGTGCTCTGACTGGGGATTGAACCGGCAACCTCTGCATTTCAGGGCAACGTTCTAACCAACGGAGCTATACAGCCAAGGCTCATTTTTTTCTTTTATAGTTTTTATTTTCTATAATCTAAAAAACCTAACTTCTCCAAGTCAAAAATATTTTTTTTATTTTTTACTCTAGTCTTTGTTTTAGCTTTTATGTTTATGATTTACACAAATTAATTTTTTCATTAGTAAAGTTGAAGGTGAAGGTTCTTTTTCTTCCACTGCCTTTATGTGGATATTCAGTTACTCTAACATACGTGTTAAAAAGACTCTTTTTCAACAATTGGATTGTTTTTCCACCTTTGTCAAAAATAAAATAACCAGAGAAGTCTGTGACTACTTCTGGGTTCTCCATTCTGTTCTTTTGGTCTGTTTGTCAATCCTTATACCAATGCAGTGGTTTCGCAATCACCTTAGCATATACTGAAATCATGTTGAATAAATGTCCAGATTCATTTTTTTCAAAATTTGTTCCATATTCTAGTTTCCTTATATTCTCATATAAATTTTAGAATCAGTTTATACATTTTTACCAAAAAATTCTATCCTGCTAGAGAATGATTGTTATTGTTTTCAATCTATAGATTTGTAGGGCTGAAAGTCATCTTAACAACTCGATCCTTTCATTTTCTAATTATTTGCTGCTTGTATAACAGCAACATTATATTTATGTAAGATTTATGACTCTTACCTTTGTTATCTGGAAGAATAGGCTAGACCCATTTCTGGTGCAAATAAGAGTCTTTTTTACCTTTTTTGTGTGTGTGTGTGAGCGAGAGAGACAGAGACAGAGAATGGGACAGACAGACAGGAAGGGAAGAAGTGAGAAGCATCAATTCACAGTTGTATCACTATAATTGTTTATTGATTGCTTTCTCATATCTGCCTTGACTGGGGGGCTTCAGCTAAGTTAGTGACTTCTTGCTCAAACTAGAGAGCTTGGGCTCAATCTAGTGACCTTGGTTTTCAAACCAGCAACCATAGAATCATGTCAGGAACCCATGCTCAAGCCAGTGAACAAGTGCTCAAGCTGGATGAGCCCGCATTCAAGTTGGAAACCTTGAGGTTTTAAACCTGGGTCCTCAATGTCCCAGGTAGATGCTCTATCGACTGGGCCATGACCACTCAGACCAAGACTTTCAAATACACATGAAAATCTGCTTGGTCTCCACATTTTTTCTTAAATCATTATACCTCCCTTCCCCACAGCTTGCTGGCAGCTGATTTCATCATTAACAACTATATCATTCTATATGACTTAGTGTTCAATAAAAGTATTCCAGCTGTCCTTAAGAACCATTGACTTGCTAAAATTGAATGGGGCAACCTAGATTCCCTGTCACTTGTAGATTATGTGGTCATGGTTTTCAAACCCACAGATGCTACATCAAAACCAGATGTTTATATGTGTGTGTGTATAGAAATTTATACTTGTGTTTGTAAATATGATGATTTCTGTTTTATTGATGACTAAATGGCAAGAGTGACAATAATATGCTACTGCAACAGTGAAGTCAAAATTGGAAACAGATGGACCTTTGACTAATTTGTATTTGACTTATAACAGGAAGAAAGCCAGAAGAGGAGATAGGTTTTCAAGCCTTTTTATTTTTATTTTTTTGTATCCAAGCACTATCTTTTTTTCACAAGAAATATTATGTAAAGTCCAAATAGAAAACAATAAGAAAAAAGCAGAGATGCTCTGGTTTAAGTGGAGATTGAGGTCTTAGTTCTCATGCATTATGTGGGACATTTTTTATCATACCGGGGTTTTGGAGGAAAAGTTGAGAAAACACAGATGGTTTCAAATACCATATTTTTAAAAAGTAAGGACAATATTCTAGTCCTTAAGTCTGCTTTAGCTATTTACAAAAACTTCTGTGTCTGAGCAAGTCACTTAGTCTTCTCTTAGTATTAGTTTTTCATTGTCAATTGAAGGACGTGATATCTGTTGTAGTTTCCATAGAGTTACTATAGGAATCAGATCAGATGATATATATGAAAAGGTCTTTAGAAACTGTAAAGAATTTTTTAAATGTAAAATCATATTATCATCATTATGAAAGCTGTTCTGTCAATGCAGGAACGTTTTAGTGATAAAACAGCATGGCTTATAAAACAAAGTAAACTGCATGCTTTAAAGAAGCTGACATCTTAGCCCTGGCCAGTGGCACAGTTAATAGAGCTTCACCCTGGAGTGCCAAGGTGGCTGGTTGAAGCCTGGTGTTGCTTATCTTGGGGTTGTTGACTCCATCCCCGAGGTCACTGGTTTGAACCGCAGTCACAGCACATATGAGAAGCAATCAATGGCACAAGTAAGTGGAATAATTAGTTGAAGGTCGTCCCCTTACACTGGGGTTGTAGGTTCAATCCCTGGCCACATACAAGACTCAACAGTGAATGCATGGAACAACAAATCAATGTTTCTTTCTTTCTCTAAGATGAATAAATAAAAAATTTAAAAAATAAAATACAGAAACTGAAATCTTGTCAGCAGTCTTTTTCTCATTGGTTTTTATCACATGTCTTACTATCTGTGGGAAGTAGAGGATACCTGTATGGTAAGCTGAAGCAGACCAACCACAAAGCAGGGGACAAAATCGCTATAAATATACAATGTATCTGACTCTCAGAACAACGTGGTGTAATAGTGGTAATGAAAAGCAAGAGATAAGGTGGACTATTTTGAAACATGACCAGTGGGTTTCAACTACTAGTTTCCAATAGCTACAAACCCTGTAAAACACCAACCATGGATATGACTGAAAGTGTTCTTTTATAGCCACTTTGAAGAAACTTCTACTTAGATGTCTGTTTCATAGACCTCAGTTCTGAATATTTTATCTCCAAATATGGATGATAATGGCATCAGCATTCCAAACCAACCATCAGGATTTGTGTTGAAAGTTACCAAAGTCAAGCATAAACAGTCCTTCCAATGACTTTTTATTAAGAGATCTGAATAAGTGTAATGGTCTGACCTATAGTTTACTTTTGAATGCATAAGCATCTGAAACTTGAGGTTATCTACTTCTGTTCCCAAGCCAAATAGGCACTTGAAAGCAAACAGAAAAAAGAAATGCCAGCTTCTCTAAGAAGAAGGCAATTATTTCAGCTTCTCTGTTTCTATTCAGAACACACCCATAACAAATATAATTTAAATCCACATCATAAATATTTCACAAGAAATATTTACCAGTTCCCAGAACTTGAAGTCACCTCTTTGGACAATGGACCATTCTGAAATATTTCATCACCCTTATCTGGGAGACAGCAATCACAGCATATTTATTCTGGTGTACCTTATTTTGGTAGAAAATATCTGTAAACACTATTGCAGTTCCCTCTGAATTATATAGAAATAAAAATGCTCAGCCTGACTTGTGGTGATGCAGTGGATAGAGCGTCAACATGGAATGATGAGGTCACTGGTTCAAATCCTTGGGCTTGCCTGGTCAAGACACAGAGGAGAGAAGCAAACAATGAACAACTAAAGTGAAGCAACTATGAGTTGATACGTCTTGCTCCCCTCTTTTTTCTCTCCTCTCTCTATAAAATCAGTCAATACATTTAAAAAAATTAAATAAAAAATAAAGATGTCCAGCTTCATTGTGATTGTTTTTATTGTTCTGTCATCTAAACATTGCCTAGTTCTGTCATCTAAACATTGCCTGGAAATCAGGAGGTGTGAGGAGCCTGCTGATTGGATGCAGTGTTTTTGCACTGGCTTGGAAAAAGACAGAAGGCACCAAGTCTAATAACTTAAATAAATTTCCTAGAAAAATCTAAACTTTTTTTGGTTATTGTTATTCTAGACTACTAAGTAGTCCTTTATCTTTTCTTATAAACAAATATTAGTGAAGCGTATTTTGTAACCATAGAAAGCACTTTTTTTTTTTTTACATGTAAATATATGGCTTTCACACTGCATGAAAATGTCTTGATTTTCTGGAAACACATGCATCTAAGAAATTCAGGGTCTAGCAACAGGGCAATATGGGTAATGGTAGATAGTAGAAATAGAGCACTATGCACAACTCAATTAAACCATAACACATAGGGTCTAAGATAATTATCCCAATTACTCTTGTTAGAGAAAAAAAAATTCAAGCAAGTAAATTTAAAAAAATAATTGGTTTTTGTAGAGCCAGAAGCCATGGCCACTATCACAGCAGCCTGGCCCATGCAGATTCGCATTGGATTCAGACAGTTGGTAAAGAAACAACGGAGCCACAAACTGATGGGCCATAGTCTTTAATTCTAGCTTGCACCCGGCGGGCAAGTAAAAACACACACTGGGCTCCAAAACCCACTCACATTCAGTGCTCACAAAGCTACTGACTTATCCGAGTTTCCTAGAATCAAAGGTTTCTAGCTCACCAGCCTTATTCTCCTCAGTTCCCCATCTCCTTCCTTCTCTCTACACAAACTACACAAACTGGCATCTCACTGAGCACTCCGCCATCTTCGCTGCTTCTCCTGGCCACATGGCCTCTTTCTGCTCTCTGCTCTGCTCCCTCTGCTCTCTCATGCTAATCATCCCAGGAACCAAGAGGGCAAACTCTCGTTCTGCCCCCATTTTATATTGTAACTTCACAATCTCTAATCCAATATACAAAATAGGGAAGTCTCTAATAAAAAGTCACTTCTCTGAGGCATGATTGGATTGTACCACCCCACATCAAAAAGGGTGGGAAAGGCTTAATCCCAAAACCAAGCCCCAGGCTACAAGGATTCTCAACACACATTAATATCACCTGGGCAACGGCCTCACGTGGGCAGTACCATCTTTAACAAAGTGAGCATAATACATTTTATCTGCCCAACAGTTTTATAAAATGATTCATGAATTAGAGAGCATTCCATGTCAGAAATAGAAGGGATCTCAAGAAGTTGTACAAAATGAAAGGTTTTTCTAAGCAGAAGGATGGTGGGTGAGGAGATTAAAAGAGTGGATTATTTCAGTCAAGGTCATCTTCCCTTAAGGGAAACCAGGGAGTGTTATGAGGCATATTACCTCACTAGTGTTGGCCAGGCATTGCAGAGTAATTGGCTTAAAATTGATCTAAAATTCCACTGCTGAGAGACACTGAATCTTCAGGTTAGTTATATAGTTATCAAGCCTTGGTGGGGTTTATCACAGTGATTCTATTTTGGGTCTGGTGGTTTTTTTGTTTGTTTTTTTAGTGAAAGGAGGGGAGGCAGAGAGACAGACTCCCACAGGCACCCTGACCAGAATCCACAAAGCAAGCCCCACTAGGGGGCGATGCTCTATCCATCTGTGGCCACTGCTCCATTGCACAGCAACTGAGCCGTTTTTTAACACCTGAGACAGAGGCCACAAAGCCATCCTCAGCACCCGGGGTCAATTCACTTGAACCAATCGAGTCATGGCTGCATGAGAGGAAAGAGAGAGGGAAGAGGGATGGGGAAGGATGGAGAAGCAGATGGTCACTTCTCTTGTATGCCCTGACCAGGAATCAAACCCAGGACATCCACACACTGGGCTGATGTTCTACCACTGAGCCAAACCAGCCAGGGCTATTGCTTCTTTTTAACGCTCTCTAAGTCATGATCATCAGAGCAAGCTTCTGATATGTGGGAGAGCAAGGGATTAAACAGAAGTATTGTATTTAAAGAGATAAACATAAATGAAGTAATTAAAGGTCCAGCTCCAAGTATAATACCTTGAATATTGTGACCACCTAGAAGGATTTGCTGCCTCGTTGAAATTACTCTATTTAAAAAATTTTTGAAATAGAGTAATTTATCTCCCTCCTTTTGGTTCATTTGTAAAATAATGTTAAACAAACTTTTAGGAAAAAACAATGGAAGAATATTTTTATACATTTAGTATAGGGACTTTTTTAGTAGATACAAGAAATAGTAACCAGAAAAGATCTATATATTAGACTCCATTAAAGATGAGAACTTCTGTTCACTGAAATAAAAAGCCTGAAATTGAGAAAATGCATTTACTATATATATATATATATATATATATGGTCTACCGGAAAGTTCTGTCTGTTTCTATCACAACAAGTTTCGACATGTAAGCACATGTTTATTTGGCGCATGTGTGCCTCTCTATTTTTATCACTTAATGTATACATACTGATGTAGCAAGTTAACTAAAACAAAGTTGATTCACATTAGTCTTATGTGTGAAGCGATAGTGTACCCATGGCTACTGATAAAGTTCATTTATACCACTGTAATTTTTATGAATTTCAACAAGGAAGAAATGCTACAGAAGCATGTCTGTCGCATCCACCATATTCCCCGGACTTAGCATCCCCCGACTATCACTTGTTTTTTTGTCCTTACAAAATTTTTTGAAGGGCAAAAAATTCAAAAATGAAGAAGATATCAAACAAGCACTGGTTTTATTTTTTGCATCAAAAGATAAAACATTTTTCAAAAATGGGATATACAAATTGCCCTCAGGCTGACAAGAAATCATTAATAATAATGGCAATTATATTATTTAATAAAGTTTATTGATGGTAAGAAAAATTTGCATTTTGTTTTATTCCAAAAATGGACAGAACTTTCCAGTAGACCATATATATATATATATATATATATATATATATATCTGCAAAATGATTAATATGTAGAATAAATTTTTTTAGAAACTACTACAGACAAATAAAAAGCAGAACCCCATAGCTAAAATGGCAAAAGTTACTATAAAAGTTTTTAAAAAGATAAAACAAATACCTAAGATAAAAACATGAAAAAATGTTTTATTACTAATCAGAGAAATACAAATAAAAAAGTCATTAGATAGCATTTTTTGCATATCTAAAAAAATTAAGATTATCAGCACTAAATGTTGGCAAGATTAAGGATCAATGGAAATACAATCTGCTGAAAAGAGTAAACTTGACACATGATTTGGAAAACAATTTGGCATTATCTTGTAAAGTTAAATATTTGTATACTCTATGACCCAGGACTTTCAAATTAGCAATAGCTTTGAGAGAAATTCTTGCACGCATTCACTAGGAGAATCTTATAGAAAATATTTATAGCAACATTATTCATATTATTGCTTGAGAATGGATAAATAAAAAGAAATAAATTTCAGAATACTAAAAAGTGGAATATCATACAACATTAAAAACAACCAATTACAACTCACACCTTAAAATTGAATGTCTTATAAAAATAGTAAAAATATAAGTCACTATAAACTATTTACAGTACGATTTCATTTTTAGAAAGCTTAAAAGCAGGGAAAACTAAACAAAATTGTCTTGTTTAAGAACAACATAAATATGTGATAGAACTGTTTTCAAAAACAAGTGAAAAATAAACATGGAATTGAAAATGGAGTTAATACCTTTGGAGAAAGGCGTGGGTTTAAGAAGTACACAGGTAGAGTCGTTGGTTTTTGTAACTTGTAGCAATGATGTTGGGTGGTGGGCTCTCAGGTGTTTATTATTATATGCTATGTTAGCCAATATATATTTAATATATTATTTTATGTGCATTAAATATTATACAGTATTCAGTTAAAATATTCAAACAGCATCAGTCCTTGCTAATCAGGGCTTACTAATTATTTTATTAAATTCTTTATTGCTTTCTCCATCTCCTTTATATTAGATTCAAAACTAGAGGTGCCCAGGGATTATCTCTGTTACCTCTAATTTTCAATTCTCCTTATCCCTTGGCATTAGACTAGTCCTATGCACCTTTGTTCTTTTATTTTCTTCTTCTTTTTATTGGGGGGGGGTTAAAGGAGGGGAGATAGTGAGGGAGACTCATGCATGTGCCTGTACTGGGATCCACCTGGCAATCCATTTTGGGTAGATGCTTAAGTATCGAGCTATTTTTAGTGCCTGAGGCTGATGTGCTCAGACCAACTGAGCTATCTTCAGTGCCTGGGGCCACACTCTAACTAATTGAGTCACTGGCTGTGGGAGGGGAAGAGGAAGAGAAGGGGGAGATGGAGAGGATAGAAGAAAATGGTCTTTCTCATGTGTGTCCTGACTGGGAATTGAACCTGGGTGTTTAAACACTGGGATGATGCTCTATCCACTGAGCCACCAGCCAGGGCTGCACCTTTGTTATTTATTCCTAGATTTCAACATGTTACCCTACTTCTTCAGTTATTTCCAGACAGATTTTTTGGATGATTTTTTTTTTTTCCTACTTAGAAGTTTGAGGACTATTTTCTATAAAGTCTCTGATTTAGTCCCCTGCTTAGCTATTTGGGATCCTGCCTTTCATTTTGAATTTCAAATATTTTCTAGTTGGATTTGAGACTTCTGTGTTTCTTGGATACTATCCTATTCATCTGGATGCACTTTCAAATGAAGCCTCTAATGCTAGAAGAGTTCCCCCAGCACTTGGCCCGTCATTGTTTGGCCTTTGCACTTTTCCACTGTTCTGCTTGCTTGTATTTTTGAGTAGAATAATAATGACTCTTACCCAAGTCCATAGTTAATATGAAAAGAATGCAGGCAATAAAGATAATTCATAAGATTGTTGCATATAGCAAAGATAATAATTGACATTTTTCTATTTCTGGAGTCCCATGATTCATTCACATATATATAGCTCATCTACTGTGTATAGCTAATGTAATTTTTAGGAAATTATCACACAAATGTTGTCACATAGTGGATTTCCCCTTCAGGGAATACTATCAGCGAATAAGGACTACTTATTTCTGGATAGAATTCAGCACAAAATTGAGAATGCCTCATGATGTGCTAAAGTATGTACACTGATGACATACCTTGAAATTTTTATCAGATCACAGCAAAAGTTAATTCTACTTTCATCATTTATCTTTTTCCTTCTCAAACAGAATATTAAAATACCAATTTCCTGCCTTTTGAACTACTTTTAGCAAATTCTTAGAAGACAAAGTTTGTATGGGGTTCAAAATCATTTCTATTAAGACACATTGTTCTCATTTTCAAACATTGTTCTTATTAGTAGTTGTTTATTTTTGTCAGACAACCAAAAACATTTTTAAGCACTTGAATATTTAATAAGCTATCCCGAAGACCCATCTTTTCCTTTCAGTTGCTTAATCAATTTAGTACTATGATTTTCCCCTTGCAAAATTTCGTGATGGCAATGAATTTTCTCTTCTTAGAAATACATACCCTTAATACTCTCAAGCAACATTGCCTCTCTGGAGAAGCTGCTTCATCAAAGTAAAGCATTTAAAGATGTGTATCATTTGGTCTCCTTAAGCTATTCCTTCTATGTGATATAATTTCTTTTTAATCTCTAAGCAC
Source organism: Saccopteryx leptura (assembly GCF_036850995.1). Taxonomy (NCBI): domain Eukaryota; kingdom Metazoa; phylum Chordata; class Mammalia; order Chiroptera; family Emballonuridae; genus Saccopteryx; species Saccopteryx leptura. The sequence continues at coordinate 85,109,809 of NC_089516.1, read as the reverse complement.
TAACTTGAATTCTAGGAATAGAGGTGAGATTCATCTGTATGCTTCACATTTTTCCAATCTGACTTAGCAAGTAAAACCTGGATGTTATTAGAATCATGGATATATCTAACATGGGGGTTGGAAGGGGTCTAAAAGGTCATCTATTTCAATGATGCATCTAACTTTTTATTATTCAAACAATTAAGAATTCAGTGACAAGGGTATTAAAAGGCACAACTCTATCCCTTCTCTATAAATAATAAATTTTGTAAAATGCATTTTTGGGTCACTAGAAACCATGTCTATAGCAGCCAGGAGAATAAGAATATGATTTCCACCTGAAAATTAAAAAGAAAGCTTTGTGTGCTTATTTGCAATCAGAGAATGCTTTATTTTTTTTCTCTAATCAGAATAATGTGCAATCATTTGAAAAAGTACTACAAATTATAAGTCTGTCTAAATTTTCATTCAGGATTTATTGTTTTTGTAGTCTATGAATCAAACACCTGCTGTAATCTCCCATGTTTTAACCTTCCCTAAGATAAACTCTGATTTTCATCTTTCTGTTGTCCTCTCTATTTTCCACATCTTAGCATTTTTAATCATCATCATGTTTTGTGAAAACACATCTTTTAAAACATACAATTATCTCAGGACTGCTTAATTTAAGGTGTTTTATCCCTGCCATCAGGCTACTAGATATAACAAATGTAATTAATCTGTCAAAAAACAAAAGTTGTGAATGTACTGTGGATAGTAATTCACTTGGGAAAAAAAGGAAAAGAATGAACATTTATTTATTCATTTTAGAGGGGGGAGAGAGAGAGAGAGAGAGAGAGAGAGAGAGAGAGAGAGGAGGGAAAGAGGAGCAGAAATCATCAACTCCCATATGTGCCTTGACCAGGCAAGCCCAGGGTTTTGAACCAGCAACCTCAGCCTTCCAGGTTGATGCTTTATCTACTGTGCCACAGGTCAGACCAAGAATTAACATTTAATATGTGCCATAAAGCACATTAATAACATTTTCTAAAGTCTTATAGAGAATAATTAGATATATATTTTTCATATCTAAATTAAACTGGGTTTTTAAACAGATAAGTGTTAAAATACAGAACACATTGATATATACTCTATTTTCTTTAAAGTGTGGCTTAAAGCAGAGCAAGTGGAAAGTCCATCCTGAGTGAGCATTTTAGATTTGCCTGGGGCAGTTTAGTCTATGGCTCTGTCTATATAATATGAACTAAAGAGTCAGAGCCACTGAATAACTGCCAAATTGATTAGCCATTGGGTGGGCAGAAGAGAGGGAAGAAGAGACATCTTAATTAGTTAGGTTATTTAATTTTAGTCTGTGGACAATATGGTGCTAGATCACCCAGTCTGGTGCATTCCATTCCTATTTTATTCTGCTTCACTAAGACAAGCATTGATTCAACTGTTTTTCTTTGAATTTGTGCTTCTTTGAATGGGTTGGTGATATCTGACAAGCTGAGCTATTGGACAACACTGTGTCTAAATGCCCAGCACCTGTGTAAACTATTGCCTGTGAACACTAGCATGAAAATTTCCTTTCTGTTCTTTGCAATTTGTATGAGGATGTATTTATGCCCCGTGAGACCCCAAGAGAGGCAACAAATTGATCCACTAAAGATAGAAATCTGATCTGGTGGTAGTCTCACTATCCCTCTGAGTTAAATGCAAAAACAAACAAAAAAATAAATTCTCCATCGAACTTTTATTTAGACATACAGAACCCACTTAAGATTGATTAGCAATTTATTTACCTGTTCTTCAACATTCATCCATTTATTCATTTGTTCAGTACAATCATTTATTCAACATCTCCTCTGTGAGAGACACTGTCATAGGCAAGGGGAAACTCTATTGAGCAATGGTCATGTCTCTTCCCCAGAGCTGCTGTGCTTCAGCAGTGGCTATAATAAATCTCTCAGAAGCTGGATGCAAGTGTGGGGCAGCAGTGCCCTCCCCCACTAAATTAAGAACTTTCATGACTTTGATGTCAGACTTCAGCTTGGCCCTGCTGACTTTTCAATCTATTTCCCGGAGAGAAGTAAACAGTGTGCAGGTGGAAGGGAAACACCTGAAAGAACAGATGATTCTGCTTTTGATTAGCACATGTCTGTGATTTTGAACCAAAAGACATGCTTCAAATAAGTAGTTTGAATATGACACGCCACCCGGTGTTAATGGACTCATAGCTTTTGTTTACATTTCAGCTGCAGTATCTTGATATAGCTCATTCACACCTCTTGTTAAAAGTAGACATGTACTAGGGTTAGTGACTCTAAAATTGAAAACAACAGAGATGATGTTGAACTAGATTGAATCTAAGCTGCCTCCATTCATATATATATAGTGAGAGGAGGGAAGATAGACAGACTCCCGCATGCACCCTGACCGGGATCCACCCAGCAATCCCCCCAGTTTGGGGCCATCGCTGGAATCAACCAAGCCACTGGCTGTGGGAGGGGAAAAGGGATAGAAGGGAGAGAAGGAGAGGAAAAGAAGCAGATAGATTGAACCTGATACATCCATATTCCAAGTCAATGCTCTACCCACTGAGCAAACTGCCCAGAGCTTTTATTTGAACCTATCAGCATTATTTTAAAATGTATTTCACATTATTTGCAGGGAGAAATTACTGTAGGCACAAGAAGGAAAAACTTCACCCCGTATTCTTCCCCTTAAGGAAAAAGTTAGAAAAAGGGAAAATGATAGGGCACTGCAAAGTGGAAAAACAAAGCAAAACAAAATGACAAATGCAAATTTCTCTCTAAATTTGACAAGATAATGTTGGTAAAAAAGGTAATTTGGTAGCAGTTAAATTGTTGAGTCAAAAGTGCAAAACCTTTAATGGACAGAAATCATCTAGACTAATCTATTTTGTCAGCAGGGAAGAAAAAAAGAAATTCAAATGCATGCATCTTACAGAAAGACTATAAATGCTTTTCTTTATCCAGAAAAGAGAACATATGCATCTGTTTGTTTAAAACTTGACTTATGTATATTTTGTGTTTGCTATGGTATTTGTTTCTTGGTTTTGTGCCTAAAGATTGCAAAGTTCTTTTAATTATTTTCCCAAAGAAATATGTTGGCATCATGTTGTACAAAATAGGTAAGGTTTATTTTAGAAAATTAGAGAAGAAACTATGAATGTATTTGCTTAGGTATGGACTAACATGTATCTACATCTAAAATACACTTAACACATTTAATAAAATACATTTAATATAAAATATCCTGACATTCATTAATAAGTGCATATTGTTCAACTTTCAAGGATAATTATATTTTATGCATACAGATACATTCAATGCAGATGTCAAACTGCTTGCTCAGTAATTAGTTTTACCTGCAGCTTGAGAGAAATTCAAAATTGATATGCTAATTGCATTCAGTGATTACAGTATACAGGAAATAAGTACAGCATATCACATGAATGTGTATATATTGTGTATATATATAAAAAAACATTTGAAATTTGTTCATGATACTTTGGTGTATATTTTGCCTAATGACATATGTTATTCTAGTGCTTCTAAATAATAATTTAGAGTAACTTTTAAATTGGGCCATGTTTTGTCCTGCAAAATGATAATGTCCTTGTTTATCATTCTGCCCAAGTCAGATTAAGTTACAATGGGCTCTTTAGTTGTGAATACTTCAGAACAATGATTCCTGTTTTTTTCTGTATTATTTAAAGAAAAAGTTTATCAATAGAGGGATTCTTATAATTTAGACTCTATCATTTATGTGGTCAAGGTTCTCCAATGGAGTGTTTATTGGTGCAGCAAACACCAGAGCGAATCTCAGGATAGAAAACATCCAGGCAGTTTGAGACTTCACATTTGCTTCTGTTTGCATTCAGAAGTGCATTATTGCTCAAAGTTAGTCCATAGTAAGCTTAACCACAATATTTTTCAAGAGTTCTTATTTTTGAGACTAACAATTCTAAGATGATAGTCCGATCAATACTTAAAATTAAGATCTGTCACACCGAGTTATCTTAACCCTAACAAACCTATTACAAGGCACATCATAATGAAATTGGCACAAACCAATGAGAAAGAAAAAATTCTCCAGACAGCCAGGGAAAAGAATACAACATATAAAGGAAGGCCCATTAGATTATCATCAGATTTATCAGCTGAAACTGTACAAACTAGGAGAGAGTGAACCCAATATTTAAAGTTCTGAAAGTGAGGAACTTCCAGCCAAGAATACTATATCCATCAAAGCTATCCTTCAAATACAAAGGACAAATAAAAACATTCACAGATACAGAAAAGATGTGGAAATTTATCACCAGAAAACTCCCACTTCAGGAAATACTAAAGGGGGTTGTTCGACCAGATACAAAAGACAAACAAAACAAAACTATGAGTAAAAGCTCCATCAAGATCACACAAAAAAAACAAGATTAATCTGTGACAACAAAAACAAAAGAGAGGAGAGGACAAAGATTAACAGTAGCAAAGGAGGATGGAGTGCAGAAGCACTCAAGAGATAATGTACTACAATGAACATGATAGGTATTCTTTCCATTTCTTAATGGAAACCACCCCTGAAAAAACCACCACAGAAGCACATGGCTTAAAAAAGAAGTAACAGAGGAAAGAAGTATGGAATATTACCAAACAAAAACAAATGATAGGAAAAAAAAAAGAGAGGAACCAAACAAGATACAAAACTATCAGAAAGCAATATATAAAATGGCAATAACAAAACCCTCCATTGTCAATAATTACACTAAATGTAAATGGATTGAACTCACCAATAAAAAGACACAGAGTAGCAGAATGGATTAAAAAAGAAAATCCAACTGTATGCTCCCTACAAGAAACACATCTAAGCAACAAGGAGAAAAACAAATTCAAAGTAAAAGGTTGGAAAACAATACTCCAAGCAAATAATATCCAAAAAAAAAAAAAGCAGGTGCAGCAATACTCATATCTAACAATGCTGGCTACAAGACAGCAAAGGTAATCAGAGAAAAAAATTGGTCATTTCATAATGATAAACGGGACATTGAAACAAGAAGACCTAACACTTTTTTTTTTTTTTGTATTTTTCTGAAGCTGGAAATGGGGAGAGACAGTCAGACTCCCGCATGCGCCCGACCGGGATCCACCCAACACGCCCACCAGGAGACGACGCTGTGCCCACCAGGGGGCAATGCTCCGCCTCTCCAGGGCGTCGCTCTGTCACAACCAGAGCCTCTCCAGCATCTGGGGCAGAGGCCAAGGAGCCATCCCCAGCGCCCGGGCCATCTTTGCTCCAATGGAGCCTTGCTGCGGGAGGGGAAGAGAGAGACAGAGAGGAAGGAAGGGAGAGGGGTGGAGAAGCAGATGGGCACTTCTCCTGTGTGCCCTGGCCTGGAATCGAACCCGGGACTTCTGCATGCCAGGCCGACGCTCTACCACTGAGCGACATAACACTTCTTAATATATATGCATCAAACCAAGGAACACCAAAATATATAAGACAGCTACTGACTGACCTAAAAACAAAAACCAAAAGAAATACAATCATATTTGGAGGCCTCAATACACCACTGACAGCTCTAGATCATTCATCCAAACAGAAAATCAATAAAGAAATATTGGCCTTAAACGAAACACTAGAACAATTGGATATGATAGACATCTACAGGACATTTCATCCCAAAGTGCCAGAGTATACATTTTTCTCTAGTGTATGTACATGGAACATTCTCAAGAATTGACCATATGTTGGGCCACAAAAATAACATCAACAAATTCAGAAAGATTGAAATTATGCCAAGCATATTCTCTGATTATAAAACTTTGAAACTAGAATTCAACTGCAAAAAAAGAGGTAAACAAACTCACAAAAATGTGGAGACTAAACAACATACTTTTAAAAAATGAGTGGGTCAAAGAAGAAATAAAAGCAGAGATCAAAAGTTACATACAGACAAATAAAAATAACAATATGACATATCAGAATCTCTGGGAATCAGCAAAAGCAGTAATAAGAAGGAAGTTCATATCACTACAGGCCTATTTGAACAAACAAGAGAGAGCCCAAGTAAACCACTTAAATTCACATCTTAAAGAACTAGAAAAGGAAGAACAAAGACAACCCAAAACCAGCAGAAGAAAGGAAATAATAAAAATCAGAGCAGAAATAAACAAAATAGAGAACAGAAAAACTATAGAAAAAATTAATAAGACAAAGAGTTGGTTCTTTGAAAAGATCAACAAAATTGACAAACCCTTGGCAAGACTCACTAAGAAAAAAATAGAAAGGATTCATATAAACAAAATCCAAAATGCAAGAGGAGAAATCACCACAGATATTATAGATATACAAAAAAATTATTATAGAATACTATGAAAAACTATATGCCATGAAATTTAACAATCTGGAAGAAATGGATAAATTCCTAGAACAATACAATCTTCCTAGACTGAGTCATGAAGAAGCAGAAAGTCTAAACAGACCCATAAGCAGGGAGGAAACAGAAACAATTATAAAAACTTCCCCAAAAATAAAAGTCCAGGATCATACGGCTATACTAGTAAATTCTATAAAATATTCAAAGAAGATTTGGTACTTATTCTTCTCAAAGTCTTCCAAAAAATAGAGGAAGAACCAATACTCCCAAACACATTTTATGAGGCCAACATAACCCTCATACCAAAACCTGGCAAGGACAACACAAAAAAAGAAAACTACAGACCAATGTCTCTAATGAATACAGATGCTAAAATACTAAACAAAATACTAGCAAATCGAATACAACAATACATTAAAAAAATAATTCATCATGATCAAGTGGGACTCATCCCAGAATCACAAGGATGGTTCAACATATGTAAAACGGTTAATGTAATAGACCATATCAACAAAACAGAAAAAAATTCATATGATCTTACCAATGGATGCAGAAAAGGCATTTGATAAAATACAACAACATCTTATGTTTAAAACACACAACAAAGTGGGTATAAAAGGAAAATATCTCAACATAATAAAGGTCATTTATGATAAACCATCAGCTAACATCATATTAAATGGCTTAAAACTGAGGACATTTTCCTCTAGAATCAGGAACAAGGCAAGGTTATCCACTTTCTCTGCTCTTATTCAACGTAGTGCTGGAAATTCTAGCCAGAGCAATCAGACAAGAAAAAAAAAATAAAAGTCATTCATATTGGGAAAGAAGAAGTAAAGGTTTCACTTTTTGCAGATGATAAAATCCTATACATTGAAAACCCCAAAGACTCCACAAAAAGACTATTAGAAACAATAAACCAATACAGTAGGGTTGCAGGATAAAAAATTAATATACAAAACTCCATTGCCTTCCTATATGCCAAAAATGAAACATCAGAAAACGAACTAAAAAAAAAACTTCTTCATGGTTGTAATAAAAAAAATTAAAAACCTAGGAATAAACATAACAAAGAATGTAAAGAACCTATATAATAAAAACTACAAAGCATTGTTAAGGGAAATAAAAAAACATACAATGAAATGGAAAAATATTCCTTGTTCTTAGATAGGAAGAATAAATATAGTCAAAATGACTATATTACCTAAAGCAAAATACAAATTTAATGCAATTCCCATCAAAATTCCAATGTCATTTTTAAAAAAAATGGAACAAAAAATCATCAGGTTTATATGGAACTATAAAAAACCCCAAATAGCCAAAGTAATCCTGAGGAAAAAGAACAAAGCTGAGGGCATTACAATACCTGACTTCAAATTATATTATAGAGCCGCGATAATCAAAACAGTATGGTATTGGCAGAAAAATATACACTCAGACCAATGGAACAGAATAGAAAACTCAGAAATAAAACCACATATATATGGTCAAATAACTTTTGATAAAGAGGCCAACAACACACAATGGACAAAAGAAAGCCTCTTCAACAAATGGTGCTGGGAAAACTGGAAAGCCACATGCAAAAGAATGAAACTCAACTACAGTTTGACCCCTTGTACTAAAATTAATTCAAAATGGATCAAAGACCTAAATATAAGACTTGAAATAATAAAGTACATAGAAGATGACATAGGTTCTAAACTCATGGACCTTGGTTTTAAAGAGCATTTTATGAATTTGACTCCAAAGGCAAGGGAAGTGAAGGCAAAGATAAATGAATGAGACCACATTAGACTAAGAAGCTTTTGCTCAGCAAGAGAAACTGATAACAAAATAAACAGACAGCCAACTAAATGGGAGATGATATTTTCAAACAACAGCTCAGATAAGGGCCTAATATCCAAAATATACAAAGCACTCATAAAACTCTACGACAAACAAACAATCCAATAAAAATAAAATGGGAAAAGGACATGAACAGACACTTCTCCCAGGAAGAAATACAAATGACCAACAGATATATGAAAAAATACTCTTCTTCATTAGCTATTAGAGAAATGGAAATCAAAACCACAATGAGATACCACCTCACACCTGTTAGATTAGCTATTATCAACAAGACAGGTAATAGTAAATGTTGAGAGGCTGTGGAGAAAAAGGAACCCTTATCTACTGTTGGTGGGAATATAAAGTAGTACAACCATTATGGAAGAAAGTATGGTGGTTACTCGAAAAATTAAAAATAGAGCTACCATATGACCCAGCAATCCCTCTACTGGCTATATACCCCCAAAACTCAAAAACATTGGTACGTAAAGACATGCAGTCCCATGTTCATTGCAGCATTGTTCACAGTGGCCAAGACATGCAAACAACCTAAAAGCCCTTCAGTAGATGACTGGATAAAGAAGATGTGGTATATATATACTATGGAATACTACTCAGCCATAAGAAATGATGATATCGGATGATTTACAACAGCATGGATGAAACTTGATAACATTATACTGAGTGAAATAAGTAAATCAGAAAAATCTAAGAACTATACGATTCCATACATAGGTGGGACATAAATATGAGACTCAGGGACATGGACAAGAGGGTGGTGGTTACAGAGGGTGTGGAGGAGAGGGAGGGGTGGGGGGGAGGAGCACAAAAAAAACAGATAGAAGGTGACGGAAGACAATTTGACTTTGGGTGATGAGTATGCAACATAATGAAATGTCAAAATAACCTGGAAATGTTTGCTCTGAATCTACGTACCCTGATTGATCAATGTCACCCCTTTAAAATTAATAATAAAAAAAAACAAGAAAACTAAGATCCGTCTACTCTGATGAAAAGAAAAAAAATATTCCAAATGGATTTAAATAACCAGTTTTTTATTTCACTATGTAAAATTAAAATAATGATGTGATCTGTGTAATTATACCTTGCATCATTCAAATTATATGAAACAAAACTCCACTTGAGACAAAAATTTTGTCTTCTATTTTACATAAGAGAAAACTGATGCTATACTACATCTAAGATTCAAGTCTATCTATATCTGACTGTAACTTGATGTTGTGCTGCCTCATGGTTGTGTTAGCTAAATATTTCCAATTATCTGTACCACCTGGTGAATGTTAATAACCATCTAGTTTCTATCTTGTATGTATTTAGTTTCTATCTAGTATGTATTAGCTTACTGCTAGAAGACTCCATATATTATCTGATTCTTACAATGACTCTTTGAGGTAAATATTTTTATTAACCCTGTCTTATGAAACTTTGAAACAGGTAAGTAAAGCAAATTGTCTGAAGTTATAAAGCTAGTAAACTGGAGGAATCAGGATTTGAAACCAGGTAGTGTGATTTTGGTGTCCATGTTCTTAACTCTACAAAGGGTACATGAGTACAATTGAAGTCCAATTGAGAACTACATTTCTACTATTAATTTACATAGAATTTCAAAGTAGTAAAAGAAATATATGTGGGTGTGTGTGTATATATGTATACACACACATGCGTGCGCGCACACACACACACACACACACACATATGGTCAATCACTAACCACCTGCTTAAATCTCCTCTTTAACATCTTTGCCAGGTGGTCATCCAACATCTCCAATGGCTTATGCTATTTCATGTGAGTTTCTTTTTATATATTAAACATGTTTTGAAATTTATAAAATTAGTAATAAAATCTTGGCCACTTCCTTACATCATGAGGATAATTAATGAGACAAGAAATTTTTAAAAAGCATTTATTATATAAGTAGAAAGATTGCTTATTACTGGTTCCAAAACACTTGATACTGTATTTCAATAGTGATAATGTAATTCTCATTAGATGATAGTCCTCTTAAAAATGCTTACTGGGTCTTATTTTTATAAATAAATTTTAGCAATTTTATTTCTTTAACAATAAAATACATTGTTGCCTATAGATATTTAAAACATTACCTTGCTATTGTTTGAGGATAAAGAGATGTAATTTTCCACACTGAATTTTAGATTTCCTGATTGAAAAGCCATATTAAGTAAATATTTCTTTCTGATTATCATCAATAATACTAATTAGTCATGTGAATTAAATTGCTGACCCAAATTACAAATTGTTCGGGAATATTGTCCAGTTTTTCTTTATTTTATGTGGTATCCAAAACATACTGATCTTGTATGTAACAGTATTCTATATAATATGAATTTAAAATATACATATGACTTGCAGAAAGAGATCTAAGGATCATCAAGTATCACAGTACTGTAAGGATGACTGTGTTATAGTCAAAACCTTGACATTTAAGTTTATTGATTTAAAAGTTTTCTTTTCTATTCTTTGAGGACATACATAATTTGACAACAATTATCTTTAAAATTACTCTGAAAAATTAGTTTCTGTTATTCTAACAAATCTTCAATTGTTTTTCATATGTTATTGTGGTTTTGTACCAATCAACCTATACCTTAAACAGGGGTCCCCAAACTTTTTACACAGGGGGTCAGTTCACTGTCCCTCAGACCATTGGAGGGCTGCCACATACAGTGCTCCTCTCACTGACCACCAATGAAAGAGGTGCCCCTTCAGGAAGTGCGGCGGAGGACCAGATAAATGGCCTTAGGGGGCCGCATGCAGCCCACAGGCCGTAGTTTGGGGACACCTGCCTTAACCCCTTATTTCTCACATCCAAACTGTTCTTTTGACTTTGTGTCCTACATACTTTGCAAATTGTTCCATTTGTTTCCATCACCACCTCAATTATCATAGTTTAGATATATTGTAGCTGATAACCTTTATGGTAATATTTGAAAACAAGCACAAAGACACATAGTCTTGGAGTTATTTCTTGAACTGGATAAAAAGTTCTGAGAATAAAGAAATATATGTATGACTGTAACAAGTAAAACATAAAAAAACATATACCAGTTTGTGAACATATATCTTCTTTTATTGAATCTTAGATGCCATCGCTTATAAGATACACTATTATTTTATGAATCACTAAAACAAATTTAAAATGCTGCCAATTAAGTGATGATACATAGTTCGTTATAAAATACATCTAGATTTCAGAGATGTAAAAAAAAGTTAAAGAAAAAATGCATTATGTGATTATTTACATATAATACTTATGCATATTTACTGTCTGTTTTCACCAATCTCTAAGATTTAAGAAGGCAGGAAAAATGATTTTTTAAAAATCATCATTACATACTCAGGAAACTAGCTTTATACATGTATAAAATAAGTGCTAAAAATCTTATTAAAGAAATGAATAATATATGTAGGGTTTTTTTGTGACAGAGAGAGGGACAGACAGGAACAGACAGATAGGAAGGGAGAGAGATGAGAAGCATTAATTCTTCATTGGAGCTTCTTAGTTGTTCATTGAGTGCTTTCTCATATGTGCCTTGACTGGGGGTGGGGGTTGAGGGGGTGGGGAAGTCGGGTGGTATAGGGGATATAGCAGAGCTAGTGAGTCCTTGCCCAAGCCAGAGACCTTTGGGCTCAAGCTAGCGACCATGGGGTCATGTCTATGATCCCAAACTCAAGACAGCGACCCCGCACTCAAGCTGGCAACCTTGGGGTTTGGAACCTAGGTCCTCTGCATCCCAGGTCAATGCTATATACACTGTGCCACTGCCTGGTCAAACCATATACTATAGGTTTTGAAAAAAAATTTATGAGGGGCTTCTAGTGAAGATGGTGGCATAGGTAAATGTGGTACATGTATTTGCATCCTGTCACAATCACATCGAAATTACAACTAAGCTACAGAAAAGCCATCATTGGGAACCACAGGAAACCTAGCTGAACAGAAGCCCTGCAGCTAAAGATATAAATCAGAAGCCATGTTGAGACTGACAGGAGGGGTGGAAGTGAGGAATGGGTTGGTCCCACATCCACATGTGGTGGTTAAAAATCAGAAAAAATATTTATACAAAATATTGAATGGTATGATCTTGTATATACCCCCATTCAAATCCTTCTTAAGTGTCAAGGTTTCAACTATAACACAGTCATCCTTACAGTACTGTGATACTTGATGATTCTTAGATCTCTTTCTGCAAGTCATCTGTATATTTTAAATATGTAAATACTCATCACCCCCACCCTGCCACATACAAAATAAAACCAATGCTACATTCAAGGGTATTAAACCATAGGTAGTATTTTTATAGTAATATTTTATTTCACTTTTATATTGTGTCTAAAAAGCAAAATAAATGAACAAGTGGAACAGAAACGGACTAATGAATACAGAGAGCACATTGAAAGTTGCCAATTGTGAGGGGGTTAGAGGAATGGAAGAAAAAAGTAAAGGGAAAAAGAACTACAAATTGGCCTGACCAGGCGGTAGCGCAGTGGATAGAGTATTGGGCTGGGATGCAGTCAAGGACCCAGGTTCGAGACCCTGAGGTCGCCAGCTTGAGCGCAGGCTCATCTGGTTTGAGCAAAAAGCCCACCACCTTGAACCCAAGGTTGCTGGCTCCAGCAAGGGGTTACTCAGTCTGCTGAAGGCCCGCGGCCAAGGCACATATAAGAAAGCAATCAATGAACAACTAAGGTGTTGCAATGCACAATGAAAAACTAATGATTGATGCTTCTTATCTCTCTCCGTTCCTATCTGTCTGTCCCTGACTATCCCTCTCTCTGACTCACTCTCTGTCTCTGTAAAAAAATAAATAAATAAAAAAAAATAAAAAAAAAAGAACTACAAATTGGTAATTACAGAATAGTCCTAGGGATGTAAAGTGCAGCATAGGAAATATAGTCAATAATATTTTAATAACTATGTATGGTATCAGATGAGTACTAACTTTATCAAGTGATCACTTGTAAGTTATAGAAATGTCTAATCACTGAGTTGTACTTCTGAAAGTAATATAATATTGATAGATAAAATAACTACTCTGCTGCCATCTTGAAGCTGCCATCAGTGCAGGCTTAATGGAGGAGGAAGGGCTTGAAACAGAACATTCTCATCCCTCACTGTGAGGTTGTAGTTAATTTTCTTGCTCTTCTCTCTCTTAATGGCTTTCCGGCCTTTACTTTGAATTGTAGCAAAAAGTTTACCTTTGCAGGAATGTCAGGAAAAAGTTTTATTGGGGAAGAACCTGACAATTAAGAGAGTTTAAATCATATTTGTTTGTAAAAGCCTGGCCACAGACCAAGGGGTACCAAGACCCAGCTGTTCCTGGAAGACACCTGACCTCTTGGCTGTCTTTAAGATTTACCAAGAATACCAGATAAAACCATGCTGGTTCGGCATGTGCTATGTCAGAAAGAACTTGTGTTTCTGCAGCTGAATACCCCTCCTCCTGTTCATCGTCAAGTCAGTGACTGAGGCCACAAACCGAAATATGCTAATTTGAGCATATCCAGGTGAACTCAACCCCATGCCAGTAAATTCCTGCAGCAACCTCTATATCTAATGCTCCTTCCCGCAGCAGCTCAGGGCTGACACGCTTTGTTGGTCTCAAGCCTGCCTGCACACAGGCACTTTTAGAATAAATTTTCCTTTTGGAACACACTCATGTTTTTGGTTCGGCTCACAGTTTCTGCTTTTCAAATATTATCAACTCTAATTGGAAAATAAAATACTATTGCAAAAATATTACCTATGGTTTAATGTCATTGAATGTTGTGTGCGTTTTATTTTGTATACGGCAGGGTGGAAATGATAAGCATTTACTTAAAATACACAGAGGACTTGCAAAAAGAGATCTAAGAATTGTCAAGTATCACAGCACTGGAAGGATGATTGTGTTATAGTCTAAACCTTGACACTTAAGAAGGATCTGAATGGGAGTGTACACAAGATTATTTCATTCAATATTTTGTCTGAACATGCTCTCATGCAAAAGTGCCTCCTGAACCTTTGGCATGTGGTTATTCTAAAAGAGAATAAGGAGCTGTTAAAGGCTGAAAGCCCTTCAAGGAAATTTTAGTGTAGACTTCTAATAGATTAACAATAAGGATGTATTTGTTTGGTTAAAAAAAAATGCAGAACTTGGCCCTGGCCGCTTGGCTCAGCGGTAGAGCGTCAGCCTGGAGTGCGGTGGACCCGGGTTCGATTCCCGGCCAGGGCACATAGCAGAAGCGCCCATTTGCTTCTCCACCCCCCCCCTTCCTCTCTGTCTCTCTCTTCCCCTCCTGCAGCCAAGGCTCCATTGGAGCAAAGATGGCCCGGGCGCTGGTGATGGCTCCTTGGCCTCTGCCCCAGGCACTAGAGTGGCTCTGGTCGCAACAGAGCAACGCCCCGGAGGGGCAGAGCATCGCCCCCTGGTGGGCAGAGCGTCGCCCCTGGTGGGTGTGCCGGGTGGATCCCGGTCGGGCGCATGTGGGAGTCTGTCTGACTGTCTCTCCCCATTTCTAGCTGCAGAAAAAAAAAATGCAGAACTTATGCACAAAGTTTGATCATTTCTTATTTCACCAAGTAGAGTAGTTCTTCAGCTATAAAAATTATAAATAATTCTCAAACTTGTTGGGCAATTGTGAAATGTAGATTCCATGACTCCACCCCCAGATATTTTCTGCATGAATTTTTCTTATTCAAATATAACTTAAGGAAATTCCTCAAAGAAAGCTTATATAGAACTTACTCATTCTTTTCTAATGTGTGCAGAATATTCTATTTTGAAGCTATAGTATAATTTATTCAGTAGTGCTCCTATTAAGAGATACACAATTTTTCATTTTTTTTTGCCACTATGAATAGTGCTGTAATATAGACATCCTTGTATATAATTCTTATCTATTGGTGTTTTTGCTTTTGTATTTTTTAAAATTGAGATTCTAGATTGAAGGGTATATTGACCATTCTTCCAGAAAAGCTTCATTAATCAATTCATAACTTCTCCAGCAACCTATGAGAACAGCTTTTCTTCCATATCTAAACTATAGATGTGTGTTTTCTTTTTCTTTTTTAAGTGAAAGGCGGGGAGTCAGAGACAGAATCTTGCAATGGTCCTGATCAGGATCCAACAGGCAAATCACTACCAGGCAATACTCTGCCCAGCTGGGCTGCAACTCTGTTGCTTGGCAACCAAGCTATTGTAGTGCCTGACGCTGTGGCCATGGAGTCATCTGCAGCACCCGGGGCCAACTAGTTTGAATGTTTCAAGCCATGGACGCTGAAGGGGACAGAGAGAGAAAGGGTGGAAGGGAGAGGGATGGGGAAGCAGATGGTCACTTCTCTTGTGTGCCCTGACTGAGAATTGAACCCAGGACTTTTATATGCCTGATCAATGCTTTACCACTGAACCAACTGACCAGGGCTGATGTGTGTTTTCACTGCTTTTTTTTTCATAGTATTATACTTTAATATGGTCTACTAGCTTAATTTTTTTCTTTAACTCTTATATTTTCTATTTGGGTGAAGAAGCTGAACACTTCCCTGAGCCCCAGATATTATATATAAACTCCTGTACATTTTTACATGAATTTATTGTTTCATTGTTCACAAGGAAGTCTTCAGTCAACCTGGAGATTAATTTTCTGTTCATGTTTTAAGTTTATTTTCTTTAAGATATATAACTAGTTATACCAGTGACATTTAAGACAAAATTTATCTTTTATTCAAAAGATTAAAATCTTACCTTTGTCATATTTCAAATTTTTATGTATACTGACATCTATTTTAGTTTTCTGCATTGCATTCTATTGACATACTGTACTTGCATATGTTTATACTAATACCATACTGATTTGATTGAAGTGAATTTATAGTATACTTTGTTTTACCAAGCAAGAATCAACCAACATTTGTTCATAATTTTTATATTTTATCACTTAAACTTCAATATGAATTTTAAGATTATTTCATCCAGTGACACCTCATCTTTAATTGTTTAGCATCTTTTCGTACATCTATTATACATTTGTATTCCCTCGTTGGAGAAGCATCTATTCAAATACTCTCTCCATTTTTTTTTGTATTTTTCTGAAGCTGGAAATAGGGAGAGACAGTCAGACAGACTCCTGCATGCGCCCGACCGGGATCCACCCGGTACGCCCACCAGGGGTGATGCTCTGCCCACCAGGGGGCGATGCTCTGCCCCTCCGGGGCATCGCTCTGCAGCGACCAGAGCCACTCTAGCGCCTGGGGCAGAGGCCAAGGAGCCATCCCCAACGCCCGGGCCATCTTTGCTCCAATGGAGCCTTGGCTGTGGGAGGGGAAGAGAGATACAGAGAGGAAGGAGGAGGGGGGGTGGAGAAGCAAATGGGCGTTTCTCCTGTGTGCCCTGGCCGGGAATCGAACCCGGGTCCCCGCACTCCAGGCCGACGCTCTACCGCTGAGCCAACCGGCCAGGGCCCCTCACTCCATTTTTAAATTGGATTGTTTTTTTTTATGTTGAGTTTTATAGGTTCTTTCTAAATTTTGAATATTAACTACCTATGGGATGTATCATTGGTGAATATTTTTTCCCTATCAGTAGTAGGTATTTTATTTTGTTGAGGGTTCCCTTTTCTGTGCAAATATAATTAGTTTGATGTAGTCCCATTCATTTATTTTTTCTTTTGTTTAGTTTGCCTGAGGAGATGTATCAAAAATATTTCTAAGAGAAATGTCAGAGATTTTACTGTTTATGATTTCTTCTATAAGTTTTATGGTTTTAAAAATCCCCTTTCTTTCTGATCAGAAGTCACAGGTCTTTTGCCACAAAAAAACTATGTGAAACCTCACCTTTTGACAGTTTTTTAAGGATTAATCATAAATAATAAGGAAACAATTAATGGAAACAAGGTCTATAATGTATGGTAATTATAAATTATGAGTAAATTTGAATCTTACTTGGGGAGATGTTGATAGAATTCTTAAAATGTGTTAAATATAGGTCATGACTTAATAAGATATGTTAAAGACAAATAGACATATTAAAGATAGAATAAATAGACTATGTGATGGATCATATAAGAGTGCAACTTTTTGGTAGAAAAGAGTGGAAAGATCACATCATAAGATACCAGTATGTCCCATCTGGATTTACAACTATGTCATCCTTATTATTCCTAAATTGTCCATTCATTGATAGCACTCTATAATTCCCCTCTGGTTTCACATGTGCTCTGCCCAAGAAGCAAAGATAAAACCAGAGTTGTTCAGCAAGGTAATTGGTATGCTACACCTATTGGCAAAACACACTTAATTTTACATTTTTCTTCCTCCTTTTTTGTCAAAACTCATCTCTGGTCCTCATAAGTACAACATCAGTGGGAATAGTTGATATAACTGAGGATTCAGTTAGTGTGGTTCATCCAAACACTTGTGTTCTATTCTAAGTGTGTAAACATGGCAGAATTTTTCCTTGTTGCTTTTCTTTTTGTTCAAAATTAATTTAATAGATCATATAATTAAAAATCTAAATTTATCTTTGTGAGTTTTTCTGTTCTACGATGTTTTGGAGAGAATACTTGGTAGTGTGCTTGGTAAAAACATCGTGCATTAAGGCAACATCCTACACAACAATAGCAGGAACTTGTAAAAAAAAAATTTCTGATTGCTTCAGTTTTTCTCATTAATGAGGAAGTAAGTGATTAACTGAGTTAATAAAATTGGAAATGTACAATAGTCATCTGGAAGAGGCATAATTTAAATTGATTAGCTTAATGGAGTAGAATTATTGGGAAGCGGTAAGGGACCCACACAAGTTTAGTGGTCATAAATTTAAAGTGAAACCTGTCATCATGGTCTTATGTTATTCTCCAGCCACATTCAACTGTATAGTATAAGCAAGAAGGTGATGGATTTGTATATATCAAGGTTTGGAGGTTCTCCCTGAGGGTGTGACAAAGAAAGAGGGTAAAAAAGGATTTGATATGTCAGCTGCATGAAAGAACAATTCCACAGTGCATGGAGTAATAACTGACACAGTAGGGGTTTAATAATTTTAAAAAATTAATGAAGACTTGTTAAATTTTTCTCCTTATCCTTGAAGTTTAGTCATTGTATAGGTGGGTCTTTTCTCATCAGTTCCATGTATCATTTGATGAGCCCTTGTGGTCTGTGAGTTTAGATATATATTGATTGTTGCCATTCCTCCATCTATTCTTGATATTCTTCTGGAACTCTTATTATTTATATAGTGAATCATCTTGGATTTATCAGTCAAAGCTTGGACCTTTTCTCCTATGATTTATTTTTCTTTATACTTCTGTTTGTTCTTTTGATTTTCTAGTTTCCTGGTGACAATCTCAATAGACATTATCTTCTTAAAGGTGTGTGTTCATTTGTTTAGTTGGTAAATTACCCAGTGGTTTTCTTTCTATGGGCATGTGTTCTCTAAGTTCTGAGTGATATTTCTGTCCTTGGTGCTGGGTCCTTCAGATTTGTTCTTTTCTTTTGTCATCCATCGTTATCTCTTTAAAACCAAGGCATGTTCATTAGAGTTCTTGAAGTCCCATAAGTGTTGAAAGGCAAAGTGTTGTCTATTCCTTGGGCCTAGTGGTTTTAAAGCAGGTAAGCTGAAGCCTTGGCTGGGTGACTCACTTGGTTGGAGCATCATCTCGACATGCTGAAGTTGTAGGTTTGATCCCAGTCAAGGCACATATAAGAATCAAACAATGATGGTATGAATAAGCAGAACAACCAATCAGTGTCTCTCTCTCTCTCTCTTTCTCTGTCTGTCTCTTTCCCCCTCTCTAATAAAAGAATAAAATCATTTTTAAAATAAAATAAAACAAAAGTAGGAAGGCATTCAGAGTTAGGGAAGACCCACCTATTATTGCAGCTTCTTTCTGGCCTTTTACAGACAATGAGGATCAATTAATAACACTCACACTAGGGGGTAATTTTCCCATTCTTCCTTTGCCACAGCTACAAGACCTGCATTTCTGTGTAGGCAAAGTTATGTCTAGGGTCTACTGTAATCTGACTCTGACTCTTTCATTTCTACTGCTACTCTCCAGCCTAAGTCTTAAAAACCATGCTATGATAACAAAGAATCCTATATATTTTAAATTTTCTTGAAGTAATCCTGCTCTATTTTGACAAGTGTCTTTATGTCCACATGTTCAATTTTTAATGTATACTTGTATCTCACTTGATATAAGACCAATTTGTGAAAATATAGATTAATGCACAAGACAAATCAGGAAAAATCTGCTTTATCAAGCTTTTCAAGTGTATCATTGCAAGTAAGCTCCTGTATTTACTTCCTAAAAGTAATTTAATTAGAAAGAACTTAATTCATGTACACATTTTTAAGATAACATTTTTTTGCTGGAAGTCCAACATTTTAGTATAATTTAATACCTGTTAATGCATTTTTTAATTATTGTCAAGCCACAGAATAAAAATATGCTGTGTAACTAGACCATAAACTGTTAACAATAGATACTGTCTCTCAATTTTTTTTCTTCCTCTTCACAGTGTCTGCTACTGTGAGCTGTAAACTGAAGATTTTCAATAACTACTTAATTAACTGCGTTGTGAATCAAGTTCAGATTGTGGTAATTATTTCGATAACTGTTATCTTATGACAGTAAAACATATTTCAAAATGAATCATAACATTTTAGTACAGAATTTTAAGAACTATCATCTGGAAAAACCAACTTTGGACTAAACTAAGAGGACTCTTTAACCAAGGAACACTGAAGAAGTCACATTGAGACTGGTAGGAAAAGCGGAAACGTGAAGAGGGCTGCCCAGCTCCCCGGAGTGAACGGAAGCTCAGAGAGACTCACATGGCAGGAAGTGACTTTAGAGAAGAGGGGAGGGTCCTGACCCCAGGAACAAAGCCCCAGCCTGCAGCCTCAGAGCCTAGAAGAGACGTACAGACAGTATTTAGCTGCGAAACAAGCCAGGATACTGTTTGTAAGAAACAGATTTCTCAGACCAAGGATACTTCTTAAAGGGACCACACAGAAAACCTCTCTCACAACCACCCACCCGGGGCTCTGGGGGACAGGAGAGAGGAGAAGACTGGAGCAGCAGGAAGAGAGTGTAATCTAGGAGGCACAGGGAAAAACACTTTGGGGGACAACCACCCTAACCCCTGGGCTGAGTCACTCCCCAAATCTGAAGCAAATATTTCCCCTGGAAACAGCAATACCAACAAAGGAAAGCAGGACACCAGACAAACAAGCTTATTGGAGGCACTCAGAACAGAGTCGCTTCGAAGGAGGAGCTTTCAGGACTACAGTATGGTGTGTTAGGGTTTGAGCAGCAGTGCCCCCACCCACACTGCTGAGGGCTTGCTGGAGGGCGGGACGCAGTGGGACACAGAAGTGCAGTTCCATCGGCAAGGGCAGAAGCTGGTGGGTCATGCCCAAGGCCCAGGCATGAGCTCAGACTTGCCCCGCAGGGGCAGAGGGGACACACAAAAGTGTCAGGCCCAGCTATATGCCCACCTGCAATTCCGCCTGCCAGGGAAGGGTGGGAGCCCCAGAAGGGGTGGAGACTCACCCCTGAGCAAGGGCTAGCAGGTGCGCAGCCTCACCTGGCCAGTGAAACCGAGGCTTATGGCCCAACACATGAGCCCACTTCTCCCATGGGGGTGGGGCGAAAGCCCAGAACAGGAGAAGTCCCGCAACTGAGCTCAGGCTCAAAGCCCCACCCGGCCTGTGGAGCCGAGGCTTGCAGCTGACCCATGAGCAGGCTCCTCCTGTGGGGGTGGGGTGAAAGCTAGGAAACAGGTAGAGACCTGCAGCTGAGCAAAGGTGTTCACCCCTTCCTGCAGAGCCAAGGCTTGCAGCCCGGCTTGGCACATAATTCCACCCATGGAGATGGGGAAAACACTGAAGCCACTGAGGCCTGTAGACCCGGGCATGTGATCACAGCCCCTCCCATGGAGGAGAGGCGGAAACCACAGTGACAACTCCAACAGGCTGGCACTAGCAATGCCCATACCTGAACACCCTAGGCAGCAAAGCAGAGGGGGTGGTGGGCCTGCAGACAAACCAAACCTAGGGAACACAGAGGCCACACCCATCGGACTCCAGTGGCCAAAACCTCCTTATACACAGAAAAAATTGGAAGGCAGAGAAATGTAACACAAATGAATCAAGAGAAATCCCCAGAAAAGGACCTGAATGAGTCAGATATAACCAAATTATAGGATGCAGAGTTTAAAATAATGATTGTTAGGATGCTCAAAGATCTTAGAACAACAATAGATGGTCATTACAAACACCTAAATAAAGACATAGCAAATATAAAAAGGGACATTGAAATAATAAAAAAGAATTAGTCAGCCTGAGTGGGTGGTGGCACAGTGGATGGAGCATTGGCCTGGGATGCCAAGTGCTCAGGTTCGAGACCCTGAGGTTGCCAGCTTGAGTGCGGGCTCATGTGGTTTGAGCAAAAACTCACCAACTTGGACCCAAGGTTGCTGGCTAGAGCAAGGGGTTACTCAGTAAGCTGAAGGCCTGCGGTCAAGGCACATATGAGAGAGCAATCAATGAACAACTAAGGTGTCACAATGCTCAATGAAAAACTAATGATTGATGTTTCTCATCTCTCCATTCCTGTCTGTCTGTCTGTCCCTGTCTATCCCTCTATCTGACTCTCTCTCTCTGTCTCTGAAAAAAAAAAAAGAATCAGATGATAAATGACAAATACAATAACATAAATAAAGACCACAATGGAAGGAATTAAAAGCAGGATGATGAAGCTGAGAATTGAATCAGTGAATGAGAAGACAAGAAAAATGAAGGCACAGAAGCAGAGTAAAAAAAAGAAAAGAGACTCAAAATGTCTGAAGAAACTCTAAGAGAACTCTGTGACAACATGAAGAGAAATAACATCTGAATCATAGGGGTTCCTGAAGAAGAAGAGAAAAAACAAGGGATAGAAACTTTGTTCAATTATATCTCTAGCTGAACGTTTCCATAAATTAATGCAGGAAAGAGTCTCACAATTTCAGAAGCACAGAGAAGTCCATTAAAGAGTAACCCAAAAAAATCTACACCAAGACACATCATAATTAAAATACCAAAGCTAAATGATAAAGAGAAAATATTAAAAGCTGCTAGAGAAAAAGAGGCTATCACCTACAAAGGAGCCCCATAAGGATGACATCCAACTTCTCAACAGAAACACTTGAGGCCAGAAGGGAATGGCAAGAAATATTCAAAGTAATGCAGAAAAAGAGCCTACAAACAAGACTACTTTATCCAACAAGACTATCATTTAAAATTGAAGGAGAAATAAAAAGTTTCCCAGACTAAAAAAAAAAAAAAAAACCCCTCAAGGAATTCACTACAATCAAACCAATGCTGCAAGAAATGTTAAGGGGAGAGCAGAAGATGGCAGCAGAGTAGGCAGATGCACAGATTCTCAGCTCTCACCACCAAACTGGAATACAAATGAATTTAGGAACAATCAGCATGAAAAACCAACTCTGGACAACAAAACAGCTCTCAAAAACCAAGAAGCAAAGAAGAAGCCACAACAAACCTGGTAGGAAGTGCCTGAATCTCCCCTGCTTACAGGAACAGAGGGAAGGGTGAGGCTGAGAGCTCAGAGGGCCTCTCACTCCAGGGAAAAGAGCAGAAATTACTGCTCACAGCCACTTGCCTGGTGACCAGGAAGCAAGGTGTGTTGAAAGGACTGGCTTATCTTAAAGTGGAAAGGGGAGAGAGAGGGACAGATAGTGAAGAGCAGAGGAAGGCAAGGGACTACTTAAAAGGTGACTCATCCAGTACTGGAGGCAGCCATAGCTGATCCTTTCACAAAACAGAAGACTGAACTGCTTCTGGATCACAGATCTCCAGACATCTCTCCAGGTCCAATCAGCCCAACAAGACACCGCTGAAAACAAGAAGTGGGGAGGAGGGGCAGTAACTCAGGTCTCCATGGAGATCTGAGATACACCTCCCCCTACTGAAGCTGAGGAAACACCCTGCCCCCAGAGAGATTAGTTGGTGGAAGAGGCCTTCAGAGTCTAAGGTTACACCCAGCATTCCTGGATACAGTTTCAAGGAAGCCCCCTGCTGAGATCAGTAAAAAGACTATCACCTGTTAAGAAAACAAATAAATCAAGACTTCAAAGCAGCCTAAAACTAAAAGTGGATTACAAATAATAGCTGATGACAACCCAAGAAGACCTAGAAATAACAGAATTGAAAACTGGAGGCAGACAACACCAAGCTTAGACTCAACCAGCTCTACAAGCAAAACACCCAAACACAGACATAATGAGAAGACAAAGAAGTGCAATCCAAATGAAACCACAAGAGAAACCTTCAGGAGATAAACTGAGTGATATGGAAATAATCAAACTTCCGGATGTGGAGGTCGAAATAACAATTTTTAGGATGCAAAAAGATATTAGAACAACAATAGATAGTAATTATGAACACCTAA
Organism: Saccopteryx leptura; assembly: GCF_036850995.1. Lineage (NCBI taxonomy): Eukaryota > Metazoa > Chordata > Mammalia > Chiroptera > Emballonuridae > Saccopteryx > Saccopteryx leptura. The sequence continues at coordinate 85,086,146 of NC_089516.1, read as the reverse complement.
ATAAAGAGATAGCAAATATAAAAAAGGACATTGAATAATAATAAAAAACAATCAGTCACAAATGACAAATACAATATCAGAAATGAAGAACACAATGGAAGGAATTAAAAGCAGGATGGATGAAGCTGAGAATTGAATCAGCGAGTTAGAGGACAAGATAAATAAAGGCATGGAAGCAGAGCAGAAAAAAGAAAAGAGACTCAACAAGTCTGAGGAAACTCTAAGAGAGCTCTGTGATAACATGAAAAGAAATAACAAAACATCCGCATCATAGGGGTTCCTGAAGAAGAAGAGAAAGAACAAGGGATAGAGACTTTGTTCAAACATATCATAGCTGAAAATTTCCCTCAATTAAGGCAAGAAAACATCTCACAAGTTCAAGAAGCACAGAGAATTCCATTAAAGGGAAATCCAAAGAAATCTACACCAAGACACATCATTATTAAAATATCAAAGCTAAGTGATAAAGAGAAAATATTAAAAGCTGCTAGAGAAAAAAAAGACTATCACCTAAAAAGGAGCCCCCATAAGGATGACTTCTGACTTCTCAACAGAAACACTTGAGACCAGAAGGAAATGGTAAGAAATATTCAAAGTAATGCAAAACAACAGCCTACAACCGAGACTATTTTATCCAGCAAGGCTATCATTTAAAATTGAAGGACAAATAAGAAGCTTTCCAGACAAAAAAAACCTCAAGGAATTTACTACAACCAAACCAAGGCTGCAAGAAATACTAAGGGGCCTGTTGTAAACAGATCAAAGGAGAAAAAGAATATAGCAAAAGAGGAATACAGTTTTAAAGAATAAAATGGCAATAAACAATTACATATCAATAATAACCTTAAATGTAAATGGATTAAATGATCAGATAAAAAGACATAGGGTAGCTGCGTGGATAAGAAAACAGGACCCATACATATGCTCTCTACAAGAGACACACCTTAAAAGAAAAGATGCACATAGACTGAAGGTAAAAGGATGGAAAAAAAATATTTCACGCAAATGGAAATTAAAAGAAAAGCTGGGTTAGCAATACTTATATCAGACAAAATGGACTTTAAAACAAAGACTATAGTAAAAGATAGAAAGGTCACTACATATTGATAAAGGGAGCAATCCAACAGGAAGATATAACCGTTATAAATATCTACGCACCTAATATAGGAGCACCTAAATATATAAAGCAGACTTTGATGGATTTAAAGGATGAGATGAACAGCAATACTATAATAGTAAGGGATTTTAATACCCCACTAACATCACTAGATAGATCCTGAAGAAAGAAAATTAACAAAGAAACAGCAGACTTAAAGGACATACTAGATCAACTTGATTTAATAGATATCTTCAGAACTTTTCACCCTAAAGCAGCAGAATATACATTCTTTTCAAGTGCTCATGGTACATTCTCTAGGATAGACCACATGTTAGGGCACAAAAGTGGTCTCAAGAAATTTAAAAAGATTGAAATCATATAAAGCACCTTCTCTAATCACAATGGCATGAAACTAGAAATGAACCACAACAGAAAAGCTCAAAAATTCTCAAACACATGGAAACTAAATAGCAGGTTGTTAAATAACGAATGGATTAAGAATGAGGTCAAATAAGAAATAAAAAAAATTCCTACAAATGAATGACAGTGAGCATACAGCAACTCAAAATTTATGGGACACAGCAAAAGCAGTACTGAGAGGGAAGTTCATTGCACTACTGGCACACTTTAAGAAACTAGAAAAAGCTCAAATAAACAACCCTGCACCTAAAAGAACTAGAAAAAGAACAGCAAGTAAATCCCAAATGTAGTAGAAGGAAGGAAATAATAAAGATCAGAGCAGAAATAAATGACATAGAGGCTAAAGAAACAATACAGAGGATCAATGAAACTAGGAGCTGGTTCTTTGAAAAGGAAACAAGATCAATGAACCTTTAACTAGACTCACCAAGAAAAAAAGAGAGAGGACTCAAATAAATAAAATTAGAAATGAGAGTGGAGAAATAACAACTGACACAACAGAAATACAAAATATTGTAAAAAAAATACTATGAAGAATTGTATGCCAAAAAACTAGACAACCTAGATGAAATGGACAAATTCCTTGAAACATACAATCTTCCGAAAATCAATCTGGAAGAATCAGAAAACCTAAACAGACCGATTACACCAAATGAGATCAAAACAATTATCAAAAAACTCCCAACAAATAAAGTCCTGGGCCTGATGGCTTCACAAGTGAATTCTACCAAATATTCAAAGAAGAACTAACTCCTATCCTTCTCAAGCTATTTCAAAAAATTCAAGAGGAAGGAAGACTTCCAAGCTCCTTTTATGAGGCGAGCATAATTCTGATTCCAAAACCAGATAAAGACAACACAAAGAAAGAAAATTATAGGCCAATATCCCTGATGAATATAGATGCTAAAATCCTCAACAAAAAATTAGCAAACCGGATCCAACAATATATGGAAAAAATCATAGAACATGATCAAGTGGGATTTATTCTGGGGATGCAAGCCTGGTACAATATCCGCAAATCAATCAATGTGATTGATCACATAAACAAAAGGAAGAAGAAAAACCACATGATAATTTCAATAGATGCAGAAAAGGCATTTGATAAAATCCAGCACCCATTCATGATCAAAACTCTCAGCAAAGTGGGAATACAGGGAACATACCTCAACATGATAAAAGCCCTCTATGACAAACCCACAGCCAACATCATACTCAATGGGCAAAAATTAAAAGCAATCCCCTTAAGATCAGGTACAAGGCAGGGGTGCCCTCTTTCACCACTCTTATTCAACATAGTCTTGGAAGTCCTAGCCACAGCAATTAGACAAAAAGAAGAAATAAAAGGCATTCAAGTTGGAAAAGAAGAAGTAAAACTATCATTATTTGCAGATAATATGATATTGTATATAGAAAACACTAAAGTCTCAGTCAAATAACTGCTGGACCTGATAAGTGAATTCAGCAAAGTGCCAGGATATAAAATTAATACTCAGAAATCAAAGGCATTTTTATACCCCAACAATGAACAGTCAGAAAGAGAAATTAAGGAAATAATCCCCTTCACTATTACAACCAAAAAAATAAGGTACCTAGGAGTAAATTGAACCAAGGGGACTAAAGACCTGTACTCGGAAAATTATAAAACATTGATAAAAGAAATCAAGGAAGATGCAAACAAGTGGAAGCACATACCCTGCTCATGGTTAGGAAGAATAAACATTATTAAAATGTCTATATTACCCAAAGCAATCTATAAATTCAATGCAATACCAATTAAAATACCAATGACATACTTCAAAGATATAGAACACATATTCCAGTAACTTATATAGAACCAAAAAAGAACACAAAAATCCTCAGCAATCTTGAAAAAGAAGAATAAAGTGGGAGGTATCACACATCCTGATATCAAGTTATACTACAAGGCCATTGTACTCAAAACAGCCTGGTACTGGCATAAGAACAGGCATATAAATCAATGGAACAGAACAGAGAACCCAGAAGTAAACCTACAGCTGTATGGACAACTGATATTTGACAAAGGAGGTAAGGAAATACAGTGGAGTAAAGACAGCCTCTTTAAATGGTGTTGGGAAAATTGGACAGCTACCTGCAAAAAAATGAAACTAAACCACCAACTTACACCATTCACAAAAATAAACTCAAAATGGATAAAAGTTTTAAATGTAAGCTGTGAAACCATAAGCATCTTAGAAGAAAACATAGGCACTAAGCTCTCCAATATCTCACGCAGCGATATATTTGCTGATTTATCTCCACGGGGAAGTGAAATAAAAGACAGGATAAACAAATGGGACTATATCAAACTAAAAAGCTTTTGCACAGCTAAAGACAATAAGAACATAATAAAAAGACAAACTACACAAAGGGAGAACATATTCAACAATATGTCTGATAAGGGGTTAATAACCAAAATTTACAAAGAACATGTAGAACTCAACACCAGAGAGGCAAGCATTCCAATCAAAAAATGGGCAAAAGAAATGCATAGACACTTCTCCATAGAGGGCATACAGATGGCCAATAGGCATATGAAAAAATGCTCAACATCACTAATCATTAGAGAAATGAAAATTAAAACCACAATGAGATATCACCTCACACCAGCCAGAATGGTGCTCATCAAGAAAACTAAACAGAGTAAGTGCTGGCAAGAATGTGGAGAAAAGGGAACCCTCCTGCACTGCTGGTGGAAATGCAGACTGGTGCAGCCACTATGGAAAACAGAATGGAGATTCCTCAAAAAATTAAAAATTGAACTGCCTCTTGACACAACTATCCCACTTTTAGGACTATACCCCAAGAACACCATAGCACTCTTTCTAAAGGAGAAAGGCACCCCCATGTTTATGGCAACATTGTTCACAATAGCGGAGATCTGGAAACAGCCCATGTGTCCATCAGGGGACCGATGGATTAAAAAACTTTTGGAATACTACTCAGCCATAAGAAATGATGACATCGGATCATTTACAACAACATGGATGGACTTTGATAACATTATCCTGAGTGAAATAAGTAAATCAGAAAAAACTAAGAACTATATGATTTCATACTTAGGTGGGAATGAAAATGAGACTCAGAGACATGGACAAGAGGGTGGTCGTTACTGGGGGTGGGTAGGGGGAAGGTTAGAGGCATAAAGAAAACCAGATAGAAGGTGACGGAAGATAATTTGACTTTGGGTGATGGGTATGTAACATAAACAAAGGTCAAAATAACCTGGAGATGTTTTCTCTGAACATACATACCCTGATTTATCAATGTTACCCTATTAAAATTAATAATAATAAAAAAGAAACATTGTAATACAATGATCAAACATTGCTCCCTTCTTTCAGAATCTGTGGCCTGATTAAGAGTATAGTATTGCAGTTTTTTTAAAAAAAGCATAAGTAGAAAATTTGTGACATCTGGAAATGGTAACTGAAGTTTACATTTCTTACCATCATTACCTATTTATTCTATTTTTCTGGTATCTTCCTTCAATGTATTCTTTAATCTACCCCATATTATTTTCTTGGCTCCTTGTAGTTGTTTTTTTGAAAATCTGAACAGTCACATGCATTTTCACTATCAGAAAAAAAGCAGACCAATTTTATAAAAACTGTGTATTTTCTTAATTGTCAGATTATTGCATTTATTAAATCTCTATAAAAGAATTATACACTATACTGGTCTTTCTATTAGCGAAGAATTTACAAAAGTGTCAATTTATCTTAACCTTTTAGTGAAGGGTGACTGCTTTTTTAACTTTGAACAGGAAATCATAAAATTTAGTAACTTGAAAAATATGATTAGTTTTTACAAGTGTTGAATGGGAATTTCTTTGTCTAGAGTTAATATTTATTTCAGACATATTGGTTTTCAGGTGAGTTAAAGAACTCCATATTTAAGGAAATAAATCCTGTCACGTACTACAACATGAGCAAACCTTGAGGACATTACGCTAAGTGAAATAATTTAGTCTGAAAAAGACAGGTACTTTATGAGTCTACTGATTGGAGGTAGCTAAAGTAAGTAGTTAGACTCAGGCCAAAGATATGGTGACAGAACATTATTTGACTTTGAGTAGTGGGCACACAGTGCAGTAGACAGATTATGTATTATAGAATCATACATGTGAAATCTCTGTGATCATATTAACCAGTGTCATCCCAATAAATTAATTAAAAAATAAAGTAGTCCAACTCATAGAAATAGAAAATTGAATAGTGGTAGCCAGGGACTAGATGAGAGGAAGTTCAATGAGTATAGAGTTTCAATTATGTAAGTTAAAATAAAAGTCTACAGATTATAATTGTGCTTATAACTAACAACACTGTACTGTATTCATAAACATTTGTTAATAAGGTAAATCTCATGTTGTGTGCTTTTTAACCCCAATTAGAAAGTATTATACATACTGATTTTAGCCCTCCTTTTTTTATAGCCTCTGGTGTAAAAACACTTTTATTTAAAAAAAAATGGCAATTACAAACTCTACAACCTACACTAGAGCCATTTGATATTTTAATACTTGTATTTCTTCTGTTTAGTTACAGCAAGAAAAATAAAATGTGAACATAGCTGCTCAGCTTTTCCATAGTTTCTAGAGATCAAAAGTTTATTGATATCAGTGTGTGTGATTCCAGAGCCTTTTACTATCTCCAAGAGGTGGTTGTAAGCCTCAAGCGGCCAATTTGTTTCTAATGGTATCTGCCTCATTATAGTAGGGTTTGGGGAAGGTTTATTTTCTGAATTCTTCCCAAGTACATTTCATTGAGATTTGAATAGCTTTAAAAATGGGCAACAGCTGTTAGGTATCTCATTGCCCTTCATGTTAAAAGATAATACTGCTGACATGGTTTCTTCCTACAAAGCATGTTGCTAGTAGAAAGATTATAAAGTCTGCATTCCCACCCCTACTGATCTCTCCATGTGCTCTTAGCATAATCCCTGTAGCTGCTTTAAAGTCTCATCACTGATAGTTGCTAGAGTTATACTCTCTATGCGTCTGACCGTTTAGCTCAGTTTGTGACGCTCCATCTCTAATTGTGTATCCCCATGTTTTCCATTGGTCCTGAATGCTTTGTTAAAAGTTGATAACTCACACTGTAGTGTTCATCCAAAGTGTGCCTTCTTGATTCTTGGAGGCTGTGTCTGAGTGTTAGGCAATGATTAAACACTATGAATCAGTGAATAGCTTGTCTTTTACTAGACTGAGCTTTTTCTCTCTTGAGTCTTTGTTGTTGTGGTTGGTTGCTTTGTTATTATTATTTTCTTCAGTGACTACAGTATTAGGTCACATGAGCCTTCCTCCCCACAGGTGACACTTTGGTCAGAATGTCTTTGAGGTATTCATTAGCTGAGTCTGCACTCACTCCCCAGGTGGACAGTGTGTTTGTGGAGATACATGTATGTCCGATTGCCCATATCAAAGAGAACATCATTGGCTCAGAAAGCCTGCTGATTCATGTTTGTTTTTTCTAAAGTCAGATAGCATGAGAAGAGTGTGCTCCTCTACTGCACCCTGGCTAGTATCACTACTTAGAGCTTAATTCAACAGCCAAAATATTTGACTTCATGGAGGCCTTTGAAACCTGACTTTCCTGTTCCCTGAAAGCAAAATATACATCTTCTTGAATTCCCTTGCACATCAAATATTAGCCACAATATTTGACCTTACCTCCAAGCATTCTTAAGTAAACAAAACTAATTATTCTTTACCCTGTGAAAGTGGTACAGTAATAAGCACACGTGACATGTTATTGTGCCTTTAGAGTAAGGCTGCATCTTGTCCGAATGCCTTTAAAAGTGAAAGTGGGAGTGGAAAGCAAGTACAAACTCTAACATCCAGGCAAGCACAACAAACTTGGAAACACAAATAGATGCAAATGATTTTGCTTAACTCAGCGAGTGAGTCATTGTCCTCAGTAGTCAGCGTCCTCAATATTTGATACCCTCAATGATAATGCAAACATGTATATGCTGAACAGGCTTGATGCAACCTCAGACCTTTTCGACAATCACTTGGAATAGTAATTTATTTTTCTTTTCAGCCAAAACAAATGAGATCATCCATGTCAAAGCCTAGCTCCTTAATATTAAGGGCTTAAATCTATAGAGTATTTACATATGCTTCATGCATGTTTTACCTGAATATATCATTTAATGTTTATAACAGCGTTTTGAGGTAGATGGTATCATCAGCATTTTAGACATGAAAAACAAAAACTGGGTAGCTTTGGGTATTTCTTTTAAACCCTGGCTATAAGTACATGTCAAGTTTTGTAGCTATATTAGTCCAGTGTCAAAAAAAAATTAACATAGCTACTAGCATCTTTTATTCCTTAACGTCATTTTTTAACTCTATTGAAATACAATCTGTTACAGTATATTGCCCAGTACTCTGGAAACACCTAGAACTTCTTTTCTAATTGCATCCGTCTCCTCACTCCTTTACACTATCTTTATTACTTCTAGCTTAATATCATACAACTAGTAAAGGAAAAAAGTTAGAATTTGAGAGCAGATTCAGATTGGCTCCAGAGTCCACAGGCTTAACTGCTACCTAGTTCTGCTTTGCCCTCTCCCTCTCTCTATCACAATTAATCTCTCTTTTCTAAGTAGGGCATGAAATATTCAGATTTGCATCCACCTCTCTGCTCTACAGTGGGCTTATTATTATTTCATACAGAAAGGAAGAGCAAAGCTTTTGTTGGATACCTGAGGCAGAATGGCGAACTGGACTAGAGGAGAGGCATTGCAGTGGAGATGACCTCCTCAGGCTCATGGTCTATTTGAAACAAAGAGTCTGAAATAAGTCCAGGGAAGAGATTGGTTTCCTGGGGCAAAAGCTAGGCAAGCAGGTGGTCAGACAAGGCTTGAAAAATCACACAGATATTAAAGAGCATAGTGAACAATATGTTTGGATACTTGGAAAAGAACTTGGGCATCCCAGAGTCAGAAATCCATACCAACACCCTGTGCCACAAATGATCAAGATTAAGGCCAAGAATTTGAACAGTGCATAGGAAGGTACAGCAGCAAGAGGGTCTTGGTATGAAACCAACCTTTTGTCACATGTTTAGAGCATTCAGAGACTTCTGGTTAAAGTAGTCAATTGCTAAATTTGGATAGTCTGGGTATGCAAGGGAAGATAGTCCCCATTCTTTGGTTGGCAAACTTGGAAAGCAAAAAAACCTGAGATAAAAGTAGCTCTTTATCTTCCACGTCCCCTTTAAAAGTCTGCTTTCAGGAAAAGATTTGATATCAGTATTTTTACATCAGTATGAATAAGGAAGTTTATGTGTTACCTCTCCTGGGAGATTTTACATTTTCAACCTTGGCTCTAAATGTAAAATAAAAATCTTCATCCTGGCTCATAGAAATTTCTATCCCACGCAGCAATATGAAAGTCAATTTACAGAGAGGAGCAGAAGGTGTTCTCAGCGTTTTTGATATCAAGCCAATTTGCTTATACTTACCAATCTTGGCCTTTCAGCCGGTAAGAATACCTGAAGGACTTATGTGATTGGGTGACTTTTGTCATGTTGAGTTGGCAGTTTTTGTGTTTTTTTAGTTATATTGAGAAGAGAAATTTTAAAAATGAGTAAATAACAAAGTTGACCTTTATATTAGCACAGCCGTTCTATTGGTAAGTTTCCTGTCCTGGCTGGTTTTCATAATTAAGGCAATTCTAGAATGTCAGATAACAGCAATTTTCCTATCAGTTGTGATTCTTAGGATTTAGTGAAAGAAAAACAAGGAGATATTAAAGTTTTTGCCTCTGTGGTTCAATTGCAAGAATACAGCTCTCAGTTGCTAATTCACTTATTGAACCTGCAGGAGACTGTACTCAGGGATAAAAGTGATGCGCTCTTTCATGTCTATGTACCTTAGACACGATGGTGCCGGTGTGCAGGAATGAGGAGATGGACGCATGATTGGAAAGAAGTTCTACACGGTTTCAGAATGAGGGGCAATACACGGTAAGGTTTAGCATTAATTGACATTAGGAAAAAGAAGCTGCTAATACCTGTTAATTATTTTCTATACTGAACCTACAAAAATCAATATGTACTCAAATGCAGGGCTTAAAAGAAATACCAAATATTTTTGTGTGAAATATATTTTTGTGGCTTACCACTTTATTATTGTGTAAGCTTAGGGTAGCTACTTAAACTCAGTAATTTTCAGTTTCTTTCTTATAAAATGGATGTTAATAGCATATTCTTCATTTGGTTATTGTGAGAAGTGAATGAGATAGTATATGTATTGTATATTACTCAATACAGAGCCTAGTACACAGCAGATATTGAATAATAGAATCTATTATTATTATTTTATTTTGTTAAGACAACCCTGTAGAGGAGGCAAATGAGGTATTATTACTCATAAAATCAACAGAGAAACTTAATCTCAGGGGTTCAGTTATTATTGAGTTGGCAAGTAAGAGACTCACGTCTATAAATCATGAATGTGTATTATTGTTATTTTTAGAATTTAACTCTTGATTTGTATGTGTGCATGTGTGTATTGCCTTTGTACAGAATTAGGGCTGTGGACAAAAAAAGGGCCACACACTAAACCTGACAAGCTCAGGGGAAGTCTGCATGGTGACCTTACAGACTCAGAGCCCTAAAGTAACTACCTCAAATGGTCTAAATATAAAACTTTGTAACTAAAAACAAGTCATGGCAGGTAGTCATGTCCTAGGCTGGTATCTTCCCTGACAAATGTCAAGCTTTCCCTTAAATGAGCCTGTCTGTTGCATTTTTGCATTTAGGACGATATGCTTTTGCAATGTTAGAGTAGTCCCCTTTGCCAGACCCCTCAGGGCACAGCTTCCCACCAGAGAGAGTGGGAGTAGAGACAAAGTCAAGAGTGTGTGTCCGGTGTAAAAGCATGAAAGAAAAGAAAAGAAAATGCAACAAGCTCTATGCAGACCAAGCAAAACAAATCTGTGAGCTAATTTCAAACTTTGAGTTGGTGACACCTGGGAAAATGGATGGAGGAAGGTTTTAGAGGAAATGGGATGAGAGCAAAGGTAAAGTGATGACAAAACCCTATAACATGACACAGAGACAGGAATAGTGCAGAGATGGCCAGAGGCGAGGTAGAGGTGGGAATGGAGACAGAAAGAGACTTTGCTTGGGGCAATGGGTACAAACTGCAGTGTGCAGATGGTGTTAGATTGAGTTGTGCACTTGAAACCTGCGTGAACCAATGTCACCCCAGTAAATTCAATTACAAATATATAAAAGAGAAAGAAAACAGGCAGAGCATTTTTTTATTTATTTTTTAAGATGAAAGGAGGGGAGACAGTGAGGCAGACTCCTGCATACACCCCAACCAGGAGGAAAGGGAAGCAGATGGTCTCTTCCCCTGTGTGCCCTGGCCAGGAATTGAACCTGGGATGTTCATAGACTGGGCGAATGCTCTATCCACTGAGCCACCGGCCAGGGTCTGGAACATGTTTCTTGAGGTTATACAGTAGTTGAGAAAATCTGGTGATTGTTATTTTGTTGTGGAGAAGACAAAAGACACAGATGTTTATGGTCCTCAATATTCTCAGAAAAATATAAAGGAAAATTTCTCATAAGGTTGTTTCTGTGTGTGTGTGTGTGTGTGTGTGTGTGTGTGTGTGTGTGTGTGTGACAGTGACAGAGAGAGACAGAGTGAGGGACAGACAGGAAGGGAGAGAGATGAAAAGCATCAATTTTTTGTTGTGGCACATTAGTTGTTCGTTGACTGCCTTCTCATATGTGCCTTGATGGGGTGGGGGGGGCTACAACAGACCGAGTGACCCTTTGCTCAAGCCAGTGACCTTGGGTCAAGCTGGTGAGCCTTGCTGAAACCAGATGACCCCATGCTCAAGCTGGCGACCTTGGAGTTTCTAACCTGGATTCTTCACATCCCAGTCTGATGCTTTATCCCGGAGTCCCCAAACTACAGCCTGTGGCCGCATGCGGCCCCCTGAGGCCATTTATCTGGCCCCCGCCGCATTTCCGGAAGGGACACCTCTTTCAGTGATGGTCAGTGAGAGGAGCACATTGACCATCTCATTAGCCAAAAGCAGGCCCATAGTTCCCATTGAAATATTGGTCAGTTTGTTGATTTAAATTTACTTGTTCTTTATTTTAAATATTGTATTTGTTCCCGTTTTGTGTTTTTACTTTAAAGTAAGATATGTGCAGTATGCATAGGGATTTGTTTATAGGTTTTTTTTATAGTCCGGCCCTCCAACGGTCTGAGGGATAGTGAACTGACCCCCTGTGTAAAAAGTATGGGGAACCCTGCTCTATCCACTGCACCACCACCTGGTCAGGCTCATAAGGGTGTTTTTGAAGGTAGAAAATGAACTGTGGGCTTAGAATGTAGAAAAAGCCTGTGTAATATTGTGATTTATAATAAGAATATATATATATTTGGTCTTTGTTCTTATTTCTGGTACAGAGCTGCTAAAACACTTAAAACTTTCTGCGATGTGAGCAATAATGGTGTGTCTTGTTATGTTAATAATGCGACTTTTGGAAAGCACCTAAGATGAAGGCTGGTTGCTAGGAGAAGCAACTATGTAATTACAGCATTGGAACTTTTATTTCCATTCACCTGAACTCCTGGGAGGGGATAAAGGCTCAGGGGAACACCAAAGCCAACGGCCAATGACTTAATCAATCCTACCTCTAGGTAGGTAGGTAATGAAGCCTCTATAACCCCTCCCTAAAGATGGGTTTTGGAGAGCTTCCGGCTTGGTGAACACATGGAGATTCAGGGAGACTGGTGGCTAGGAGTGGATATGAAACTCCGTGCCCTTTCCTCATACTTTGTCCTATGACTGTCTTCCCTCTGGCTATTCCTGAGTGATATTCTTTTGTAATAAACTGGTAGTATTCTAGTAAGTAAAATGTTTCTCTGTGTTCTATTAGCTGCACTAGCTAAGTAATTAAACCCAAGGAGGGGGTCATAGGATTTCTGATTTATAGCGAGTTGGTCAGAGCTACAGGTTACAACTTCAGTTTGTAATTGGCATCTGAAGTAGGGTAAGAAAGCAGCTTTATAAGCCTTAGCCTTTTGCCTGTGGGATCTGACACTGTCTCCAGGTAGATGCTGTCAGAATTGAGTTACACTGTAGAATAACCAACTGGTGTTGGAGAATTGCATGCTGTAGGAAAAACAAAATAAAACATCACAAAGAATCAAACACACACACACACACACACATACACAAGAACTGGTATCAGAACATTAGCCTGCCTGGAAAAATCAGTCAGAAGCACAATAAGAAGCCAGTAAAAAGGACCCAGAGGACTGCTCACAAGGAGTGAAAGAGTAATTAAAGTTAGGTGGCATGGATTTATACTAGACCAACTCCGTACAGCTTTGATTTGTTTCTAAGCTCCACCAAAATTGTTACTAGACTGCCTTTTGCCACTTTCATGTGGAAGACCAAGAATTGACCTAACAGGTTTTTTTTTTCATAAGAGTAGTGTGTGTGTGTGTGTGTGTGTGTGTGTGTGTGTGTGTGTGTGTGTGAATTCTGCATTTATTTCTTTCACTCATGAATGGTCCATTACTCCAGGGATATCAGAAGGAGGTTTGATTCTCAGACTGAATTTTCCTGCACAGATTAATGTAGATGACACCAATATCAGTTTGAAATGTGCAGTAATATTGCTATAGGCTTACATAGTGTTTAAACATCCCTGCCGTGTCAACCTCAGTGATTATATTTTAGGTATAATATTTCCCCTTATCCAAGGGGATACACATAAAGACTCCCAGTGGATGCCTATAATTCTGGATAGTACCAAACCCTAAATATTCTATTATTTTCTTACTCATACATACCTATGATAAAGGTTACTCTATGACCTTTATATTTAATCTCTTACTTGCTATCAATTTAACACAGTGAGAGATTAACAACCATAACTAATAATAGAACAATTATAACAATATACTGTAAAACTTATGTAACATACTTTCTCCCTCTCAAAATATCTTATTGTACGCTACTCACACCCTTCTTGTGATGATGGGAGATGACGAAATGCTTATGTGATGAGATGAAGTGAGGGGAATAAGACATTATCAAGTAAAATGAAGGTCACTGAAACACAAGTACTGTAATACTGTCACAGTCAATCTGATAATCACAATGGCTCCTAAGTGACTCACTGGCAGGGAGCTTAGCTAGTGTGGCTACACTGGACAAAAGGGGAGTCTTGTCCTGGCCAGGAGGGAGCAGGGCAGCACAAGATTTCATCCCACTATTCAGAATGATAAGCAATATAAAACTTAAGAATTGTTTATTTCTGAAATTTCCCACTTAACTATTTTTAGACCACTGTCAACTGCCAACAATGGAAACTACAGAAAACAAAACTGCTTATAAAGGGGCTGGGGGAGACTACTGTACCTTGAGATGGGAGTCTGTGTTACTTTTTCTCATAGATAAGAAAGAGCATTGATACTTCTCTTTTGCTGATAAGGCATGGGGAATATTAGCTGGAAAAAAGAGTTGCAGAATAAGAAACTAGTGAAATTGGCACATTTTCATCCAGAAAACAGTTTTTAAATACCTAAAGAGACGTTAAAGATGTACTGTTGGGGGGTTAAAATGTAATCGGTTGGTTCCTGACAATTTCTCACAAGAGAGTAGTCAGAGAATGGGAAGAGCCACACCTGCCAAGGGGAAGGAGTAGAGCTATTGGGTGGTTAGTCCTTCCATTGTGGCCTGAGGGTGCGAAGACATCTACTGGGGGCAACCTCTGCTCAGTGGGCTAAGCAGAGCACTGCATGGCAAGGAAGGAAGCAGTAAATAGGCAGAGAATTATGGCAATGAAGAACGTGTCTGATAAAAGAGAGTTGGGAAGATTTTTAACTGTTGTTATGCCAAAATATCTTGAGGATAGAAGAATACTGTTCAGCTTTCTGTACAGAGTACGTTGTAAATCTTTTGGATCAGAATGGCCCTTCCAGAGTTGATCCATCTTTTAAATGCAGCTCCATTCATAGATTTGGGCCATGTGGGGCCATGTGGTATTTTTAGGTTACACAGAGGTATAAAAGTCATGTCCATCATTGCGAGGAAACAACCATAAAACCATAATTGGAGAATAATAAAGTGCAAACTTGACTGAAAACGTGGGGAGAAGTAAAAATTGATGGAAATTCTCTTCTAGGCACACAGCCTCATCAAAACTTTCTCCTCGGGCCCTTCAGATAAACAACAAAAATAGAATAATCTAGTGACTTTTCTCCAAGCTTTAATCAGACGTCAATGCCAATGTTGAAGAGACAGCTACATGAAAGGAAACTGTTTGGCCATCCCTTCACAACTGATATTCAAATATGTGACTACAATCATGTGCCACTTAATGATAGGGATAAGTTCTAAGAAATGTGTTATTAGGCAATTTTGTTGGTGTGGATACATCGTAGAGTGCACTTACACAAACCTACATAGTACTGCATACTTAGGTTACAAAGTATAACCTATTGCTTTTAAGCTAAAAACCTGTAATTCATGGTACTGTGATGGATATTATAGGCAATTATAACACAATGCTAATGTTTGTGTATCTAAATGCACCTAAATGTAAAAAAGATGCAGTAAAAATATGGTATAATGAGGCATTTCTTATGCATGGAGCTTGCAGGACTGAAAGTTGCTCTGGGTGAGTCAGTGAGTGAGCAGTGAGTGACTGTGAAGGCTGGAACATTACTACTATAGGCTTCTTTTTTTTCTCTTTTCCAAGTGAGAGGAGGGGATACAGAGAAGCAGATTCCCACATGTGACCTGACCAGGATCTACTTAGCAACCCCTGTCTGGGGTGGATGTTTTGCCCATCTGGGCCATGCTCATGACCAAACTATTTTTAGCACTTGAAGCAGAGGCTTCACGAAACCATCTTCAGCACTCAGGGCCAATGTGCTCAAACTAAGTGAGCCATGGCTGTGGGATGCAAAGAGAGATAGAAAGGGGAGGTGGAGAAGCAGATGGTCACTTCTCCTGTGTGCCCTGAATGAGAATTGAACCTAGGAATCAACACACCGTGCTGATGCTCTACCACTGAGCCAACTAGTGAGGGCCCTATAGACTTATATAAACACTGCACACTTAGACTCCACTAAATTTATTAAACAACACAAGATTAATCAAACACAAGAGGAAACGATGTAATCAAGAGATGTGGTAAACATGAGATGCACGAGGCTACTGCTGGCATAACACAGCATCCTGTTTGACAGCAAAGCCTTTTTTTTAAATTAGTAGAAAACATATACTCTAAAATAATAATTAAAAAGTACAGCAAATACAGAAGCCTGAAACATAGTTACTTATCCCCATCAAGTATTACACACTGTACATAATTATATGTGCTATAATTTTCTTTGACTGGCACTGCAGTAGGTTGGTTGACACCAGCATCATCCCAAACAAGGGAGCTGCATTTGCACTATGACCTTACGATAGCTACCAAGTCACTATGAATTTTTCAGCTCTATTATAATCTTATGAGATCACCAATGCATATGGGGTCTGTAGTTGACCGAACCATTGTTATGTGGTGCATGACTGAGTAAAAAACTGGTTGCGGTATACACTGTTGTAGCTACCCTTCTCTCTGTTATCTTTTTTTGTAGTTTTTTAATTACATGCCATTTAAAACAATGTTTCTGTCATGTCACAGAAACTCTGTCTTCTTAAACAGAGCCAACACTTTACAATAAAATCAGTGAAGAGAAGTAAAAATGTTTACTTTCTTTTAGCCATCCCTTTTCCTTCTTTGAAAATTACAGTTCTGAACTAAAGTATCAGCTTTTGAACTCTGTCAAAATCTAAAGCCCGTAGCGTTTTTTAATAGCCTTACAACTTTATCCGGATCTCTGAAGCCTGTGCCTCTAGATTGTTTGAAGTTTCTGTGATTCAGGTAGAATGCAGACTTAGCAGGAAAGCTAACCTTTCCGTTCCAACTTGCTTGTGCGTGTGTATTTTCTCCCTGATTTGAGCCAAGTGCAAAATACTTAAAATCTTGCTTGGAACAGAAGAAAATGTTTCCTTTCTCACCCCTGAAATGATGGTTTTCTTATTTTTCTATAAGAAAATCTTTTCCAGCAACCTGCCAGGACTGGAGGGTTAAAGCAAATAGTGAGGAGGGAGCCTGCTGAGAAACTTTATAGCTGTTTTAAAATGAAGAATGGGAATGTGGCTAGGCAATTTCTGTTCATGTGGTCTTAAAGATTTATACATGTGGTTTTGAAATAACATTCACTAATCATATTGGTTTACTAATCTTATTTATTTTATAAATATATTTTTAAAACATTTATGCACTTGTTGACGGATGAACTAATGTGGGTAGTTTGAAACTAGCACAGAGAATTTGAAATACTAATTCTTCTATGATGTGATCTGATTTGGATTTGGACCACCACTGAGAGGATTATGTAAGGTTTCAAAACAGAAATATGTGCATACCAAGCTTTCGCCCAGTAGTTTTCAACATTTTTGTAATGGAAACATCCTGCCAATAATTTGATTTTGTGAAACTTTACTTTATTCTAATTGCTATAAACAGATGGGTGCAAGACTTACCGAAATAATCTCTTCATAAGTTACATAAATGTCTAATCACTATGTGATATGCCTGAAACTAACATAATATTGTATGTCAGCTGTAATTAGAAAACAAACGGTAAAAACAACATACAGTTTAAAACACAGTAGATTAACAATACATTTGTTTTGAAAAAGTTACAGTATGTGATGGCAACTATTGAGAATTAGAAATATAAAATCCATGTTGAAGTGTTAACCATTCCCCATAATGGACAGTGTAATATGTCAAATGACCAACAGGGTCTTTTTCTTTTTCAATTCCCAAATTTAAGCACTCCAGTTTTAACTGATTTATCTAGTAAATTTGTTTACTTCTAGGAAGCCAACAAATATGAATTAGATTATTGAAAATCTGTAATTACCATTAGCTCTATTTGTAAGTTCAGTACTTTCATATTTCATTAGCAGTCTGAAAGTAATTATCAAATTTTTATATTTCTCCAAAGTTGACAATTGTAGAATGTGCAGCAGAAATATTTTAAGTATTATTATAAAGACTAATTGAGAGCTGAAAGCAAAGCTTTAATTAGTGTAAATGCTATTGTTTGTCAAATGTAAAAAAAACACATAAATTATTATTTTGCTAATCTCTATCCTTAGACTCACAGGTACATAGACAATGACATTAACGGGTGGTGATGGGGATAGGAATGTAAGCTTTAGGGAGACAGATACATCTAGAATTAGTCAGCATATTATGGTTTGGAGAGAAAAAACACTTTTCCATGCAATGATTAATATTTTTGATA
Source organism: Saccopteryx leptura (assembly GCF_036850995.1). Taxonomy (NCBI): domain Eukaryota; kingdom Metazoa; phylum Chordata; class Mammalia; order Chiroptera; family Emballonuridae; genus Saccopteryx; species Saccopteryx leptura. The sequence continues at coordinate 85,068,244 of NC_089516.1, read as the reverse complement.
ATGACACAAAAAATTATAAGTGCAAAAACATTGCTTTTCATCTTCTTTGGTTCCTTTAGCACAGTAAGAAAGAAAAGTTAAAAACAGAAAGCAAAAAGGCAGCTTCTGCAAAGCACAAAATCTGACATCAAATTTCTAGTAATGCTGAAGAATAGGGGAGTAATGGGAGGGGAGACAGAAAAAAGGAAGAAGGAAGAAAGTAAGATGCTTTATATTTACATAACATTTTAGCAGAAATCACACTTGTAAAGCCAACTAACAAAACCTACTAACCAATGTCTTTCTCCTTGTTTTATAAAATGTGTTTGGCATGAACTGGATTTAAGTGGTGTTATTTTGCAAAGAAAGGTCATTGTGAAATCTCTCACAGAGCAAGGCAGGAAATGCTGACATTTTTAAGCTGCTCAAAGTGCCACCCACACCTGATTTCCAGTCTTGTGTGTAATCACACAAAATAGACTCATTACAAACAAATTATAGGAACCAGAGACCAATTACCTCAAGCAAAAAGGTTAAAATGAATAAAAGGACCACCAAGAAAGGCTGAGTGGAAGAGAATGTTGACTCATTGGCCAAAAGCTATTCAAATTGTTAAAATCAGTAGTTAACATTCAGACTGCATGCGGAGGAGGCAGCAATGATGACTTTTATGTGTACAACAACAAAAGATAGAAATTTATGTGCTCACATTTGTATATTTCTTATAATTTTTCGTATTATTTTTATATTATATTGTATAATATTATATATTATATTTATTATATAACATCTTATAATATTATATTTTTATAATAAAAAGTGTCCCCAACAACTGCCTCCACTTAACTCAGCATCATCACTTCCTTTGACACTATTACATTAAAATAGCTGTCAATAATCTCCTGATTGCCAAATCTATTGACCATTGTTTTTCTTTATTGATATGTGTGTGTGTTTTTGTTTGTTTGTTTGTTTGTTTTTGCAAGAGAGAAAAAGAGAGAAGGGACAGACAGACGAGAAGGGAGAGAGATGAGAAGCATCAACACATAGTTGTAGCACCTTAGTTGTTCATTGATTGCTTCTCATATATGCTTTGACCAGGGCAGGCAGGTCACTCCTTGCTCAAGCCTTTGACCTTGGGCTCGAGCTAGTAACCTTGGGTTTCAAGCCAGCAATCATGAGGTCATATCTATGATCCCATGTTAAAGCTGGCAACCTCACGGTTTCAAACCCATGTTCTCAGCATCCCAGACTGGTGCTCTATCCACTGGGCCACTGCCTGGTCAGGCAGATTTTTTTAATACAGTGGGAATCTGGTAAACTGATTATGTTAGCTGGTCAAGTTCTTCAAAATGATAAAACCAGCAGGCACCTGTAGAAACATAGTCTTTGTATTTTTTATAAAAAATTTTATTGAACTTTATACCATTCTCTGTATTAAATGATAGTTTCCCATTTTGAGCTTCATTCTTGTTTGGAAAGATGTTAGCAACCCTATCCAAATTGTCATTTTCTACAACCTACTATGTTCACAATTGGATTAATCAAGTGAATGTTTTGAATGCAGCATATTATATGTTGTTTGTAGTAGAAAAAAATTGAGTTGAAACTTCAGTTTCTTCATTTATAAAACAGTGATAACAATATTACAAAAATTGCTTTATAGATTGAATTGGATAATAGTTATTTGTTAGCATCAAGTCTGCCACGTGGAAGACATACTCTAAAGGTTAATGTTCTTGTACTCTTTGCCCTTGTTCCTCTCACATATGAGAAAGATTCTTTAAGCTTCTTTTATGTAACATGGAGATCCAGGTTGTGTCAGAAATAAAATTTTTACTACCTAGAATTGGAATGGAAAGAATCCATGTATGTTTATGGGGTTTATATATGGAAAGTTCTCCTGTGGGGAAACAAGAAGAAAAAAGACAGTCAGAGAATGCTTGGGTTGGATTTTGATGGGATTGAGAATGACCAATTGGCTAGTTTAAAGAACAATGGGACCTACCTTGAGTCATTGTGGAAGAAGAGATAAGCAGTTCAGTGGCTGACTATTGAGAATAAAAGGAACAGATATTATGTTGTTTTATGACCCAGTTTGTCACTGGTCAGGGTGTAGTAAAATGGACAAAGCAATATCATATAGAATAGTTATGAGCAGAAAACACACTCTATTTTATTTATCTTTCAGAATTTTTTCCAATAACTTAAAAATTATTTCTTTATTAATTAACTAGCCTTACATATATGTGCTTGTGATAAAATTTTTTAAGTCTCCTATATTCACACAAGTTTGAGAATTGAAGTATTAATAAAATTTAAAAAAATTGAACATAAGTATATTGACCCTTGATTCTTTTTTTTTTTTTCATTTTTCCGAAGCTGGAAATGGGAAGGCAGTCAGACAGACTCCCGCATGCGCTCGACCGGGATCCACCTGGCATGTCCACCAGGGGGCGATGTTCTGCCCCTCTGGGGCGTCGCTCTGTTGCATCCAGAGCCATTTTAATGCCTGAGGCAGAGGCCACAGAGCCATCCCCAGCGCCCGGGCCATCTTTGCTCCAATGGAACCTCGGCTGCGGGAGGGGAAGAGAGAGACAGAGAGGAAGGAGAGGGGGAGGGGTGGAGAAGCAGATGGGCGCTTCTCCTGTGTGCCCTGGCCGGGAATCGAACCTGGGACTCCTGCACGCCAGGCCGACGCTCTACCACTGAGCCAACCGGCCAGGGCCACCCTTGATTCTTTGAAGTGGGTGAAAATTAAGGTAATTGCTATTTGTGTCTTTTCCCCCTTCTTTGCTATTTTATTTAGACATCCTAAATTAAGACAGAAAAGATGTGCTAAATCCCAAGTGACCTACAATGTCACTTAGAAGCATATTTGAACCATATCTTAATTTTCTGGTGAACTTAGATTTTTTTATCCTCTTAAAGAATTCAGAACCAGAACCACCCAGGAAGAGCCAAGTACTTTCTGATGCGGCTTTTGCATCATCAACAAATTGTCAGCTAAGTTCTGGTTGCAGAATCTTTATTACTGACAGTGATAAAAGACAGAAAAGACCCAGATCCTTGGATGAAATTTTAGATTGGACATTGAAAATATTCTTTCGCTGTATAAATGGAGCAAATGCAGATATATCTCTGATTAATGTATATGGGAATCCTCACAATGTCATAGTTTACATCATTTTTTTTCAGCCTGAAATCCAACTATGACTAATGATCCTAGTTACCTGTTTTATTCCCTTGACAACATTCTTACAAAAGAAACAACAGAGTCAAACTAGATAACGTAGTTTAGAATAAAAAATTCAGCATCTTCCTTGGTATCAGGAAAGTCTGTGATGTCATCAAAGAAGGAGAATATATGATTCAACAATGGATGTAGGAATCAAAGGATCAGCAGGTTTGGAATGGACTACCATCATCGATATCAGAGCAATTGCTACCTCTCTATCATAATGTAGTAAGAGAGAATTAGTAAATCTAACTACTAAACTTTGCCTGTTTAGTTTTTGCATAGGGCTTATCTATGTTTTAAAGTAATCAAAATGATTTTCAACTCTGTTAAAAATGCATCACAAAAAATCTCTTCTCACTGAGTGATTCATTTTCTGTCAGTGTAAGCATAAAAACTTCTTCAAAAGTTGGAATGAATCTATAGACTGGCTTGGAGATTCTTAACCTGACTTCATTCTTATCACCAACTTACAAAGAGAGATTGAAAGAAGGCAGGCAGACTTCTGTGAACACTATGGTTCCCCTACTCTTTTATTATCATTGTGTTTTTTCTGTCTTGGAAAATAATGAGAAAAATGAAAGAAAATGGAGATGTCTCTTCTACTCTTGAGATTTTAATGCCAGAAGTTAAGAATTTGACACAGAAAATAAGAGTTGAAACATTAGCTGGAACTATGCATTTTGATAAACCCAGCTGAGTTAGAATGTACCCATTTTAAGGTAAGGACATGACTGTCATCATATGAGACATGCTCCAAACCCCTTCTCACATACTTTGAACAAAAGAAAAGAAGGCAGACTGAGACACAGAGGATCCCGGTCCAAAACCTCAAGGTTGCCTGCTTGAGTGTGGGAACATAGACATGACCCCATGGTTGGTGGCTTGAGTCCAAAAGTCACTGGCTTGAAGCCTAAGGTTGCTGGCTTGAGCAAAGGGTCACTCACTTTGCTGTAGCTCACCCAGTAAATGTACATATGAGAAAGCAATCAATGAAGGTGCTGCAATGAAGAATTGATGCTTCTCATCTTTCTCCCTTCCTGTCTGTCTGTTTTTATCTGTCCCTCTCTCTGTCTCTGTCAAAAAAAAAGAAAAAGAAAAAGATCATTTACATTGAAATGACCTTGCTGTAAATATTTAGACAATTATTGCTTCTTTTTTTCTTTTTCTTATCTCCCCAAACTTTGCTCTCTTTACGTGGAAATTTCTATCCGTCTCTGTGTTTCAAAGGCAGTGGGAGGTAGAGCAATATGAGAGACACATGAATGGAGGTCATCTGGGTGAAAAAAGAGAGAGTCAATCTGAGCACGGAACACCCACCAGAATCAGAGAGAATAATGACATATAATTGATAGACTTCCTAGGGAGATGAAGCAAGAAGAGAAATCTACCCAAATATATTTCCTTATGTTTGATACAATGACATCTTTGTGTATGTAAAAGCAAACGTTACTTGTGCATAAAAAGGTATCTATGCGTGTAAACATTCCCATCCACCTACAGGAAAATCATTGATTTCATCCACAGTTGCTTCATTGGCATTCTACTTTAAGTAGGCTACTTTTTAGCTAAGAGATTACACATGTTTACCCATGGTCAAATCCCAGCAGCAAACCTAAACCAATAAATAAACAGACAAAGTAATAAATAGAATAAATGAACAACTCATGAAAACTCAACAATGAAGAGGAACATTTTCCAATGCCTGTAGACAGATTCTTGGCCTTTTATTTTATTGCACAGTGACAAAAGCTATCCATTAGTTGTTTATATAAACACAAGAGTAAAAGTCAGAAAACTCAAGGCAGTACAGTACACACAGAAGGAATCAATCAGTGGTATACTGGAGTTCGCTCATAATGCCTTACAAAAGCCAATTGTTGTACATTTTCAGGAATTTTGCAAGCTTGTTGACATTATGTTGAGAGCTTGAAATCAACCATGATCCAAAAAAATTCTGCAAATTTACAAATCAAAACTTTGTTTTTCTCAGAAAGCAAGTTTAAAGCGTTTATCTGTGCATTAACCAAATCAATGCATTTTTTTCTTTTTGCAGATTTCTTTAGTTAATACTTTCTGATAAGTTAATAGCAAGGCATAGAATGGGGCTTTTCATCTCTCTCTTTCTCTCTCTTTCTTAACAAAACCTTACTTTTCCAGACAAAATCTTATATAAACACATATATACAACTCAGAAAAACACAGATGCAATTTTTGAAGTGTGTTGGGAAAGTTATGTCATTCACCAGAATCCTTCTTCCCCTGAGCCTTGTGAGCTGCCAACCTGGCCACCCTCCTCAACCCCCCCCCCACAACCTGGACCATGGAAGACATTTGGAAAACAATTGAGCCAAAGAATAGAACACAATCTGAAAAAAAATGCAAGGAATTATAACCTCAGTTTTAATCTCTGACTAATTGCTCTAGAGATTGATTTTTGTTTTTAGTTTTTAAAATTTTATTATTGAGAGTAGGGGAGGTAGAGAGACAGACTCCCTCATGTGCCCCAACTGCAATCCACTGGGCAATGCTCTGCCCATCTGGACTGTGGAAGAGCTTGATTTCTTAATTATGAAATTTCTTAATTATGGCTTGGACAAATGATTTTTAAGATTTCCCAGATAGAAAACTTTTATGTTTCTGTGATTATAAATGCATAAATGTAGCATTAAAACAATTTCTAAAATCTGAAGTTAAATTCAAGACAAATTCTACTACCAGTTAACACTAGATAACTTCAGTACCTTTTACCCTAAAGCAGCAGAATATACATTCTTTTCAAGTGCTCATGGTATATTCTTTAGGATAGATCACATGTTAGGACACAAAACGAGTCTGCTGAAGGCCCACGGTCAAGGCACATATGAGAAAGCAATCAATGAACAACTAAGGTGTTGCAAGGAAAAACTGATGATTGATGCTTCTGATTTCTCTCCATTCCTGTCTGTCTGTCCCTATCTATCCCTCTCTCTGACTCTCTCTGTCTCTGTAAAAAAAAGAAAAAAAAAGAAAGTAAGAGCATACAATGGAGTAAAGATAGTCTCTTTAACAAATGGTATTGGGAAAATTGGACAGCTACCTGCAAAAAAAATGAACTAGACCACCAACTTACACCATTCACAAAAATAAACTCAAAATGGATAAAAGACTTAAATGTAAGTCGTGAAACAATAATCGTCTTGAAAGAAAACATAGGCAGTAAGCTCTCTGACATCTCTCGCAGCAATATATTTGCTGATTTATCTCTACAGGCAAGGGGAATAAAGGACAGGATGAACAAATGGGACTATATCAAAGTAAAAAGCTTTTGCACAGCTAAGACAATATCAACAAAATAAATAGGCAGACCACACAATGGGAGAACATATTCAACAATACATCTGATAAGAGGTTAATAACCAAAATTTATAAAGAACTTGTAAAATTCAACACCAGGAAGGTAAACAATACAATAAAAAAAATGAGCACTGTCATTTACTCTTACCTGACTTTTAGGGAACTTGTTTGTGTATTTGAATTAAATGTTATGGCCTCATTCTTGTAGCCATCCTAAACTCTCCTACTTTGGCTTCCTGTCCTTGATGGTGTGCACTATTCAGAGCCAATAGTCAGTCATATTAGTGAAAGAATAGATGAATAGATCTCAAATAGGTATCCATAGCTAGAGAGTTTGGAGGTGGTGAGAACAGAATCCACTAAGTGCAATGGTGAGTTTGCCTCAATAGAAGCAATAGTGAAAACAAAAACCAGCATGCTATATGTGGGTGTATAAATGTTTTTAAGTAGATGTATGTACTGATAGGCCCATAATTGCCCAAAGGAACTAACTTCAAACAAAGAGTGGTAAATATGTGCAGTCACCTTTCAGTTATCTAGGGATAGGTGAAGAAGCATGTAGATTAACTAAAATAAAAAACATATAATAACCTATGTATAAAAACCCTACAAGTAGCATTTACTGTTTAGAACTATAAGGTAACTGCTAGGGCTTTGGCAGGGAATGGAGGTACACTTTAAAAACTGAAGAGATTTTAAATGAAAAGACTAAAAGATGAGGGTATGGGTAAAGGAAACCAATAAAAATGATGACGCATAATAGGGCTAGTGACAGGAGCTTTTACCCTTTCTTGGCTGACTGACAAGTGGAAAAATATATTAGCAGATCTTGGAGAGGTTCGCCCCGTGAGAGAAGGACAGGGAACTCCGATCTCCTGGGAACTGTGATCTTTGGAAGAGAGTAAACTTGCTGAGAGGAAACAAACAGAACAAACACCCTGATCTCTTTCTCTCCTGACCCCTATGCTCTTGTTGGTGCTCTCAATGGCCAAAACCAAGCCAAAGCTCAAGGACAAGGAAAGCTGTTGATCAAGACAAACAGGCCAGCTTCTTTGGAACAAAGAATAAGGTACAAAGGGTAGAGAGAGGATTTTGGTAAGAAAAATGAAGACAATCCATTACAATAACCAATAGTCACAATGTTGAGTCTAGTGGAATGTAAGAAAAACTTTTTACTTTTATTCCTTCATTCAATCTATATTTAGTTAGCACTTACCCTATATCACCCACTAGTCACAGTTTTAATTTTATAGAAGTGAATAAAACAAAGTTTTTATCCTTATGAAAGATTGGCAAGAAAAAATAAGTCAGCAGTCCAAATAACTTCTTGAAATGTTAAGTAATGTTAAGACAATACTGAGTACCCTTAAGACAATGAAATGAAGAAATACAATAGAATGATTATGATGGTGGTATGAAGCTACTTCAGATAACATGGCTAAGGAAGGCCTACGGGAGAAGGTAACAAACTGAAATCTGAATGATAAGAAGTTAGCTATGCTCAATACTAAGGAAGAGACTTCTAGACAAGGGGAACGGTGACTTCAAGGGCCAAGAGGAAGAAGCAAGACTTCCATATCAGAAGAAGGAAATGAGAGTGAGCATGGTTAGAATACGGAGGACAGTTGAGGTACAGAAAGAATAAGTAACTTGTCCGCAATCACACAATTATTGATAGGAAGAGCCAAGATTTGAACCCAAGTAGTTTGGATCTGAAATCCACTGTTGGAGCTACTATATTATGCTACCTTTCCAAATAATATGTGACTCCAAAGTGTTTCATACAAGGCAAACAAAAAAGTAAGTATGGCATATCCCCATGTATAAGAAAGAAGAGACTCAAATAGTGATGCATAAGACCTGTAGGTCACTTTTGTTGGTGCATGTTAAAGGGCCCCAGGGTTGGCTTTGGTTCACTCTATTTGTAGTTATATTTATTTACAGACAAAAATGTCTTTATACAGATTTGTAAAAGCAGCCTTATTAGAAATAATTTATATATGAGAAATTCATTTAGACAGACTCTGTCAAAATTAAATTTGTTTTTGTAATACAAATCTTACAATCAAGATAGTGAAAATAAAAGCCACAGAATGAGAGAAAATACTTATAAATCATAGATCTGATAAAGGGCTTGTATCTAGAATATATAAATAACTCTTCCAACTCAATCAGTAATAAAAAAGATAAATGGTCCAATTAAAATTGGGTAAAGGAATTGAGTAGTCATTTCTCCAAATAAGAAATTTATCTATTTTTCTTTTGTCACTTATTTTTTTTTCTTTTTTGGTGTCTTTAAGAAGACAGGTCCATGATGCATTTGGAATTCAATTTTGTGTATGGACTAAGGAAAGGGGTCCAATTTTATTCCACATGTGGACATCCAATTGTTCCAACACCATTTTTGTTGAAATGAGTATTTGTTTTCATTAAATTGTGTTAGTACCTTTGTCAAAAATAACTGACCTTAAATGTATGAATTGATTTCTTAACCTTAATTTCGTTCCATTGGTCTATATGTTTATCCTTATGGATAATTGGTAATGATGTCCCAGAACCATATTGTCTAAGTATTATAACTTTGTAGTAAGTTTTAGGAAATCAAGAAGTGTGAAATCCTTCATATTTGTTCTTTGTCATGATTGTTTTAGCTATTCTGCACCTCATGTATTTCCACATGAATTTTAGAACAAACATCACATCTGGGGAAAAAGAAACTGGGATTTTGATAGGAGTTGTATTAAATTTGTAGATCAATTTGGAGAGAATAGCCATCTAAACAGTATTCTATCTGCAATTCATGAATACTGAAAGCTCTTTTTAAATTTATTTCAATACTATTTTGATTGTAGTGGTCAGAGTAGGAGTCTTGTACTTTTTTTGTTAAATTTATTTCTAAGCACTATATTCTAGTTTTTGTTTTGTTTTTTTCATTATTTATTTATTATTAATTGAATTAATTGGGATGACATTGATTCACAAAAGCATACAAGTTTCAAGTGTACAACTCAATATAATACCATCCACACACTGCATCATGTGCCCTCCAGTGGCTTTTATTGTTTTTATTTTAATATTATTTACTAATTTTAACCAGAGAGGAATGCAGAGAGAGAGAGAGAGACAGAGACAAGGACATCAACCCATTCCTGTATATGTCCTGATCAGGAATCGAACCAGCAACCTCTGCGCTTCAGTCCGATGCTCCAACTAACGGAGCTATCTGGACAGGGCCTTTTAATCTTTTTGATGCTATTGTAAATGGTTGTTTCTTAATTTTATTTTCAGATTTTTCCATTCTAGGGGTACATAAATACTATTTTGTTTCTATATTGATCTTGTATCCTGCAACTTTGCTGAACTTATTAGCACCAATAAGTTTTTTTTTTCTTTTATGAATGCTTTGAGACTTTCTGTATACAATATTATGTCACAGCAAAGACAGTTTTACTTTTGCCTTTCCAATCTGGATGTACTTTATTTTTCTTGGTTAATTGTCCTGCCTAATACTTCCAGTATAATATTGAATTGATGTGATGAGAGCAAATATCCCTGCCTTGTTTTTGATCTTAGAGGAAAAACGTTCAGTCTTTTACCATTCAGTGCGATTTAGTTGTGGATTTTTTCCTAAATGTCCTTTATTGGGTTGAGAAAAATCATTGTTATTTCTAGTTTGTTGTGTGTTTTTATCATGACAGGGGATTGGATTTTGTCAAATGCTTTTTGTATGTCTTTTAAGGTGGTCATTTATTTTGTCTTTTATTCATTAATAACATTAATTGATTTTTGGATATTAAACCATTTCATGCCATTTAGTCATGGTGCTTAAATCTCTATATGTTGCTGGATTTGGTTTACTAGTGTTTTCTTGAAGGTATCTCTTTCTTTATAAAATATGTTATCTGTAGTTTTCTCTCTAAGTGATGCCTTTATCTGATTATAATATCAGGATAATATTTTTTTTCCAATGAACTGAAAAATGTTCCCTCAACCTCTATTTTTCTAAAGTATTTGTGAAGGGATTTTGTTTATTCTTTTTTAAACATTTGGTAGAATTCACTAGTAAAGCTGGATCTTGAGCTTTTTTGTGCAGATTTTTTTTTTTTTTTTTTTTTTTTGTATTTTTCTGAAGCTGGAAACAGGAAGAGACAGTCAGACAGACTCCCGCATGCGCCCGACCGGGATCCTCCCGGCACGCCCACGAGGGGCGACGCTCTGCCCACCAGGGGGCGATGCTCTGCCCCTCCGGGGCATTGCTCTGTTGCGACCAGAGCCACTCCAGCGCCTGGGGCAGAGGCCAAGGAGCCATCCCCAGCGCCCGGGCCATCTTTGCTCCAATGGAGCCTCGCTGCAGGAGGGGAAGAGAGGGACAGAGAGGAAGGAGAGGGGGAGGGGTGGAGAAGCAGATGGGCGCTTCTCCTGTGTGCCCTGGCCGGGAATCAAACCCGGGACTTCTGCACGCCAGGCCGACGCTCTACCACTGAGCCAACCAGCCAGGGCCCAGATTTTTTAATTAACAACACATTTCTTTACTTACTATAGTTTTACTCATATCTTCTATTTTTTCTTGAGTCAGTCTTGGTTGTTGATATTTTTTAGGAATATGCCCATTCCATCTAGATCATTTAATTTGTTGGCATGCAACTGTTCATAGTTTCTTTTATAATCTGTTTTTTCATGTAAGATTGATAATGATGTCCATATTTTATTCCTGCTTTTAATCATTTTAACCTTCTTTCTTTTTGTCTTGGTCAGTCCAGCTAAAGGTTTTTCTGTTTTGTTGATTTTTTTCAAAGAACCAACTTTTTATACTTAGATATTTAAGCCTTAAGTGTTGGTATTTTACTTCTCGGAATTCTAACTCTGCTCATTGTCCTCTCTCCAAACACACAGACAGATTAGATTTACATGTGAGTAACATGAAACACTACCCTAGCTCTGAAGACAGAAGTTTGTTGTTCACCTAGTATAGGTGGTTTGAGACTAATATGATGTTTCATGATTATTATAAATCTGTCTTCTATCTGATTATTCTATTATAAATCTGCCAGTTTCAAAATTTACATTTTGCCTTTTGGAGCCCCACTGTCATATCAGCATTCTAGCCATTGCCTCAATGTTCCTGCTAGCAAAAAAATAGACTAGAATTTGTATTTTTTATAAGAACACTTTCCCCAATTTTTACACACTACTTCTACTAAAAACCCTTTAGTTTAATCTTATTACATGAACACACTGGGCAACAAAGAGGCTGGAAACAGAACTTCAATTATTGAGGAAATAAGAAAAAATACCCATCAAAGGATAGATCCTTATAAAAGTATATAGTAATCTTTAGTATGTGCATATATATCTAAATTTAGAATTTATGGAATGGCATTATACTACATACATCATTCTGTATTCTGATTTTTTAAATATTTAATAACATTTATGAAAAAAGAAATTAATGAAAATATTCTGTGTGTATTATGTATTGGGTTTCAGGTATAATGATTGTGAGTGTCAACATTTGTGATCTACTCACCACTTCTTTCTCTTGTTTAATGTACTTCCATTTCTGACCCTTAGAAATTTAAAATATTTTCTTTAAATTCCATAATTAATTAGAGTACTGCTACTCAAATGATTGTATGAATAAGAATCACCTGGAAAATTTATTAAAAATGTATTTCCAAGCTCCATACCAAGAGGGCCCTATTTAGTATGCCTGGGGTGGAGCCAGAAACCTGAGTATTTAACAAAGACCTCAGGGTTCTCTGGCCATAGAATTTGAAAATTTTACTGAGTTAGGGGATTTGGTGACTTTTTTTTTTAAATAAAGTTAGCGACTAAGACACATGCCTTCTTCCTCTCTCTTGATTCTTTTCAGTATGTTTTCCATTACTTTACTTATAATTGAGTCTGTCTACTTGTTTTAAAACACAACTTTAAAAATATTATGTTAGTTAGATAATTTATGAAGGCAATGAAAACACAGATGGAGAAAGTTTTCTTATTCAGCTTATAGACAGGTAATCTTGGTTGGATAGAGCCCTTATATAATGGAGTAAATGAAGTATTTTCTTATATTGAAAAGATCAACTCAATTTCTTTTTGGTGATAAAACTTGTCCTTTTCAGTTCAGCCTTTGAGCTATATCACATCTAACTTTCCTACATGAACAGAATTTGCCAATTGGACCCAATACCATATCTCAGCGTGGGATTTTAGTCTATCATAGATGTGTAAATGCTACTTCCACAGGTCCTTCCCAGACTTCTAGAAGACCTTTCAAATGAACTCCCTTTTATATGAATGAGTTGTGATGGCGATGAGGATTGGACAGAAATGAAAATTTTTGTGATTTGATTATATAATTAAATGACTCGCCTATTTCACTTTAATTTATTAAGTGAACAATAAATTTAAAATGGATTTAAAAATAGATTTAAGCCAGGTCTTATTTATGTTTTTAGACTGAGTTTCTAGAAGTAGAATTGTTAAATCAAAGAATGAAAAGTGTTTGACCCCCAAATTGTAATATAGGAAATTTATTTTAAAGCAATATTCAGAAAAATGTACAAAGATACATGCACAATAATGTTTATATCAACTTAGCTTATAATCAAGAAATTTTGGAAATAAATTGCCTATAGCAATGAACTAAGTATGTAAATTATGGCATATTTTTATAATTAAACTCTGCTACATCAAAAATATACTATAGAAAGCTATTTATTGACATAAGAAATTCTTAAAATATATTATTAAACATTTACAAAATGAAGTTGAAATATAATGTATACTATATAATCTAAACATTGAGAAAGAAAAAATATGTCTTAAACACAAACACATGCATCTTTTCTTAGAAAATAAACTGAAATAATATGTGTCCACCTGAGAAAGCGTTAACAAGGTTTATCTTTGGGTGATGGTATTGCATGTAATTTCTATTTTTATTTTGTCCTTGAACAACTCTGTATTATACATTTTTGTGCTTATACTGTTGCTATATTGTACTTCTCATTTATGTAAGAAAAAAAATATTATTTCATGATGTTATAGTACATGAAATTAAAAGGTACTATTTGTTAACTGAGACTTAACGTGGTTAGATTTAAATTGGATATACAGATCTACAATTCCACAGACTCTAATAGCAGAGTTGACCAGTTTTCACCTTTTAAATGTGACCTTCCTTCTTTTGCACACCAAACGCATTATTAAAAATCTTCCTGGAGATAATAATTTAGTGCTGATAAGGGAACTGATGATATGAGCGCTTCAGTTCTATTATTGGCCATGCTAAACTCCTTTGTACTTAAAGCAGGTCACTATCCCTATGTGAATATTCTTGAACAATAATAGGTTGCATTTCTTAAATAAAAGACCTAGAAAAAAGTAGTGGAGCTTCAAACCTTCAGAGTATACCTTAACACAGATTTCAACACCTTTCTTGTTAATAAAACTAACACCAACACCACTAAATCCCTATGCATTCCATGGAATATTTTGTCATTATTTAGCCATCTCTTTTTTTGAACATAAACCATTTAGCATCTTAGTGAGTCTAAATTTTAAAAATAAAAGAACAATGTCAGGATTCTTCAGGTGAGCAAAAGTTTACTAATCCTTTAGAAATGCTGCAGTCTGGTAATATTTTTCTCCCAAATTGCTCCGTGTGCAGGGCTAGAAAAGTTGGGGATAAAACTGGATTGTGGGATATTGAACATGCCTTTGAAAAGCTAAGACAAACCCACAGAAGAATCTAACACAAGGACAGATTGGGATAACCAACATTAAACGATACATGGCAGACCCTCTTTGAGAGAAATGAGGAAATGGACATTTACTAAGCATCAACTGTGTACCACACTTTACATGCTGGGACAACAGGTAAAAATGGAATCAGATACTTCTACAGAATTTGTATTCAAATAGGGATTAACAAGATGTATAAACAAATATGTAGTTTATAAGCATAAAATGCTAAGTTGAAAATAATTTTGTGTCAGGATCTTGAAATCATTGTTTTACTCTCTCCTAGATTTTAGCACTGAAATCTGATCCTTTGTGTGAAACAAGTTCTTTCTCGCTGAACATTTTAGAAAAATGTTCCTTCCTCCAGAATTCTGAAGTTTTATGGTTATGTGTTTTGGTGAGCTACTTTAATACAAGTACTTGATGAGCTCCTTCAGTCTGGAAACTTATGTCCTTCAGGACTGAGATATTTTATTGAATTATTTCTTTATTTTCTTCCTCTGATTTCTCTATTCTCTCTTTTTTGCCACACATTATTCAAATCTTAGGTCCTGAGATAGGTCTTCTATTTTTACTCTTTTCTCTCTTATTTTCTACCTCTTTGCCTTTTTATCCTACTCCCTGACATAGTTCTTAAACTTTATCTTTTAACCCTTCTTATTGAGCTTTTCTTGTCCAACAAGTTACGTTTAATTTTCAAAAGCTCTTTATTGCTCTTTGAATGCTCTTTTTATAGCAAGCAGTTCCTGTTTCGTGAGTTAATAACCTCTCTTATTTCTCTGAAGCTCAATTGTTTTCATTTTTTTATTCAGAGTTTGTTTCTCCAAGTTGCTTTGTTATGTCTATTTGTTTTGATCTCCACCTTTTATACTGGAGGCTGTTTTCAAGTGTCTGGTGATCCTTGACTAACAATTCATAGTTAAGTATCGAGCACTGAAAAATAGATTGCAAGCCTGGGTGCAGGATGGCTTTTTTGACTGCACTTCGCCGTAGTACAATCTGGCTAAATCCTTTTCTTGGGAACAGCTGGAATATCTGATCTTTTTACAGTATAAACCTGGCTATCAGCATTCCAGAATCTCAGTGAGGAAAGAATTCTGCAGTTTTTAATATTCAACATATGAACTTGCCCATAATCCTTTGTTTTATTATAGCAGCCCAGTCTTTCATTATATCTAGTTTCTTTTATTCCAGTGGTCCTTTATTTGACCTTCTCCAGAGTCGACTTTCATTATTTTTCTGTGGCTAGGGGAAGAGAAGTGGGTCAGTTACATGAAATTGACAAGGGGCTTGTGTTCAGATTCCTCAAGTTTTATATTTTAAACCCATCTTCCTGCTTTTAGCTCCTATTTACCTTCTAAAAGTTTCTGGTTCTACCTTTCAGAAGTTTGAGAGAATGCGACAATAGAAAACTGGTTGATTCTCTTGGTTTTTTCCACTCTAAACTTGAGATTTAGCTTTCCTGAGTGTGCCAACTCAGATCCTCATCCATCTGCTTTCTGTACTGCAGAATGTGTTTACTATTGTCTTCTTTCCAATTCTTTGGTCTCATTAAGTGTACGGTCCCTTCCTGATTTAATAATTTGACTGTCCTATTAGTAGAGTTTAAGGGGGGTGGCAAGGCGTTCTGGCAGTGTTTTTAACTAGAAGTTGGCAGCTGATTTTTTGGAACTTCCAGCTAGAACTGAGATAGGATCACGAAATAAGTAATATGAAGTTTTGTTGCTTTTTTTCTGTGGAAGCATAGGGTATTTCTTTTTTATCGCCTTCAACTGGGTCTCAGCTTAAGTGTCACTTCCGTAAAGAAGCCTTCCTGAATTGTTTATGTCCAGTCACTATTCCATTCCCACGATTTCCTAGCATAGTGCCTGCCTCCCCACACCACCCTTTCTCACCACAGAGATCACAATGTGTTTTTATTTTGTTTTATAATAATAAGGGGGTTTGGGTTTTTTTCCCCAAACTACACTATTAGCTCCTTGAGAGAAAAAGACAATAATGTCTCTCAAGTTTACTAGCCCTTAAGTTAACAGCAATGCACAGAGTAGGCACTAAACAAATGTGTAATGAATTACATTGAATTTAGAGCTGTCAATCTGAAGTGGCATTACCACACTGCTTCAAAACTTTGCAAGGGGAGATCCAAACAGAACGTGATGAAACACAATGAAACCAACCAGACCTCGATGTTACAAAAGACAGCTGTTTTACCTCTCAGTTCTCAATTATAATCCAGTCTTTCCTTCTTGCACTGAGCCCATGAGCATTGCTCCTATGTACTGTTGTGCTAGCAATTTAGAAATCAGAGAAGTCCAGAATCAATAAGAATTCTGTCTGGCTTTTGTAACAAAAGTTCACAAAGCCTCAGATTTTTCTGGCCTTCTGAAGTCTTGCATTAGCAGGACTTTTATTTTTTCTTTTTTAATTGAATCTGGCATCTGAAGGGGAAACAATTTTTGGAGCTAGAAAATGTTTGAATTGCTGCAGTATTAGAGAAGAAACCAATTTATCGATGGCACAGCTGTTCACTGTATGATCATTATGATCCTAGTTATTTGGGTGCTGGTTGGTATTTATATCTAATTAGCTCTTTTACACACCATCAAGCAATCTGCATTTAGGGAATAGAGAAAAACTAAAATATAGCAAGTTTCAAGCTGCCAAAACATATAACAGAATGAATTCACGTTTAATTCACTGCAAACTGATTATTAACAAACCACTGAAATTTGTTAGTTTGCATTTTTACTTGTTTTTTTTTTTTAATCAAGGATGAAAAGGCAACAGGAATAAACTTCTTTAGGAATTATTGTAATCTTCAATAGTTGACACTTTATTTTCTCATTAATCACTGACCTTAAAGAGTCGGACTGTTCTCACAATGAGATTTTGCAACCCATTGCCTCATCAATGTCTATTTATTAGTATACATATAACATTTTATAATACATTAATAAAAATGTTAGTATTCTGTTCTTTGTTAGCAACTGAAGTGCTTTGCAACTAAAGTCATATCTCTGCTATACTACCACACATAAAAAACACTTATGGACAGATTAGTGTTTATGAACATACAACTTATCATAACCAAGTTTTAAGGATCTCAGTTGGCTTAAATAGCAATAAACCAGATTATCACAAGAGGAGAAATCATAGTAATGGCTCTATTGAAATGATCATGTTATATTTCTCTCTCACTCTCTCTCTATCATTCTCTCCGTGCCTCTTACACACATGCACTAAGGAAAGCCTCTATGAAGACATAGTGAGAAGATGACCATTTACAAGCCAGGGAAAAGCTCTCACCAGGAACTGACTGTGTTGACATTATGATCTCAGACTTCCAGACTACAGAACAGGAAAGAAACAAACTTCTGTTGTTGAAGCCATCCCATCTATGGTATTTGTTGTTGGCAACCAGAGCTGACTAGACCAAGAGTTCTCATATACACCTCATCCTGATTTCCCTAATGTTTGTATTTTACACAATTATTGTGTATTTACCAAGATTGGGAAATTAACATTGGTACAAGAGTGTTAACGAGGCTACATAGTTTATTTAGCTGTACTGTACTCAGTTTTTGTATGGATGTCCCTTTGCTGTTTCAGGATTCAGTCTAGGATACTATATTACATTTACTTTTCGTGTGTCCTAAATCACTTCCAGTATGTGATTGTTTCTCTGTTTTTGCTTTTGCTTTTGTCTTTCATGATCATCACACTTTCTTCTGATGTTTTCTCATGATTGGTCTAAGGTTATGAATTAGGGGGCCGAGTATTTACCTTCTCATTGATGTTACCTTCTCAAGTGATGTTACCTTTTCATTGTGTCCAACCAAGGGGACAATAATATCAATATAACTTATTGCTGAGAATCTTAACCTTGATTACTTGGTTAAAGTGATTTCTGCTAGGTTTCCACATTGCAAAGTTATTATTTTCCCTTTTTCATACTTTTTCATTAGAAATGAGTCACGAAATCTAGCCATACTCAAAAGAAGGGGAATTAAGTTCTACCTGCTGTAGAGAAGAGTATTAAAAAACTTGTAGATATGTGTTAGGAAAAAAAAAAAAACAACACAGTACTTAATATTTTGGGAGTGATACTTTGAGACTATGTAAATATCCTCTTTTCCCTTAAAGTTTTATATGTTAATTTGAACATTCATCTACTGGTACTGCCTACAGAATTTATTACTGCGATATTTTAATGGTAATTTTCTAGTTCAATCATTTCTTCTATATTTATTAAAAATAATTCTTCTGTAAAGATTTATTCACTTTTCCCCATTATTTATTTATATCAATATGGATTCATGGATATTTAAGTTTATTCTTTGTGTTATAATCCCATAATATTTTTTATTGTGTTACTCTAGCTTTGGTCATTGGAGGTTCTTTTAAGTTGATTACAGAGTGCTTTTTCTTTTTTTCTTAAACACTTTAAAATTTTTAAATTAATTTATATTTTATTTAGACAATTAAATTTAACAGGGTGACATTGGTCAACCAGAGCACATAGATTTAGAGAAAACATCTCCACATCATTTAGACAGTTGATTACGCTGTATACCCATCACCCAAAATCAAATCATCCTCTGTGACCCTATATTTTGTTTCTCTTTAAGCCTTTCCTTTTCTAAAGATTTTATTTATTGATTTTAGAGAGAGGAGAGAGAAAAAGAGAGAGAGAGAAGAGTGGGCAGGGAGAAGGAAGCATCAACTCATAGTAGTAGTTGCTTCTCTTATGTGCCTTGACCAGGCAAGCCTAGAGTTTTGAACCAGTGACCTCAGCATTTCAGGCCAATGTTTTATCCATTATACCACCACAAGTCAGGCTAAATACTTTTTTACATTCTTAAAACGTAAGATGCTACAGAAACATCTTGCATTATTTTTCTGCTCTAGTTCTAGAATCAGCCACTTCATTAAATATCCCTGGTTCTTTTTGTTTGTTTGTTTTTTTTGTTTGTTTGTTTGTTTTGGAGAATAGTCTTTAGAAACGAAGGTCTTGTCACTATGTATGCTCATTGTGACTTGGATGTCACTGCTTCTAAAACTCTCAGAGGACAGACCCAGGAAATATTTGCAGATACACTAACCAGTACACAAAAACACATCTACATTTAGTTCTTTATCTAGTTGTGTATACATATTAAAATAAACATGGATTCATATTGATATCTCTAAGTTTAATCCAATACCATGGAGTTAATTCCAGCATTTCTCCTTTGTTTTTGGTTCTTTTGTTTGTTTGGTTTTTCTTGCAAACATTTTTTTTTCTGACAGTGTGAAGCCTGACTCATATTACGTACAGTATATTTACTCCTTTGTTCACAGCTTGTGTACATGTAGCTTCAGAATTACTTACCTGTTTCACTGTGAGAAACAAATTTACCAACTAAAGTGCAGTGGTTTTTTGGTGTGTTGTTGTTGTTTTTAATCCAATACCATTGTTAAAAAGCAACATTCAACTGGGTAAATTTTAAAGATTTTATGAATCATTTTATTCAATGATTCATGAATTGGGCAGCATCAAACCTAGTGGATAGAAAGGAGCTCCAAGGAGCTGTACAGAATAAAACCTTTATAGACAGAAGGCAGTAGTCACAAGGAAGTTACACTTAGCAAAAAGAAGTAGATTGGCTGTTATAAGGTTACTTTCCTTTAGTGGATGGCAGAGATCTATCTAGTGCTGATCAGGTAATTCCTAACTGCTACTTTAAGATTCCATTTCTGGGACAGTCAAAACTGTAATTAAATCTTGACTTGTTAACGCAGGGCTTAGTGTAACTGTCTCCATTTGGGACCTGTTGTCCTGTTTTTAACACTATCTATTTGAAACACTGTTTTACAACTTATTTAGGTAGGCTTCTTCATTCTCCACCACCTTCAGAAAGGTTTCTGAGCCCCATTCTTTTTTCTTATTATTACTGATATTTTAGAAAGAGGATGACGGAGGGAGAACAAAAAGAAGGGGGAAGAACAGGAAACATCAACTCATAGTAGTTACTTCTTGTATGTGTCTTGACTGGGTAAGCTCAGGGTTTTGAACCGGCAACCTCTGCATTTCAGGTTGACACTTTGTCCACTGTCCCACCACAAGTCAGGCTCCTGACTGCTATTCTAAGAGATTTTCTTTCAGTAGTTCGTGGATGTGGCTCTAGAATTTTAATTTTCACCAGCCTCCCAGTGATTCTCATGCAAATAATCCCTGAACCACATTTTGTGATTTATTGACCTAAGATACGTTGAGAATCAATTGAGCACATCCCTGTCTTTCAATCCTGCAGCATCTAAATGAGTCCAAGAAAACAAAGCTAAAAATACCTCATTAAACCAAGCCAGAAAAGAGCATTATGTGTGCTCCTTGGAGAGTTAACCCTTCTTTTCACATTTACTTTCTCTGTGCTTCTACAATGACTTCTACTTAGGTGAATTCTAAGGGAGAGAGATGTCAATAACAACTTTTAGTTCCTCTTTAAGTATTATCTAGCAACAGAAAATGGGAAACCATTTTCAGGAAAGTGGGAGATCAGAAACAGTCAGACTTACAGCAGTCTCCAGCTGAGGTAAACCTCCTTTGTAACCTTGAGTTCATTCTTTATTAAGGTGAGTACCCCGGCATTTCTCTGTTTTGGCATTTTGTCTCTCCAGTGCAATAGGATGCAAAAGCTCCTGTCTCTGGGCATGCACTGTTCACAATAGCACTCTACCTTTTTTGAAAGTGTCAGAAAATTTTTCTAATGCTAATTTCTGCTGCAGACTTAAAGTTAAAGCAGTTTAATTATCATCATTTTTAGAGATGGCAACAGAAACACCCACAGAAAATAAGACCACAGTGCTCACATCACTAAAGTAATGATCCCGGTTACCGCTGTCAATTACATTCCACAAAATGAAAACCTCCTGTTGGTGTGGTCTCTCTATTTTATCGGCATTTTCAGAGACTTGGAAAAACAGTGTAATTCTTTGCTTATGATAACAGAGAGAAAGTTAAAATAGGACCTGTGCTCAAGGTTCTGACTTTAAAGATTTTGTTTTCCTTTGCAAGCTTCCGCCCCAATGTAATGTTTCTTACCTTGAGAGAGGAAAATGGGGGCCCATTTTGTGAGATAACAACCAGCCCCTGGCTATACAGAGCTGCTGGCATTTCAATAAGGAGCATACCACACTACCTCTCAGTAATTCAATGATATTATTACATAGAATGGACGGTTTGCAGAGAAAATAGTGTGCCCACTTTGAAAGGCTTTGTTGTTGAACTGGTAATCATCAGCAGGGCAATTCTCTCTGACTTCACATCTGGTACTGCATTAGAATTCATAATTCAGAATAACTTTGAAAGGAAATCCATTCAGAGGTTAGCTTATTAGATTTGGTTGGGTTTTGTTTTTTTTAAGAAAAAAGATGAAAAGTCTATATGCCTTAGAAATCATGTAATGCATTTCTTATTATTCTTTTGTCTGATATGATGTCCCCTTATTACCTTTTTTAAAAACAATATAGAAGCTAAGTTACTAGAACCCAGCACCTACTCCCAAAAAACATGTTATTATTATATGATTTGCTCTGATTTTCCTCTATAAGCCCGTGTGCGCTCAGCCACTCATTGATAATAAACTGTCATTCCACTCTGAAGCCATGTGAGCTACTCCTAACAACTTCTCAGCAATCTATGAAAATAAAAGGGGAGATGAGAATTAGGAATGAATTCAATCTTCCAGCTGGCACAGCTGTGCTGGGAATCTGGTCAAAGGATACATTTACTTTAGAAGGTTGTAAACCAGTGGAAAATACAGATTTTGCAAATATCAAATTATCGTGCCCTTTCATTTCTGTGAATTTTAGTACCTGACAATTGGCCAATTAACAAAGGATCTGTACATGTTTTACATGATTCATTTGGCATCACTCAACATCCTTCTATCTTGGGAGACTACAAACACATGATTGTATTACATAATTATAGACTATATTATCTACGGCTAATAGAGACATTGCTATATGGAGATGTCAGATTTAAATATTGTTAAAGTAAAAATTCTTTGTTCAGTTGCATATATATATGGAATAAAAACATGTCATTTTTTTTAGCCCAGACAGTGTTCTTAACAGTTAAGTCATATTGAGAGTGACACTTTGTCCTCAAGGGACCTAAAAACAGCATCTCTCACGTTCAAGAAAAATCTTCACATTTGAGGTTCTAGAAATATTCCAAGGGTATCTTTCACCTCTGCCTGCTATTGTCATAGTCTGACAGTGGATGTGTCAGCAAAGCAACAATACTTAATTGACTACACCCTGTCAATTCAATATGGAGTGGCTTCGGTCATCTATACCCTGACTATGGTAATAAAGAAAGAAGTAAATGTAAGAGAAACAAACAAAAAATAAATAAAATATTTCTCTGATAAGTTGTTAAATAGTTGGAAAGCATTTTGTTTAATATTACACTATTTTAACACTACCACCCAGCTCAATTATTAATATTAATCATTTCATATTTGAGGAATTTAGATTTTTAAGGCAAAGCAATATAGACATATGTACCTCTGGGAATTTTCATTTAATGTCAAAGTTTATTAATTCCTATATTTTCTATAGCAGAGGATATTGGAGGAAGAGGCTGAAGTGTTCCCACGGCCAGTTATGGAAATAGGGATCATCATAGCTAACTCAGTAATAAGACAATAGCAATGAAAAAGACAACGTTTACACCCAGGTCTAAATCTGTTAGTTTCCAATGCAAATAGAAGAGACTGCATCTATAAAGGGGAATAAGGGAGAAAGAAGTCTCCATAGCAGCCCATTTCAGGGAAGAACTGAAAAGATTGACCTCACTAGAATGTATCAGAGAAGTCCTTACTGCATGGCAGTGAATCCTGCAGTGGATACTTGCATGTGTCCTAATGAAGTGCCATCTTGAATGAGAAACAAAGAAGCTACCACAATTCTATGTGGCTCTTATATGTCAGGTCCTGTGCTTGCTGGTTAATATATGTGTGATCTCCTTTCATCTTCGCAAGACTACTGCAGAGATGAAAAAGTGCAGGTTTAACGAGGTTATGTATCTTGTCCAATTCTGCCACTTATTATCTGTGTATCATTAAACTTCTGACCCGACTATATCAACTCAGGCAATTAGAAAAATTGTTGCACACTGAAGGTTGAAGATGGCTGTCAGACCCTCCTTGGATGCTGATTCTAATCTTACCACTGTGATTTCGGAAACTTTTGGTGCTGTGTCAGAAAAGTCCTCTATGTCCCCAGCTTCTCTAAATGCTTCCTTCATTTGTTTATCTACTCTGAAACTTGGCAATTCCCTGAAAACATTTTTTCTTTTTCTGCCATCACCATAAATATGCACCACTTTGTTTTCCTTTCATAATTCATAAAACTTGAATGTTGGGATTGGTTTTCTCCTTGCTCCCTAATGTTGCTTGCAGACTTTTACTTCCCCATCTTCATGTTAAACACCCTGCTCCCGTTAGCTCACATAGTAATTGTAGTTCAGTTTTGTTTTATTTTTTTAGATGGTATTACCCTGGAAAAATCCAAATCTAGATGATCAATCTCTTATCCAGCAGAAAAGCATCAAACATCACTGGAGGTTGGGATCTATAATTCTATATGTGTGATCATGCAAATCAAATGGAAACTAAACAAATCTTAAGAGATTTAACAAATATCTCTTCAATTTTTCTTCATTACTCTCTGAATCACTTTTTAATACTGTGTTTATTCTTCCTAAATATTTGTTGCCTTATGTCTCATACTTCATAAAGACAATAACGCCCACGAGATGGGAATGGCCACAGCATTGTTAAGTCAGAAAAAATTTCTAGTGTTTGCTTCTACCTTGGCTTTTGAATTGGCCGTGCTGTGTTTCTGGGAGCCTTTCTGAGGAAACCATAAGAGGATCCTTTTGAGCCAAAAAGTGATGGAAAAAAAACATTAAACCAAATGATTGACAATGAAGTTTGAATACATTTAACTATATAATCAAGACCAAAAACAGATTTGGGAATAGAATGACAGAACAGAATGTAAATGACATATGCCTTAAAAATGTAAAAATCATAATTAATGCAAATTAGAAGGAGGAGTAAATAACATGTAGGTAGAAGAAGTCCACTGCTTCTCACACTTGTAATAGATGAGATTTAAAGAAATCATTTCATATGATAAGGCAAGTACTAGTTGAGGGAAGTAATATTATATGTTTGTACAAAGGAAAATACTGACAAATAGTACATGATTTAGTTAATTACTTTATTATATAACCAAAAAAAGATTTTTGAAAAATATCTATAAAGGTAAATGGATTTGTATAACCAATTTAAAAAGAAATTTAAGATTGGATCACAAAGCAAAACCAAAATTCATGCTGGATATACAAGAAATATGCCCAAGGCAAAGTGGTTCACAGAACAAGCAAGTAAAAATGCATAAAGAGTAAATGCACCCAAAAAGAAGCCAAAGGTCAGGTTCTTAACACAAAACAAAGTGAAATTTAACCCCAAAGCATTAAAAAGGATGCTTTGAAGTAATAAAGGATACAATTTACATGTGCAGTAACATAGAACTGTATATCTAGTACCAAATAACATAATAAGTGTATTCATAAAGCAGAGGTCATAAGAAATAAATGGAGAAATAGATAATAAGACTCTAGTAGAATAATAATTCTTCTATCTTAGTCCATGTCAAATCAAGTGAACAAATATAAGTAAGAATATGAAAGAAATAGATGATATAATTAATAAGTAACTTTAGATATATATTGACTGCTGTATTCTAAAAAATAAAGAAAAAATCCTTTCCAATATACTCTAGCATTCACTGATATTGATATAGTACAGAAATGGTCTCTGATTATAATAAAATAAGTATAGAATTTTATAAATTATTTTTTAAATCAAGAAAAGAGTGTTTTCTCCCTGTAAATAAAAAGAAAATCTTCATAATATTTTAATTTAAAGAAAATAAAAAAAACAAAGTTGATGGATGTGTTTTTTATTTAAATTTTTCTTAACTTACTTTTTAAATCATTTTTTATTTTTCAATTATACTTGACACACAATATTATATTAGTTTCAGGTGTACAACCCAGTGATTACACATTATATAATCATATAATTAAATTATATATCATTACCTCTGAGATATATAGTTAAAGCAGTGCTCAGGGAAAAATTCAAGGCTTAAATATGTATATCAGTAATAAAGCAGAATAAAATTAAGTGAATTGATAATCTGACTTAAAATTAGAAATGTAACAACAAAATAATTGAAACAACTTTAAAATGACAATTTATAAAAGAAAGATAAATTGAAGTAAATAAAGAAAACATATTAGAACTAATAAATAAGTCCAAAAATATATATCTTCAGCTAATCTAAGAATAAAAAAGAGAAAAAATCACTAACAAAAGGGACGACCTAGCATGCGGAGGACCCGGGTTCGATTCCCGGCCAGGGCACACAGGAGAAGCGTCCATTTACTTCTCCACCCCTCCGCCGCGCCTTCCTCTCTGTCTCTCTCTTCCCCTCCCGCAGCCACGGCTCCATTGGAGCAAAGATGGCCCGGGCGCTGGGGATGGCTCTGTGGCCTCTGCCCCAGGCGCTAGAGTGGCTCTGGTCGCAACATGGCGACGCCCAGGATGGGCAGAGCATCGCCCCCTGGTGGGCAGAGCGTCGCCCCTGGTGGGCGTGCCGGGTGGATCCCGGTCGGGCGCATGCGGGAGTCTGTCTGACTGTCTCTCCCTGTTTCCAGCTTCAAAAAAAAAAAAAAAAAAAAAACAAAACAAAACAAAAAACAAAAGGGACGAGTTAAGAAGGAAGTCATTACAGAATCAAATTTAATTAAAAGAGTAAGAGATTACTCTCTTCAAACCTACACAATTAAATTTGAGAGTCTGAATGAACAATGTATGGTAATATTCTAGGCAAATATAATTTACTGAATTATTGCCAGAAAAGATAGAAAATCTGAACACATATTTTTACATAAAGTAATTGAAAAGCCATGAATGTGCTGTCCTCTTAAACAGCAGTTATTTTCAGATGTTTCACAGAATATTCTACAAAACTTTGAAAGGAAAGATAATTACAACTTAGTAAAACTCTTCCAAAAAAGAAAACTTCCAAATTATATTTATAAAGTAAGTTTAATATTAATATCAAAACTTGGAAAAGATTTTACTGGAATAAAGCCTAAAAATTTGTGTACATCAATGCAAAACTCCTAAACAAGAATGATTTCAGCAAAATATGGCAAAATAAAGTCTCCTAAAATTCTCTCCTCCATAAACTCAGCAAGAAAATTGGCAAAAAATGGCAAGTTGAAATGTTTTCAGAACCCTGGAAATTAACCAAAATGCTTGCAGCTGTCTTGGGAGTATTTATTCAAGAAAAAGTTTTAAATTTTAGCAATACCAGCAAGCAGTGTGGCAATTTAAATTGCCCTTTTCTGATTGTTCTCTTTTCAGATCCAAGATAGCTTTGAAAAACAACAGTGTGCAGTCTTGGTGAAAACCAGCAGTGTGGCAGCAATGAGAGAGAGTGGAAGGAGATTGGAATGGCTTCAATCTCATCATTCTTAAGTAACTGCCATCATTGGACCTGCCCAGTGATTTTCTAGGACAGCCTACTTGGAAGGCTGTCTTTACTTGACATGACTCAAAGCTCAGTCAGTGCAAACAAGCCTTTCTTTGTGAAACATTTGCTAAAAAATGACTAGTAAATGTTTGGCTTTGTGGCTGCATAGGAGGTAAATAACAGCTGGGGCAAATAGTAAATTATAAACCAAACAGCCTAAAAGGAGAAAATGGGAGAATGAAATGTTCATAGGAACTTTTGTAAAACTCTGAAAGATCCCTGGGGAGCTTGAAGGTCATGTACGTGTATCAGCCTGCACTAAAAGTTGTGCTCATATTCAGACCCGTAAGCATGCTCAGAAGATTCAAGAAGACCCTAAACTCTCATGTCTGGCTGATTTTGAGTCTCTTCAAACAAGAAGTGACAGTTCAAGCAGAGTTGTCAACTTCCTGGCTAAATATTGAAGGTGTACCCCAACATGCACACAGAACCCGTCAGCAAAACCTGAGAAACTTATTGGATTAATGTGTTCCAGAAAACCCCTGACCAGTTATTAACTGACCAATAAGATAACTGAACAGAGATTTCAATATTTACATATGACAAACATTCTTTACCATGTTAGTTGAGAAAAACCACTTGAAAAAAAAAAACTACAAAAAACAGCAACAACAACAAACCCCGCAGAAAGAGGGGCACATTACATTATATAAAGTGTTAAGTTTTAACAAAAATATATGAGACATGAAGAAACAAGAAAGAAAAACAAATCAATAGACACTCTCTCTGAAGAAACCCAGATTTTGGATTTATTAGAAAAAGAATTTAAAACATCTATTTTAAATATGATTAAACCATGAATAAGCCCTGGCCGGTTGGCTCAGCGGTAGAGCATCGGCCTAGCGTGTGGAGGACCCGGGTTCGATTCCCGGCCAGGGCACATAGGAGAGGCGTCCATTTACTTCTCCACCCCTCCACCGCGCCTTCCTCTCTGTCTCTCTCTTCCCCTCCCGCAGCCACGGCTCCATTGGAGCAAAGATGGCCCGGGCGCTGGGGATGGCTCTGTGGCCTCTGCCCCAGGCGCTAGAGTGGCTCTGGTCGCAACATGGCGACGCCCAGGATGGGCAGAGCATCGCCCCCTGGTGGGCAGAGCGTCGCCCCATGGTGGGCGTGCCGGGTGGATCCCAGTCGGGCGCATGCAGGAGTCTGTCTGACTGTCTCTCCCTGTTTCCAGCTTTAGAAAAATGCAACAAAAAAAAAAACCATGAATAGAAACCATATCTAAAGAACTAAAGTATAGAAATGCATTTCACCAAATAGAAAATATTAGTGAAACAATAAAAATTATGTAAAGAGATAAATAGAAATTCTTCAGTTGAAAATTACAGTGACTGGGTTGAAAATTTCACTAGAGGAGCTCAACAGTAAATTAAGCCGGCAGAAAAAAAATTAACAAATGTGAAGATAGATCAACTGAAATTGTCTAGTGTGAAAACAGAAAAAAAAATTAATAGAGACATAGAACTTGTGTAACACCATCAATAGTATCTACATATAAAAAATGCAGTCCCAGAAGGAGCAGACAGAGACAAAAAGATAGAAAAATATTGAAGAAATTATTATTGAATGCTTCCTAAACATGAAGAAAGACAATATATGCATTCAAGAAGTTCAATAATGGATCTTGGTTGGAGTGCATGCAGGGGTCTATTTCCCCTACTCTCACTTAAATAAAAAAAAATTCTCAATAAATGCCGACTAAGGTAAAATCAAAGAGATCCATACCTAAACACATGATAATCAAACTTGAAAGCCAAAGAAAAGAGAAAATTGAAAGCAGTAAGAGAGAAGTGACTCATCATGTATAAGGAATCCTCAATAAAATTAACATATTATTTCTCAACCTAAAGCATGGAGCCCAGTGGATATTGGAATGACATTTAAAAGTTGAAAGAAAATGCTATTAATCAAGAATTCTATATCTGACAAAATTATCTTTAAAACATAATGAGAAAATTAAGACACTGTTAGATAACCGAAAAGGAGAGAGAGAGAGAGAGAGAGAGAGAGAGAGAATTTATGGCTAATAGGACCAGACTTAGAAGAAATACTAAAAGAAGTGCCCAAAAGACATTTAATAAAATGAAATGATATTAGATAATATTGCAAATCCACATAAGAAATAAAGAGAACCAGTAAAAGCAACTAAATAGATAAATATAAAAGAGTATAACTGTATTTTTGTTTGTAACTCTTTTTTTTTTCTTCTATATAATTAAAATACAGGGGACAAAAGGATAGATATAGAGACTAATGGAATAAAATTGAAAGTCCAAAAATTTGCCTAAACTATACTGTTATAGTCAATCTAAGGGTGCCAAAAATTAAATCAAGGAAAGAATAATTTTTTCAACAAATGATACTGAGACAACTGGATAACTACATGCAAAAGAAATAAACTGAATTCTTACCTCACACTATATACGAAATGGATCAAAGACCTAAATATAAGATGCAAAAATATAAAACTGTTAGGAGAAAACATAGCAGTAAATCTTTGTAACCTTGGAATAGGCAATGGATTTTCAGTATTACGCCTACAGCACAAGAAACCAAAGGAATAATAAAATCCAAAATAGGCAAATGCATATAGATAAAAAGTAGATTAGTATTTTCCAGAAATAAGGCTGGAGGTTGAGAAGTGGCTACTAATAAATATCAAGTTTCTAGTGTGATAAAATACTCTGGAATTATTGCTTGTAGTTACACAGCTTTTTATTTTAATAAAATCACCAAATTGTACACTTTAAAAGGGTGTTTATTGTTGCATGCGAGTTATATCTTAATAAAGAACATACTGAAACATCCTAAACAAAATATTAACAAGCAGAATCCAGCAGCACACATTTTAAAAACATTTCTCCAGACCAATGGGATTTAATTTAGAAATCAAGAATGGTTCTCAATTTAGAAACTTATTAAAATATTTGATCATATTAATTGATTCAAGGAGAAATTATATGCTCATCTTCTTAGATGCTGAAAAGGCACTTGACAAAATTCAATGACAAGTCTCAATTTTAAAAACTCAATAAAAATGAATCAATACTTCTTTAACATGATTAACTATATTTATCTCAGTCCAAAATTCAATATCATGGGGAAACAAAGACATTACTATCACTAAAATTGGCAAGAAGTCTAAAATGTCCACTGTCTCCACTGTTATTAAACACTTTGTGACATAAGATGAGGGACACTCAAGTATAAAAGCTGGAAAGAAGAAAAATGTACTATCATTTTTTGCAGATAATATTATTGTAGAACTGGAAAATAAAAAAGAATCAACTAAAAATTGCAAACAAACAAGAATTTAGTAAGGTAGTGGAGTGAATGTTAATAATGTATGGAATATATATTATATATAATGGATGGTATATATATATATAATGGGTGTGTGTGGTGTGTGTATTTGTGTGTGTGTAATTAAGATATGTTGCAAAAAAGTCATTTACAATAGCAAAAAATTGGTACAAAATATCTTGAAATAAATTTATAAATATATAATACTTTACGCCCTCAAATACTTAAAAAATTACATTACATATCTAGAACTTATTTATTTTATCACTGGAAGTTGGTAAGTTTTGACTACCTTCACCCAGTCCCTCACATGCACCTCTGACAGCCATCAATGTGGTCTCTATATCTATGGGTTTGAGATATATATATATATATATATATATATATATATATATATATATATATATATATATATATATTAGATTCCACATAAAGGTGCAACCATACTGCATTTGTCTCTCTCTGTTTTACTTATTTTACTATCTTAACCATTTTTAAGTGCATCTTTTTAGTAATATTAGAGATTTTTTTTTTAGTATTATAGAAAATTTTGAAACACTAAAAAGAATACAAGAATACATAGGGCTGTGGATTGTTGACTCAGTGGAAAAGGGTCCGCATGTGGATGTCCTGGAATCAATTTCCAGTCAGGGCACACAGGAGAAGCAACCATCTGCTTCTCTATCTCTCTTCCTCCCCTTTCTCTCTCTCTATTTCTCTTTTTCTTTCCCTTCCACAGCCATGGCTCCATTGGTTCAAGCACACTGGCCCACGGTCCTGAGGATGGCTCCCTGGAGCCTTCGCCTCAGGTGCTAAAAATAGTTTGGTTGTGAGCAGGGTCACAGATAGGCAGACCATCTTCCCCAGATGGGGGTTGCCAGGTGGATCGCGGTCGGGGTGCATTCAGGAGTCTGTCTCTCTATATCCCCCTCCTGGCACTTGGAAAAAAAGAAAAGAAGATAAAAAAAAGAACCTGACTGGGCAGTGTCGCAGTGGATAAAGCTTCGAACTGGGATGTGGAAGACCCAGGTTTGAAACTCTGATATCACAGGCTTGAGTGCAGGCTTACCTGGTTTGAGCGAGGCTCATCAGCTTGAGCCCAAGGTCACTGGCTTAAGCAAGGGGTCACTCGCTCTGCTGTAGTTTCCTTGTCAAGGCACATATGAGAAAGCAATCAATGTACAAATAAGGCAGTAGTTTTCAAACTTTTTGAAGTTGGGGTGCATTTAAAATTCTAAAAATAACTGTAGGTACACTATATACAAATTTCTGAGAAATATGTTATAATAATTAAGTCAAATATTAATGAAAAGAATATAAAGTCCAAGCGTGCTTTTATGGTAACTAAACAAAATAAATATGACAATATTAAATTTATTCTGACATTAAAAACATTTTTATGTTACATTTTTTTAGTTATGGTTTCTAGAATTCATAAAAAAGATGGGTTAAATATAAAAAAATGACAAAAAGTTATATCTATATAATCTATATATCTATATCTATCTATCTATAGATAGATACATACATACATTCTTAGTAAGATTTAGTAAATTTGGCAGGTCCCGGTGCAAATGTTTTAAGTTTTTTATTCTGTGTTTATGAGAAACATGAGCCTAATGTGTCCTAGAAATTTCTTCAATGTTTGGGCATATATTTGAAAGGCAAACTCTCATTTCCTCATCAATACATTGAAGCATTCCTCTCTTTTTACTCTTAATTGTGTTGAGTGCAGAAAACCCCCACCATACATATCATCTTAACTTTACACCAAACAAAGGATAGAAGAAACTTGCCTCCAGTCTTTCTGGGAAACATGGGGGGCAGTGTAAACAATCCAGCACCACAGCTTAACAGCCTTTTGCAACCTAATCAGGTAAGTGAGGTGGAGGTTGGGCAGACTGTCAGCTTACAGCCAATTCCCCACACCTCTGTCCCCCAAAAATCTAAACTCCAAAAACCCTGTTGGTGTTTTGGTCCCCAACAGGCATATATTTCTCTGGAATACCAAAGGGCACACCAGTGCACCCTGGCACACACTTTGAGATCCATTGAACTAAGGTGCCACAATGAAGAGTTGATGTTTCTCATCTCTCTCCCTACCTGTCTGTCTGTCCCTATCTGTCCCCCTCTCTGTCTCTGTCTCTGTCACAAACACACACACACACAAACATATTCACACTCATACACACACAGGCCTGCCATGTTCCTGTGTAGAAAGATTCAACATTACATGTATATAAATTATTCCCAAGAAATTTGTATATATAATGTGGTCCCAATAAGAATACTGACAGGTTATTACTTTAATCTAAAATTAGAGAGGCTGATCCTAAAATTCATATGGAAAATATACAAACGATAACATCAAAAATATTCTGAAATGGAAGAGTAATATAATATATAATGGAAGATAATATTTTGTATTTGGCCCCTCAGTTGTGATAAATTGCTTATTATAAAGTTCTTGTTTCCTTCTGATATCTGCCTTCCATTATATCATCCATCTTTCTGTCAGTCAAATCTGAACCCCAATTATAGGCCAGATTTTTTTCCATGAGAGTCCCAAAAAGATTCATACCAGGAAACATGTTTGGACATCTGTTCAAGTGTTCCTGAAAATTTCATGACAAGGAGGCTTTGTCTGCCCAGAATAAAGAGAAAACTTCATAGTTTTGCCTGTTGCCTCAGGCAAGCCTGAGCAAGTTTTAACTTTGGCTCCATGTAGCTATTAATAAAGTTTAAGAATCTGAAAGCAATAAAGAAAAAGTGCAAGACTATCATGAAGCAGGCTCCTTTAAGGATTGCTTGATATTCTACTTGGAGAAATACTCCCCCATCATTTGTCTTCCTATATCACCTACCTACTAAAGAGAAAGCATCCCCAAAACCAAATGCAGAAATCTTGACTATTTCAAAGGATCTTTTTCTATTCATAGAATTCATTTCAGACTTTTTGTTTCACCATCACTCCTGTGAAAAATGTAGTCAATTCTGTATCTTAATGGACATAAATGTACAGCATTATTCATACTAAATTATGTGTTAACTTCAAAAAAGAATAAATTCTCATTTCAATAAGCAAAGGGATTTGTATGTGTATGCACGGTGATAGATTTTCTAAAGGAAGGTTCATGTAAATTTACTTACATGTATATTTTTCTCTGCAGATATAATTAAGCTGTTAAAAAGAAATATTTTTCCTTAATGTATCCATTAGCAAAATGTTAATGTATCTCCCAAGATATTTTGCTTGGTACTTTAAATGCAATTTAGGTTAAAGGAAAGAGCAACAGATTAATATTGAAAATGTAAGAATCAGTTAAGGTAGAGGTGTCTAAGATTACCTATGCAAGTATATGACATAAATATACTTATAGCTATTAGGGTCTGTTTTTCTAACTTCTACAGTCTACAACTCATTCTACCTAGTTTCTATTTTGCTCTTTTCTTTTTCCTTATCTATTCTACTTCCTCTTCCCACTTTGAATTGGAAATTTCTGGATAAGGTTAAGAGTGAAGCAGCTACCACTTGGAGCTTCCCACAGTAGAATATTTTATGAGACACTGCCTGTATGATGACGATTACACTACCTTACTTTTACTGCTTGTCTATCTGTGATCACAAGTTCACAATTTACAGAGTTGTTTATCACTGAGTGATCAATCTAATAATTCAATTTAGTTCCTAAGGTGACTGAAAAAAAACTGGACTTCGCTCAATTTCTATTTCCCTGATTGACTCATAACGTAATCAAACAAGTTTTAATGTGTAATAAAGTAATAAAAGATTGTCCAAACACTGTCAGTAATGTTCTATGAAAACATGGCACCACTGTAAGCAACTTCTACTGCTGTTTGCTAGGTAAGTATAAAAAATACTCAGTATATGTTTCCATTTAACTAATTACTGTCGCATGTTTGAAGCTGTTTGAAAGTTAAATACTATCTGTCCATTTACATGCTACTAAACAGCAAATGAAACTGTTCATTTCTTCGTATATTTGGCAACACTAGATATAATGAATAGTCTTTATTTTCTGTCAAACTAAAGAAACAATTGTCTTTTATTATTTGAATTTGATTTTCCATTTACCAATGAGGTTGATTATTTTTGTATATTTACTATAGGATTTTGAATTTCTTTTCCTATGAGGTGAATGAATGTCCATACCCTGTGCTCATTAAATTAATATGTTTGTTTATTAATTTGTAGTGGCTCTTTGCATACTAACAATATTCATTTTTTCTTTCCTCATCCCCCAAATTTGTCATTATTTTACTTCGTTATGATATTTGCCATTCAAACATTTTTTAAATTTTTGTTTAGTTGAACTTATAAATAGTTTTCTTTACAGTTTCTGGGATGTGTTGTACTTAAAAAGTCTTTCCCACTTCAAGACTATAAATGAATTCATTAGCCTTTCACTAACATTTTTAAAAATGCAGATATTGTATCTACCCAGAATTATATTTCATTTAAAATAAAAAGATATTTTTCCAAAGGTTTAATTTCCCACCTTTATCATACACTAATGTCCAACTATATTTTTATTAACTTCTAGACATTTGCTAATATTAAACATGTAATTTCTTCAACTTTATAAAATAGTTAGTGCCAGTCTACCATAGATTTGCAATTTCCTTTGGTACTTTTATACATTTATTTCTTATATATAGACAATATCATTTTATAAAATTTTTTGAAAAAGCTTGACCAGGCGGTGGTACAGTGAATAAAGCACTGATGTGGAACACTGAGGACCCGGGTTTGAAACCCCAAGGTGAGCACAGGCTCACCAGCTTGAACAAGGGGTTGCCTGCTAAAGCATGGGATCATAGATATAACCCCATGATCACTGGCTTGAGCCCAAGGTCACTAGCTTGAGCAAGGGGTCACTGGCTTGGTTGGAACACCCCCCCCCATCAAGGCACATAAGAGAAAGCAATCAATGAACAACTAAAGTGCCGCAACTATGAGTTGATGCTTCTCATCTCTTCTTCCTGTCTGTCTGTCTGTCTCTCTTTCTCTAAAAAAAAGGAAGGAAAGAAGGAAGGAAGGAAGAAAGGAAGGAAGGAAGGAAGGAAGGAAGGAAGGAAGGAAGGAAGGAAGGAAGGAAGGAAGGAAGGAAGGGAGAGAGGGAGGGAGGGAGGGAGGGAGGGAGGGAGGGAGGGAGGGAGGAGAGGAAAGAAAGAAAGAAAGAAAGAAAGAAAGAAAGAAAGAAAGAAAGAAAGAAAGAAAGAAAGAAAGAGCTCTTGGTATTACTTTCAGTGGGATCCTGTTGGATCTATAGAGTAATTTTCTTGAAATTGTCATTTCCCCAATCTTGCTATCTGAGAATAAGGCATATGTTCCCATTAAGAATAGAAAGTTTATGTTCCCTGTTTTGAGGATGTTAGCATTAAAATGCTGGGCAAGACCAGAATGTTGTTGATTTGGTTGATTGTAAGAACATTGTTTGCATACTTCTCAGTCACAGCTTCCTTGAACTGGTTTGTTGTCGTGCTGTTTTTTTTTTCTTTTTTTTTTTTTTTTGTCATTCCCCCCCCCCCCCCGGCCTCGTGATAAGCTCCATTTGTTAATTTGGGTTGTATTACTGTGCTTTCCATTTCATGTAAAGAGGCAATAATATATAAATTTAAACTTTGAGCTAAACCTGTAAAAATAATTTAAATAACAAATCAAACTTCAATTTTTTTCTGATAGAATCAAATCTTCAAGTCTCACGATATTTGAGACTGAAAAATATCATTGTAGAATGTCTCATGATGTTACAAGATGTATGTGGAAGGTGTTTCCTGCAAACACTGATAGTAAAATTTAAACTGCTGTGGGACCTGTTACCAATCCCCAAAATGTGACTATCCAATATAAAGAATGTGAGCAGTTGTAAACAAGCAAAAAAGAATATAAACTTTAAAAAGACTACCAACATGGTAAATAATAGTGAAACAATATAAAGAACAAAAGAATATATCAAATATCACCACTACTATTTAAAACTTATGAATATGTTAAAAATGAAATGTAAGCAAGAGGTAAAACTTCTGGGGAAAAAAAGAAGACACAAAACACTAATATCTTTAGATGATGTAATATAAACCTAGAAAATCCAAGTGGGTTGATTATTAAATTCTTACAGTTTTGAGTTCAGGAAAAGCAGAGTAGAAAATTGCGAGGCCAATGGCCACCACTGTCGTGGCCATGCAGGTTCACACTGGATTTGGAAAGATGATAAAGGAACAGTGGATCCAAAAAATGGTGGGCCATTCCTTTTATTAAAGTCTCAGACCAGCAGATGAGCAAACACACAAGAAAGACCACTTTCCCCTCATTCAGAGCTCCCGAAGGCCCTCAGCTCTGGTTCCACATCTGCACTTCTTCTCCCTCATTCTGCAAAACTGGCTTCTTCAGCACTCTGCATTCTCTTACCTTTCCCTGCAAAACTGGCTGGGGCCATAAAGACCCCTCCTCCAGCAAACATTAGCAAAACAATGGCCCCTCCCAAGCAGAAATGCAATCCACAATTTGCAATCAACTGCCCTGCTCTGAGAGCAAGCAAACATGTGGCTGTCCAGCGCCATTTTTTAACAATAAAAGTGAACAACCTCAAAAAATACAAATTTTACAAACTCATTTGCCCCCAAAAAGTAAATATAGAAAGTGCAATATTTTTTGTATATAGCAGTAATAACTCATCAGAGGAAATGTTGAGGAGAAATTAATCTATTTAGAATAACAACAAAAAACAATAAAAACTCAAAGAATAATACTATTAGAAATTTGTAGAACTTTTAGAGAGACAGTAGATTCCTTGAGTTCAAATTGTGGCACTGTTCCTTATTAGGATTGTGATATGGCCGTATTAGTTAAGTCTATGACCTTATTTTCCTCAGCTATAATAGCAGGTTAATTATAGTGTCTAAACACAGTGTTAATGTGAGAATTAGGTAAATTAATATATATATAAAGCATTTCATAAATGTCTGGCACATAGTAAGTGTAAGGTCAGTGGATAATGGGAAAGGTCAGACCCGCGAACTTTAGCTGGGACCTCCCACAACCAAGCGCGCCAAAAGAAACTTCCCAGGAACACTTTGGAAAAAAGTGACCGTCTGTCAGCCAGTGAGATTTTGCTACATCATATTAGCTTGACCACCCTAGGGACCCTTTAAATATCTCCCACACGTGTCACCACTTGTGACTTCCCTGGCCTCCACCTTTCCTTGGGGCCAGGGAACCTCGCCGGGCGGGATGCGCTCTGTACTCATTAAAGCCTTTTGCTATTCCACACTTTGTGGTTCCGGCCCCTTCCTTCCTTCTCGGCAGGGAAAAATACCTTACAGTAAACACTCAATACATATAGGCTTGTGCACAATTACAAACCTTATGAAACAAGAATTGAGAAGGCCTTGTCACATTTGATAGGCTGGATAGCATCTATTTATCCTTCTAAAACTAATATCCACTCTTCACCTTGTTCTGTACCACAGGAGACTGATCTAGATGGGCATTAATAGGCTTCCATTCCCTCTGGTCTTCTGTGGAATTTGGTCAATGCAGAACTCTAAAAAGAGACTAGATAAAGAGAAAAAAGTTAGGTGAATTAAGGTATTGATTCCCTTTGCTCTTACTATGCAGAGATACTGGGAAGTAAGGTGGCTATCTCATTTTACCAAAGGTCACAGTTCTGGTCTGCAGCACTTCCCAATCAGCCTCGTCTATGTCAGGGTGTCTGTAACTTGTGTATTCAAACCTGAGGTGCTAATGGAGTTCACTGTTATTAGCCCTGGGTTTCTGTGAGAATCCTTATGGTTTCCTTGCATCCTGTCCACACCTTGTAAAATAGTCTTTTTATTAAACTTTCCTAGAATTCTACTAATTAAGTGTACCATCTGTTTTCTACTGAGACCTGGCTGATACACTTGACATTAAAATTTATAATAAAGCCACCCTAATTGTTTTTAAATAAATTATTTCTAGATTCTTCCTTATAATTTATTAAAGTTTATAAAGTTTCTACAATAAGCATATTTCTTTTATAATCATAAATTAAATAAAAAATATTAATAAAAATATGAAATGTCAGCTGATATTCATTAAAACATCAAAAAGATAATAAAGAAGCAATCCAATATTAGGACTGGGAGTGAATATTCAGAATGGTCCTGCAATGTGATATTAACTTGCAGGATAGCTATTTGGCAATGACTTC
Organism: Saccopteryx leptura; assembly: GCF_036850995.1. NCBI lineage: Eukaryota > Metazoa > Chordata > Mammalia > Chiroptera > Emballonuridae > Saccopteryx > Saccopteryx leptura. The sequence goes on along the minus strand of NC_089516.1, from coordinate 85,029,763 downwards.
CAGAAATCAAAATAACTATACTTTTAACTCAGTAAAACTCATTTTGAAACTATGTTATATTGCAAAGAAATAATTTCAATTAAAACTCTGCATATACATCATGTTACCTCAGTAATACATTTCATCCAAAGGTAGAAACATTGTGGTAGATGTAATAGAAGATTATTATATAATAACGGCTTAGGGTATTATAATACCACCAGGAATAATACATTGGAGAACTAACTAGAAATAAATAAAGGACTACACACATTGATGTTAGGTAGAAAAGAATGTAGAACTTGTAGTGACATAGCATATAAAAATATATAAAGAGAAGAGTACAAATAATCAAAAAGTCAGTTGGTATACCAGAAAAAAGTTATAAACCATTCTTTATGAATATTGATGTAAAATATTTTCAACAAAATATTAGGAAACTTAATCTAACAACATCTTAACAAGATAATTCACCATGACCAAGTAGGATTTATCCCATGAATGCAAGGCTGGTTCAACATAAGAAAATCAAAGTAAAACACCACATTAATAGAACATGTGAAAAACAGAGATCATGTCAATGTTTTGTTGAGTTGCTTACTTTAAATATGTATGATTTTGGGAACCAATATCACCCCAATAAATTCAGTAATAAAGAAAATATAGAAAGGATGTACGGGAGAACCCCAAAGTGGTAACATTCTATACCTTATCTGAGTGAGAGTTTACAAGTTTTCAATGTGTCATTCCTGTTCACACCCCACATATATTTTATTAATATTCCTTTTGCTTCTCAATTCTTTTTTAAGTAGTAAAACAATCCCCTAAATACACACACACATTCGAATCACACTAAAGATAGGTCACCCTTACTGCATGTAACTGACTCTTGAAGTACAGCACCACCAAAGTCTAGATTGGCATGAAGATTTGGGAAAGCTAGTCACAGTTGTTATGGACGAGCCTCTGTGATACAGTTTCTGTTATGTGTGGTGTTGTTCACAATAACATTTTGTCAAAATGATATCTTCTAACTTACTTTAGAAATGGTGTTTTTTTTTTAAATAGCAGTTTTATATACAAAGGCCTTTTTCAGTAATGTGCATTGTATTCTTTGATTTCTCATTACCATAAATTTAAAAATATATTTTAATGTTTGGTAGAATAAGGGCATTCTCATCAGTCTTAAATTTTCTTCCCTTTAATACATTCATATAATCTTCAAAATCAAAAGAGTATAATAATAATTATTATTGTTAAGATTGTAATAAATAATTTATAATGTTTCCAGCAAGAATCAAGAAATAACTCTCCATGTATTAAGATTTCTTATTATATCATTCAGTAAAGTTTGATAATATTCTTTTTATAGTTCCCATAATTCTTTTGGAAGTTATTTCAATGTATTTTCTGGATGTGGTTTTTTTGTTTATTTTTTTTGTTGTTTTTAAACTACTTAGGATATCATATTTTTAATATCGTCTAACTGGTTGCTTTGCAATATAAAAATTTGCATTTATTTGTGTCTGACGATTTTATTCAATACTTTTATTATTTCTCAGAGTTTTTCATTCATTTTTTGCTTTTTCCAAGTATACAATCATATGGTCTGAAATAAAGATGTAATTACCTTTCCAAAAAGAATAGAAAAAAATGACCATCTCCATAGTTGCAGAAAAGGCATTTGACAACATCCAACACATGTTCACAATAAAAACACTCAATAAACTAAAGATAGAAATGAACTTCTTCAAGGTGACAATGGGCACTTATGAAAACCCACAGTTAGTATCACAGTCAATGATGAAAAGCTGAAAGCTTTTTCCGTAAGATCAGGAAAAAGACAAGAATGCTCACTTTACCCTGCTATTCAACAATGTACCAGAAGTTCTAGCCAGAGCAGTTAGACAGTAAAAAGAAATAAAAGGCATTAAAATTAGACGAAAGAATTAAAACTATTTCAATCTGCAGATGATATAATCCCGAAACTAATGAATCCACAAGAATGCTACTATAGCTAATAAATGTATCAGTAGTGTTGCAAGATACAAAATGAACACACAGAAATCAGTTACAATTCCAAAAACATGCAATGGACAATTAAAAGAGTAATTAAGAAAGTAATTCCATTTACCATAGCATCTAAAAGAGTAAAAAATCTAACAGTAAGTTTAACCAAGGAGGGGAAAGGCTTGTAAAATAAAAACTACAAAAATATTCTTAAGATCAACTAAGGAAGAACAAAACAAATAGATATTTTATTTCCATGGAAGGAAAGCTTAATATTGATAATATAAATCATAGCCAAAGTTATCTACAGATTCAACACAATCCCTGTGAAAATTCTAACAGCGTTTTTTGAGAAATAAAAGGATGATTCTCAAATTCATATGGCATTGCAAGTAGTCTTAAAGAACCAAACAATATGGATAAAGGCAAATATAGTCAAAAGATTCACACTCTCTGATTTCCAAATTCCTAAAAAATGATATTAATTAAAACAGTGTGATTTTAGCATCTGGACAGTGATATAGAACAATAGATTATAATTGAGAGTACAAAAATAAATCCACAAATTTATGACCAATTTTAAAAAGGTTCCAAGTTTATTTAATGGGGAAATAACAACAGCATCGACAAATAATGCTTAAATAACCATATTTCACATGCAAAAGAGTTAAGTTGGACCCTTACCTCATACAATATACAAAAATTGATTCAAAATGGATCAATGGCCAATGTATAAGAACTAAAACCATACATTTTAAAAGAAGAAACAGAGCTAAATCCTTATTATTGATACATTGAATTTGGCAGTAGATTCTCAGTTATGACCCTTCAAAGAAAAAAATAAGTAAGTTGTACATCACAAAATAAAATAAAACTTTTTGTACATCAAAAGACATTATCAAGAAAGACAATATACAGATAAAAGAAAATATTTTTAAATCATATATCTGATAACAGTTTAATATGCAGAAAATACTTTTTAAAAGCTAAAATTTGGACTTCTGGGCAAGAAGATGGCATAGGTACATGTGATACTTGCCTCTTCCCATAGCCACATCAAAATTACAATGAAACTACAGAATAATGGTCATTTAAAACCACCTGAAATCTGGCTAAATGTAAGTCCTACAGTTAGACAATTAAAAAAGAAGCTATATTAAGACTGGTAAGAGGGATAAAAAGCAGAAAAAGCTGGTCCCACATCTGTGTGGCCAGTAAAAATTGGAAGGTATGTCCCAGCTGTGAAGATCCCTCCTGAGGAGTGAGAGATCCCAACCCTATACCAGGTCCCCCAGACCAAGATTCCAGTGCCAGGAAGAGAAGTCTTTGTAACTTCTGGCTGTGAAAACCAGGAGGGATTGTGACTGAAGAAAACAGAGGGCAGCTTCAGTCCCTGGCAGTTCCTCTCAAAGTGCCCCCACACAGATTAAGTTGGACTCACTCCCACGGAGCTCCAACACTGGGGCAGCAGCTTAAAAGGCACAAAAGACATATGAGGAGGAACTGAATTGTCTGGCATCTGATGAGAGCTGGAGGCAAACAGCTTTCTCCGAGATAGAAGTGCTGGCAGAGGCAACGGTTCTTTTGATGAGCCCTCTCCCTACATAGCCAGAAAGCAGGCACTATATTTGAGACTCTATCAACCTGGCTCACAGTTTCCCCTAACCCAGGGATTCCCTGAGATCCCACACCATCCAACATTTGGACTCACCCAAAGTGTTTCCAGTCATTTTTCCATACAAATTGCCTGCCTTTGCTCATGCTTCAGATTTTTCTAAAATCTCTCAAGCAAAAAGTATGCCCCATATGTTTCATTAAGTGGCCCCAGGCCCAACATTAGCAGTGGCTGGCCTTGGTTTGTAGCTTGGTCTTTTCTGGGCACCTCCAAGCTCAGCATAAGTAGCAGCCTTTGGCAGATCACTTCAGTGGATTCTAAGTAATCTTGGGCAGGACGCAGGTGGCAACTGAGCTTGGCCGGCATATGCCAAGAGGCCTCAGAACCAATACACTCAGTATACAGTTTCAGACCATGTAGAAGCATTACCACCACCACCTTCACAAGTGACATACCCAAGGGGCAGACTCACTGGAAACCAGAACCCTACTGAAGTAAGTCCTGTTCTGTGAAGTGGATCTGCCCAGCTGATTCTCCATGGGGGTTGGAGGTCAGTGGTCAGTGGTTGTAATCAGTCCTTATAGATAATAAACCTGGGGGTAAATTCTTCCCATTGATGTGCCAATAGCAATAAAGGCTCAACTATAAGAGGAGAGGGTACACAGCCTACATGGGGGTGATGCACCTGGAGTGCCCAGTTTGGGTAATTAGGGAGGCTGTGCCATTGGACCACACAGAACACCTACTACATTAGGCAACTCTACCAAACCTCGGAGACGTAGTAGCTCTACTTAATACATAGAAACAATCATAGCTCTACTAATCCTACAGTTAGGAGGCAAAGAAACATCCCAAATGAAAGAATAGAACAATACTCCAGAAAAAGAATGAAGTAAAATAGAGACAAGCAATTTACTAGATACAGAGTTTAAAAGACTAGTTATAAGGATGTTCAAAGAACCTAGTAAGAACCTCAACAACATAATAAAGGACAGTCAGAAATGAAGGATACACTGACTGAAATGAAGAATAATTTATAGGGAATCAACATGAAGCCAAAAATAAAAATCAGTGATTTGGAATATAAGGAAAGAAAAAACAACCAGAACAGCAAGAAGAAGAAAAAATGTAAATGAAGACAGTGTATGAAGCCTGTGGGATAAGTTGAAGTGTACCAACATTTGCATCATGGGGGTGCCAGAAGGAGAAGAGGGAAAGCAATTAATTGAAAAGCTATTTGTAAAAAAAAACCTAATGACAGAAACATCCTTATAACTTGGTAAAGGAAATGGACATACAAGTCCGTAAAGCACAGTATTGGTCAAATAAGCTTGTAAATATGATATATATGTTTGCTCGCTTATAGTTTGTATTGGGTGCGGGGGACAGGCTGTAAGCCGGCAGGATCCTTATAGCCTAAGGCTTAGTTTTAAAACTAAGCTTTTCTCCACACCTTTTACTGTTGCATGATGTGGGGTGGTGCAATCTCATGAGGAATCCCATTATGCCTTAGATAAGTGACTTTCTATCAGAGACTTCCTTGTTTGTATATTGGATTAAAGGTTTTGATTTCTACACTATAAAATGAGACAGACGAGGAGCTTGCTTTCTCTCAGTTCCTGAGATTAGCATTGGAGAGAGATCAGAGAAAGGTCACGTGGAGGAGAGAAGAGGCAGCCAAGATGGCGGAGTGCTGAAGGATAAGCCAGTTTGTGCAGAGAGAAGGAGATGGGGAACAGAGGTGAATAAGGCTAGTGAGCTATAAACCTTTGATTCTAGGAAACCCCGATAAGTCAGTAGCTTTGTGAGCACTGAATGAGTGGGTTTTGGAGCCCAGTGTGTTTTCACTTGCCTGCTGGGTGCAAGCTAGGATTAAAGCTAATGGCCCACCAGTTTTTGGCTCCGTTGTTTCATTACCATCTGTCTGAATCTAATGCGAACCTGCATGGGCCAGGCGGCTGTGATGGTGGCCGTGGCTACTGGCTTTAAAACTTATATACAAGCAACAATAGAATTAAAAATAAATAAATAAATAAACAAACAGACAAGCAGAACAGAAGGGACTCATAGATACAGAGATCATTCGGATGGCTGCCAGATGGGAGGGTTTTGGAGGGATGGGTGGAAAGGGTTAAGAGATTAAAAATACTAATTGGTTGTTACAGAACTGTCACGGAGCCTGACCTGTGATGGTGCAGTGGATAAAGCATCAACCTGGAACACCGAGGTTGCTGATTTGAAACCCTGGACTTGTTTGGTCAAGACAGAGGTGGGAGTTAATGCTTCTTGCTCCTACCTCATTCTCTCTCTCTCTCTCTCTTTAAAATGAATAAAATTAAAAAAAAACTTTAAAAAAGATGCTAAGAATAGTCATGGGGATGTAAAGTACAGCATAGGGAATATAGTCAATAGTATTTAACTAGCTATGTATGGTGTCAGATGGGTGTGAGATTCATTGGAATAATCACTTTGTAAGTTATTTAATATCTAATCCCTGGGATGTATACTTGAAACTAAAAAAATAAGGTACATCAACTGTAGGTGAAAAATAAAAAAAAATAAATTTTAACAAAATGACAACACTTAGGAAAATGAGCACTTGAAAAAACATTTCTCCAAAGGAGACATTTTTAGTCATTAGAAAAATTTGAATCAAAAACACAATGAGATACTACTCCACTACTGCACACATAGCAGAGTGTCTATAATAAAATAAATGTTTAAATAGGCGTTGTTGAGAATGTGAAGAAATTGGAATTCTTGGACATTGCCGGTAGGAACATAAAATGATGCAGCCATTGTGGAAAACTGTCAGTTTCTCAAAAAACTAAACAGAAACTTACCACATAAGTTGCACTTTTAGGTGTATATCCATAGGAATTGAAATTAGTGATTTGAACAGAAATTTGTATTCCAACGTTTATTGTACAATGGCCAAAAATTGAAAACATTCTTAGTGTTTATTAACAGATGAATAAATAAACAAAATGTGGTAATATACATAGAATGGAATATTAGCCATCAAAAATAACAAAGTTTTGATGCATGCTACAACATGAATAAATCTTGAAGACATAATAAGTGAAATGAGTTAGTCACAAAATGGTGTTTGCTTAGAATAGGCAAATTCATTAGAGAGAAAAAGTAAATTACAAGTTAACAGAGACTGGAAAGAGGAGGCAATGGAGAGTTATTGATTAATGGTTTCAGAGTTTTTATTTAGAATGATGGAAAAGCTTTGGGAAAAATGGTGATGGTTGCACCACAGTGTGACTATAATTAGTGCCACTGAATTGTGCACTTTTTAAGTTAAAATGGCATGTTTTATATCATATACATTTTACCGAAATTAAATTAAAGCCAATAGGCAATTTAAGGAATGCTTGGCCCTGGTCGGTTGGCTCAGTGGTAGAGCGTCAGCCTGGCGTGCAGAAGTCCTGGGTTCGATTCCAGGCCAGGGCACACAGGAGAGGCGCCCATCTGCTTCTCCACCCCTCCCCCTCTCCTTCCTCTCTGTCTCTCTCTTCCCCTTCCACAGCGAGGCTCCATTGGAGCAAGGATGGCCCGGGCGCTGGGGATGGCTCCTTGGCCTCTGCCCCAGGTGCTAGAGTGGCTCTGGTTGCAACAGAGCGACACCCCGGAGGGGCAGAGCATCGCCCCCTGGTGGGCATGCCGGGTGGATCCCGGTCGGGCGCATGCGGGAGTCTGTCTGTCTCTCCCCGTTTCCAGCTTCAGAAAAATGCAAAAAAATAAAAAAATTTAAAAAAAAATTAAAAAAAGTGGAAAAGGAATGCTTTATTTTATTGCTATTGTTACTTAAAGATTGCTAATTATTTCATTCTTAAATTAACATAGACATGACCCCATGGTCACTATGTTAAGTCCAAGGTTACTGGCTTGAGCAAGGGGTCACTCACTCTGCTGTAGCCCCCCCAGTCAAGGCACATATGAGAAAGCAATCAACAAACAACTAAGGAGCCACAACGAAGAATTGATGCTTCTCATCTCTCTTCCTTCCTGTCTTCTGCCCTTATCTGTCCCTCTCTCTTTCTCTTTCTCTCTGTCTCTGTCAGAAAAAACAAACAAACATAAATAAATCTTATTGTTATTTTGGGGCAAAGTTTTGGTATAATTTGCTATGCAACTATAGATTACAATATCTTGATCCATAGCTTTAGAGTACATTTAGCTTTGTCCCTGTCTTTTCTTGGACTTGTCCCATTTCCCTAATATTCCAGTCCATAGACTGTTCTATCTAGATAATTGAGCATTCTAAATGTCTTGGGTTTAGTTGATTTCTGTCACCTATAGTCACGGAGACCTGGCACCAAAATGTCGGCTGCCTCTCCAACTATGAATCAAACTGAACCAATGTAGGGAAATAGAATAGATTATTTTTTTTATAATTTTATTTTTTTTAATGGGGTGACATCAATAAATCAGGATACATATATTCAAAGAAAACATGTCCAGGTTACCTTGTCATTCAATTATGTTGCACAGACTATTTTTGTTCCTAACAGTGAATAGGCTTTTCTTAGTCTATTTTGGTGTCTTTTATGGCTTGGATAAAATCTTCAAGTCTCCTCTCTCTACCTCTTCTCATGTTTGCATGGGTCAAATCCCTAGGAATTAAAATCTATCCTAGTTACTGGACTGGAACAGAGCTAGAACTCTGGCTTAAAGCCAATTTGCTTAGCTGGATTTCAACACCTTAAACTGGAGTTTGAATCTCAGCTCTGCCATTTATTGGTGTGTGATCTGAGTAAGTTCATTTTTGTGAACTGGGTTTTCAACTCTAAAATATGGATAGGTCTTACGTCATAGAGCTCTTAGGGGAAAATATCATACCTGTTAAATTCTTAGCCTAGTGTGTGCTTCACAAAGGTCACTCACATATTGTTCATTCCTTTCCTTCTTGGCAGTACGCACTAGGGACTGAATTTTGTGTGACTGTGTGATATTCAGATTTATAACATAGCTACCCATTTGACTCTAAAGTTTTCCCTGCCAAAATAAAAAAAAATCAAGCTATGGGACCCTTCCTCTAGAAAACTTCCTTGGATACTAATTTCAAATCAATTAAAGTCTAAAATCAGCACTCCCCTTGGAATGCTATGATCTTAAATCAGCATTGTACTCTCTATGTAAAAAAAGTTACCTAAATTCTGGCCTCCTCCAACTTTATCACTGACCATCCTTGGAGTTTCCAAAGCATGGTCAATACTTTTCTGTGTTTTCACAACCAGGAGTTTTATAGAGTTTGGTTTTTTAAAAAGAAACACTTTTTTTTCTACTGTATTACATATGTTGTTTTGTTTGACCAGTATCTCATCCTTTGGGAAATAACCCATTTTCCATAAGACTGTCACTGATAGAATTCTGCTTTCCTGACCATAGTATCAGTATGTGACCCATGGTAGGTTTTTCAGACTTTCCTTCCTGATAATTGGTTTTTGAGTGGTGATACATGCAAACTAAGGCGATTGGACCTAAAAAATCAGATAGAAGTAAACTGGAAACAACTCAAACTAAAATATTTACAACTGTGTTGAGTCCTTCACTCCCTGATGCCTGGTTTTGCTATTTTTCTTTTGCTTTTGTGAGGGATATAGGATCCATAAATAAACTGTATTTTGTTTCTTGGTGTAATCCAAGTTATTTTGTAATACTTTCCAAATGTATTTTTGAAAAAGTCTGCTGGTTAATATACTTATTAAAAACATTAACAATCATTGTAAAAATCTTGGGAAATAATGATTAGTATAACTGAAATATTGAAAATTACATCTTTTCTACTATTTTAGGAAAATCGACTGCTAACATTCTGCGAGGCAGTGTATACTGCTTTATTTCACTTATTATTATGTCATAAATGTAAGGTATTTTTCCCCACTGAGAAAGAAGGAAAGGGGTTGGAGCCACGAAGTGTGGAATAATAAAAGGCTTTATTGAGTACAAAGCGCTTCCCACCCTATGAGGTTCTCTGGTCCCGGGGGCAGAGAAGTCGCAAGGGTTGACCCGTGTGAGAGATATTTAAAGGGTCCCTACGGTGGTCGAGCTAATATGATGTGATGAAACCTCACTGGCTGACAAAGATGTCTCTCTTTTCCAAAGGGCTCCTGGGAAGTTTCTTTTGGCACGCTTGGTTGTGGATCGTTCTAGCCAAAGTTCCCAGGCCTGAGCTACCCACGTGACCTTCCCCCATTATCCACCGACCTCACAATAAGCAGGTAATTTGACATTTCTCTTAATAAATATAATGTTAAATATTACTTATTTTGCTCTGTAAACATATAATTTAGTTTTTTCATTACTGTTGGATATGTAGGATGCTTCCAGATTTTTGCCATCATAGGTAATAATGCAATGAAATCTTAATGCATGAAGTTTTGTATTCCTTGTGAAATGTTTTTTGTTTTTTCTTGTAGAGTGTTCACTGATCCCAACTCCATCTAGAACACCATCATTTCTAGTCTCCTTTCATCTGGAAGTGGTCATGTAACCCACTTCTAAACAGTGAAATTAAGCAGAAAATACTGGGAGAGACTTCTGTGAAAGATTTTTTAAAAGGTCAGTGTAATGCTGGTGGCTGTGGCCATGCAGGTTCCCGTTGGATTTGGGCAGATGGTAAAGGAACTGTGGAACCAGAGGAGGTTGGGCCATTCTGTTTATTAGAGCCTAGCAACAGTGGATAAGCAAGCAGGCAGGACAAAAGTGCTTCTTCTCCCTTGGTGGTGGTGGTAGGGGTGGGGGTTCTCCAGCAAACAGTAGTAAACAATGGCCCCTCCCAAACAGGCAGAAAATTTGCAATTTGCAATCTTCCTCCTTGAGGGGAAACACCCACCTGGAGCCTTCTATAGACGATACACACTTGGCACTGTCCTGAACTCATGCACCAATAAGGCAAAGTACAAAAAAGCAATCCTAACACACTTGTTATACACTTGTTTGCCCAACAGTCAGGGTCTTGCTGATCCACACTTTCCTTCCCCAAACAAATGCTGACGACAATGATGATGATAATTATGGTGATGTTGATGGCAAGGCGAAGGGTGTGCTTCTGTTTTCCCTGTGCTGGAATTACTGTCATTAGGCTTGTCCTCTGTAGTAATTCTGCCAGCTAAGTTCCTTCTCCCTGAATCACTCTTTTAAAAGTTCCTGACCCCACTTCTAGGTTGCAGAGCCAAATAACTTCACTAGCTACATTTTATTTTTCTGCTATCCACAATAGGAATCACCTCCATTGCATTCTCAATGTCTTAATTCCCAGTTTATTCAGCAGGAAAAGGAAAGGTTAGAGTGTGAAAAGAATCATCAGTGCAGTTTAGTGCTTCACAGTGAAGGGGACCAAAGTTTAGCTACACTAAAGCTGCCTTTTGGGATACTGATTTTAAACTGGTTATTAAGAAACAGAACTCAGAACGAACCTTTGACCCTCCCCGCTTTCCTGCTGGAGAGATGCAGGTGGAAAAACCTGTTCCAGGAAAAAAAGTCCTAACATATTTATTTTAGCTCCATCTGAATTGCATATGATGGATGGGACGGCATCAAGCAGGGGTCTGTTTATTAGGTACCCCTTGTGTACCATTGTTTCTGGGTTGCCTAGCAACAATTTACCTGCCCTGTGTGTTCTAGTCTTCCTTAATTACCTGCAAATCACCCATTCTCACTTTTGAAATATAAGATTCTGTCCCCCCTTTCCTCCTTTGTCCAAAATGCTATATATACCCAATTTAATCTCCGTCTTTAAATTTTTCATGCTCATGAATTCCCCATGCACATGCATTAAAAAGTGATTTTCATCCATTAATCTGTCTTTTAATTTGATTGAAAGCTCGACGAGAAGAATTTAGCCTCCACAACAACATCGTCTCTTTAGGCAGATTGTTTTCTATCCTAATCTTATCATCAGCAATTTTCTTAATCTTTCTGCTTCTCAGTTTTCTCATCTGCAAAGTGGAGAAAATAATAGTAGTCACCTCACAAGGTTATGAGCATTTTACAAATTAATATTTGTAAAACACACATTGTAAAATCTTACATCTCCTCTTGCCTTCTCTAACACCCTTATATAAAAAAAATAATAGCAAATTTAAAAAACAACAGCTCCACTAATTCTAGTGTTTATCCATCAACTACTTGAAATATCTTTAATTCATTCATTTAAGCTTTTCTTGGTTTAGGCTTTCTATGTGTAAGACTCAGGGAAAATAGAAAGAACAAAGATGGATAATATTTAGCTTTAGTAGCATCTGCCCAGATACTTGGAAAAATTTCAGACATTAATGGTAAGACTCATATTCACGAAGATCACAAATTTTCTCAGTGAACATGTATAACTAGCTTTACTAGTAACTAATAAAATTACCTAAATATACAATACAAACAAAATTTCTCATTAGCAATGAGTAGTACCTAAAATGTTGATATGCAGTAATCATTTTACCCGTGAAATAGATCAACATGGAAAACTTATAAGTGCTTCTTATATTTAAAATTTCTTTGTTTATGCTGAAGAAATTATATATTTAAAATAATTAATATCTTTTCAGAACTTCAAAAGTGAATGTGCAAATAAAGAGACGAGGAATAAAAATATAAGCATGTCATCTGCTTACATCTTCTTTGTGAATATTCCTCACACTTAAATATATATATATATTTTAAAATATATATATATATATATTATAAAAAAGAAACCTTCCCAAAACACATTTTAAAATAAACCATTCTGGAATGATCTAAGTGCAGTTGACCTGTCTCCTCTTTCACTTCAAACACAGAATCACAAGATACCTGCATCTTGAAATCGTATTTTACCAAACTGACAGATTTAATGGATTACATATTCTGAGTCTAAATGACATTTTGTATTCTGTATTGTTTGGGTTTGGAAAACAAATGTACTTGTAACTAGATATACTTACCTTTCATTGTTAGAGCATAACAACAGGTCAAGTGTCAACATTTTTTGCAGAAAGAAATTGATAAACTCACAAACCATTTAAGACTGCCTTTAAAAAATATCCCCCCTTTTCCATATATGTATATTTTGTTGGCTTTGTTCTGGCTTCTCACTTGCTTACACATTTTCTAAATATCAAATTAACATGTGACACCTCATTGGTTAACTGAAAATAAGTAAAGCAACAAAACTGAAGTAATGTCCCTTTGTTATCACACAGGACAGACTTGTCCACGCAGAGCTAGCATAGTCAAACACTAACACCACCAAGAACTGCAGTGGAGAGAGATTGGCTATTTGTTTATGCTTTTTTATTATTTACTTATTTATTTATTAATTAATATTTTGAGAGAGAGACAGGGAGAGGGGAAGGGGAAGGGAAGTACTTGTTGTTCCACTCAGTCATGCATTTTTTTGGTTGCTTCCTGTGTGTGCCCTGACTGGTTATTGAACTCGTAACCTTGTTGTTTCAGAAAGACACTCTTAACTGACTGAGGTAACCGACCAGTGCCTGTTTATTTATTTGCTGTTGTTTATTTTTTTAAATTACATTTTACATTTAAGGTGTACAGCATAGTGGTTAGACATTCATATATTTTACAAAGTGTTGTGTCAGATATTTCCAGTACCTACCTATTTTATTATGAATGGTGCCACCCAGAAGAATGGGAAGTTAATGCTCAAAAGCCTGAACTCCTTGATTCAAGGTTTGGGTGAGTTTCTAAGGGTATGGGAGAAAAGGTATGAGAAAGCACTGATGGGGTTTTAGTTGGGGGACCTTGGAGCTGGGCCATTTATTGTAAGGAACATCAACACCAGATCTTTCTGAACAATGAACCCCCTGCTTCTGAAAGGGTTCTGGTATGCAGGGGTGGTTATGGCCTGGACTTTTGGTTCTGTGACATCGGTAGGAGGGTGAGACTGGTTCTGAGGAGTACAGTTGAAAGTACAAGTTCTCTCTTCTGAGCATGCTTCAGCCTCATGACTTGTGATTTTGGTCTGTTCTCTCTGACAAGCAACTCAACATCTCGTTAAACAGGACAGAACCATTTTAAGCCTGCTCTGTGGTTACACTTTTATAATAAGAAATTCTGGAAAAGAATGCTTTTCACATTTACTTTGCTGATAGCAAAGAATGCTTATGAAAACTTTAGCACATCAATCCCATTCAATGTATTTAGCATTCCTGTAATTGTCAAACTTTTCCAGGCATATTTTTTCCAAAATTACAGCAAAAATCCCTTGGAAAAGTTTATTTAGTTTTATGTACTTTTTATTCTAAAAAAAGATAGTACATAGTAAAAAACAAATCACTGTCCAGATAATATTATGTATAAATCCTTACTGTATATTTCCCTTTCAGAATAGAAACTGTAATTAAGAATGGAATCCTACTAATAACTGTCTGAAGAGTCGAAGTAACAATATTAAGTAACAATATTAAGTAACTAAGACTTAATAATAATAGAAATTAGTTAGTTTAAGCATTTTCTCATATGAATGCATTTGGCTGAGTAGCAAACTAATATGGCCTCTGGAAAACATTCAATATTACCACTTTCAAAACGTTTTTAAAAATTAAGCAAGTTTTTATTAGAAGAAAGCTTGTACCTTTCCTATCCACTTTTAAATTTGTGATAAGTAAAAAACGTGGAACAGATCTAATAATTTATTTATTTATTTATTTATTTATTTATTTATTTATTTATTTATTTATTTATTGAAGCATCAACTCGTTGTTCCACTTAGCTATACTATTGATTGCTTATGTCATATGTGCTCTGACTAGGGCTCCAATTGGCAACCTCACTGGTTAAGCTGGTGCCCTTGGGATCATGCTGGTACTCTCAGGGTCGAGTTCTGTCTGGGACTACAACCAGAGCCCATGAGATAGAGCCTGCAATCTTGCAATTGGCCATCCTGGGATCAAGACTGCAACCTCAATACTTCAGGGTGACACTCTGTCTGCTGCATGACTGGCCAGAGTAGGTTCCAATCATTTTATTTTTAAATGTCAATCATGAGAGAGTAAGAGTTTGAAAGTTCTAAATACTGGAGGCGAAAACACATGGTCATTTCCTCAATAGAATTACTAAAACTGCCCATAATTCTCAGATCATCTCTGCAATACTTATATGTGTTATGTGAATTTCAAAGTTCAGGCCCTGGGCCAGCAGCTCCGGCATCACCTGGGATCTTGTTAGAAATGCAATCTGTCAGGTCCCATCTCAGCAGAACTGAGTTGACAATTCTGGGTTGAAGCCCAGAAGACCCTCCAGGTAATTCTGATGCATGCTGAAGTTTGATAATTGTTCTAGAATGTTACATTTCATTTTCAACAGTTGTAAACTTAATTTGTCATAGAATGCTAGCATTTTATAAATGCTCTATTCTATGTATTTTAATGGCATTACTTTATTAATGAGGTATCAAAGACAATACAAATTTCAGCTTTAAATACATAATATAGAAACTAATTTTGCCCTGTCTCTTTACCAATTAGATTCTTTCTCTCTCCCTTTTTTTTCTTCCTATAGGCAGATTGATTAATTCCTCCCATTAAAGCCCTCTAATAGCTGTCTAGCTCACTGAAAGTTAAAGCCTATGTTGTTATAATGGCCTACAAGGCCCTGCAAACTCTGCTACCCATTCCCCACTTTTTCTCTAGCCTCATCTCTTTCTGCACCTGTACTCATTCCATCAGTTTCATTCACATTAGCCTTCTTAAAACTCTTCATAGCACTGGCCAGTTTACTCAGCAGTAGAGCATTGGCCTGGCGTATGGAAGTGCCAGGTTGATTTCCCGGTCAGGACACACAGAAATGACCATCTGCTTCTCCACCTCTTCCCATCCCCTACTCTCTCTCTCTCTTTCTCTCTCTCTCTCTCTCTCTCTCTCTCCCACACACACACAACCATGGCTCGATTGGTTTGAGCAAGTTGGCCTCAGGTGCTGAGGATGGCTCCATGACCTCACCTCAGGCACTAAAATAGCTCTGTTGCTGAGCAACAAAGCAGCAGTTTCAGATTGATAGAGCATTGCCCCACAGGAGTCTTGCCAGATGTACTCCAGTTGAGGCACATGCAGGAGTCTGTCTCTCTGTCTCCCATGTTCTCATTTACAAGAAAAAGCTCTTTGCATTTGCCAGACATACCCATCTTAAAGATTTTGCATTTACTCATTTACTGTTTCTTCTGTTTGTCAACACTCTTTCCTGACACCTGTGTGACTGCATTTATGCTTTTCACTGCCTTTAGGTCTTTGCTTAAATGTTGTCTTCTTCATCACGCTTTCTCTGGCCACCCTATCTGATATTGTGATGACCCCTACATTCTCTTGCCACACTTTCTTGTTATGGTCTATTCCTTAGTACTTATAGGTATTCATGGAATATATTCTGCTTATATCTTGGGGTTTTTTTTGTATTTTTCCAAAGCTGGAAACAAGGATAGACAGTCAGACAGACTCCCACATGCGCCCGACCGGGATCAACCCGGCACGCCCACCAGGGGGCGACGCTCTGCTCACCAGGGGGCGATGCTCTGCCCCTCCGGGGCGTCGCTCTGTCGTGACCAGAGCCACTCTAGCGCCTGGGGCAGAGGCCAAAGAGCCATCCCCAGCGCCCGGGCCATCTTTGCTCCAATGGAGCCTCGGCTGTGGGAGGGGAAGAGAGAGACAGAGAAGAAGGAGAGGGGGAGGGGTGGAGAAGCAGATGGGCGCCTCTCCTGTGTGCCCTGGCCGGGAATCGAACCCGGGACTTCTGCACGCCAGGCCGACGCTCTACCACTGAGCCAACCGGCCAGGGCTCTGCTTATATCTTCACCAGAAGTCTCTCCCCACTGGAATGCAGATTCATGAAAGTCATGATTTTTATCTGTTTCATTTACTGCTGATTTGCAAATTGTTAAATAGTGTCTGACACATTAGTTGGTACTCAATTGATGTTAGGAAAAAGAAGAAAGAAAAGAGTGAAGAAGAGCTTGATTTCGGTTCTATAATTTTTAAGTTATTCTCCTCTTAGCCCAGCTATATTTTCTGCATAATACTAAAATTCCCTTTTTACATAGCATAGGTGAATTGGTAAGAAAACAAAACCCATCCATATATATATTCTGTCTTCAGATCGACACATCCAAATTGAAAGTAAAGAGATGAAAAACGTTATTTTTTTTTTTGCAAATGGAAACAAACAAAAAATAAGACCTGGGGAAGTGACACTTATATCAGACAAAATAGACTTAAAACAAAGGCTATAATAAGATACAAAGAAGGATATTTCATAATAATAAAAGTATTAAATTAATAAGAGGATGTAACCCTTGTAAACATTTATTTACATAAAGGGAGAGATCAAGAGTAATAATAGTCATAGTAGGGGATGTTAGCACCTCATTGACATTAGATCCTCCAGACAGAAAATCAACAAAGAAACAGCTGTCTTAAATGGAACATTAGATCTGATGGTTTTAATTGAAATCTTCAGAGCATTTCACCCTCAAACATAAGAATAGACATTATTTTCAGGTGTACATGTAACAGTTTTCAGGATAGAACATATGTTAGGCTACAAAACAAGTCTCAAAAATTTTAAGAAGACTGATATCCAGGATCTTCTTCAACCACAATGGTATGAAACTAGAAATCAATTACAGAAAACTAAAAAACACAAATGTAGAGCCTAAATAATATGTTACTAAATAATGAATGTGTTCATAATGCGATTAAAGAGGAGATTAAAAGATACCTTGAGGCAAATGAAAATAAAAACACATTGACCTTGTGAACTGAGGAATGAAATTGAGACAGAGGAGAGATCAAAGGGACCAGCGGAAAAGAGAACAGAGAAAAAGGGGATGATAGGATAGGATAAAGCTGAGGGAAAGGGGGGAGGGAGCTATGGGGAGCGGGGTGAAGGGAGATGTTGAGGGGAATATTGGGGAGGGGGGATGCATTCGGGGCAACATTAGAATCTATGTAAACACAATAAATTAAAATCAATAAAAAAACAAACAAACACACTGACCTCACATCTATGGGACCCAGCAAAAGTCCTAATAGGAAAGTCTGTAACAATACAAGCTTACCTCAGTCTACCTCAATCATTTTGTTTTATGTATATTTTTTGTATAAAAATTGAGTTGATTTATCTTTTGGGAAAAATCAGAAATTAATTTTTAAATGTAGCCAATTTACATTTAGTGATATAACATATATTATGATATATATATATTTAGTGATATATAAATATATATTTAGTCTCAATAAATATATATACTAAATATATATATATATTTAGTGATATATAAATAATATAGTATTTTATATCTTTCTTGTTTTTTTAAATAAAATGTTGAACAATGTGTTGGCTTGCTTTGCTTTATTTTTTTATTTATAGATCATTTGATACTTTAAAAAGTTTACATTTTTGTACAAGTAAAATTAGTTATACTTAAAATAACTTTATGTAATACTTCAGTCTTCTATTCTTTCAAGCTATATCTGTTAATTTCATACTGGAAGGAATAATAAAATCAGTATATCTCCTTTTCCTCTTCATCCTCTCACCAATACATTTTAGTCGGTAATATATTTTTTTTAGCATTTTCTTATGTATTGTTTGATTGGTTTATTTGACTCTTAGTAGTATATCAAGGGGAACAGTGAGAGTGATCTATCCTAGGTAAAGCATTAAGGGAGTATATTATCTATAAGGAATTTAAAAACATTAACAAAACCGACAATACATCTGCTTTTTATTATTACCATGTGGCAGAAATTCTAATCTCTATTGATGATACAGTACTTCT
Source organism: Saccopteryx leptura (assembly GCF_036850995.1). Taxonomy (NCBI): domain Eukaryota; kingdom Metazoa; phylum Chordata; class Mammalia; order Chiroptera; family Emballonuridae; genus Saccopteryx; species Saccopteryx leptura. The sequence goes on along the minus strand of NC_089516.1, from coordinate 85,011,383 downwards.
TCCTGCAGAGAAATACATGGGCCACTCCTATGATTCACCCCTTACTCTTTGGTGTACTAGTTCATTTTATTACTTCCTTTCCAATTTCTATTATTATTATTTTTGCTTCTTCTTTCTTTATTTGACCCTTTGTAGATGTTACTGGGTCTAAAAATTATACTTTTAAATAATTATTTAAAAACTGATTAAACTAAGGTCTTGATCTAGAGCTCAAAACCAGAAGCAAAAAGGAATGGGGTTGGTGGGCTAAGGGGTATTCTTAAAATATCACCAAAACCCAGTAAACCAGGATCCTAAACTCCTTCATGAGCCAACCATGGTGTGGGCCCTTCTGTTCATTCTCAAGTGCCTTTGGCTGCATCATTCAGGGTCAGGAACAAGCAATGGGCTGGTGGGTACAGCCAGCTGAGCCCAGCCAAAAATAATTGGAAGGACAGGCACTCTCCAGCTATAGGTAGAATCACAGAGTACAGCAAAGGCAGGTGGAGGCTCAGCAGGGCTGGTGAGCTGTACTACAACAGTGTAGAAGTACTTCCCCAGTGGCTCTGCTCTACCCATCCAGGGCAAAAGCCCACACATTGTGGGTCCTCCTGGTAAGCTGAGACTGCTAGACCACCAGCTTGGACTTGAGATGCTCTGTGTAGGCCAGAAATTCTCCAGGCTACTTGGTGATTTTTTGTTTCTCACTGACCCAGATTTCTTTCACTGCCTGCTGACTGAGACTGAAATTATGGCTAACTAGCATAATATCATCCTCGAACTCATTGATGGCATCTACTATGGCGTCAATGGTTTCAATATGCAGGCGATTGGTGGGCTGGCCCAAGAGGAGCACACTTGGCACTTTTGCCCATCAGACAGGTTCCAGATCTGGCTCATCAGCCATTTCCCAGTGAGACCATATTGCCCAATGATCTTTGTCATTTTTCCCTTTTCCTTGATCTCTGGGTAGCACTTCATCAGGTACTCCAAAGGGGAGAGGTTTAAGTCAGGAGGCTCTTGTAAATGCTGATGATCTTGAAAATATTTTCAGATCATCCTGTCTGTGGGTAGTACCTCTCCAATTAGTAGCTTCAGAAGAGATGATTTCCTTGCTCCATTGGGCTCTACCAGAACCACTTGTGTGTCAAGATCAATACCAAATTCTAGATTGTTGTAGATGCAAAGCTCATATTTTCTGTACTTGAAGCTGTATTTATGCATCATAATGACAGGAGGTGGGAACTAAAATGACAATGTCTTGTCACTCACAACCCTCTCTGTCAGTCTTGATGTTTGCATTTTCTGCAGCATCTTCTTCTGCTCTGGGTTTGCTGGGTCAGTTTAGCACCGCCTTGACCGAACCTAGCAATATTGTTCTTCATATGAGCAACTTGATGTTGCTCCCAGTGAAATCTCTTCCTCTGGTTCTCCTTTAGCTCCAGCCATGTCTTCAGTACTCATCATAATTTCCCATATAATACTTTAGATTATTGTTGTACATGTGAATGATGTTGGTGCAGACACCAGATAGTCCTGGGAATGGGAGACAAGGACCAGGGTGTGCTTAAAAGTTTTTAACTTGTCTTCCAACCACACACAAGCATCAAGATCCAGGAGATTTGTGGGTTTGTCCAAAAACAGCCTGAAGGGCCAAATGAAGAAGACTCTGCTAAGGGCACGCCTCATTCTCCAGCCCCCATGGAAGATTTTTTTAGTTTCTTGTGGTGCATGGCAGGTGGGAAACGCAGTATGAACAATATTTTTAACCCTTATTTCCACCTTGTCAGCATCCAGCTTCTCTAGACACTCATAGAGATCTGTGAACTTCTCACACTCTGCATCTTTGTGATCCAGATGCTCACCCTTCCTCTCCAGCATGGCCCCTGATATGTCGATTTCCATCACACAGTGCACAGGTGTCTTGTGACTAAGGGGTATCTCCTAAATTAGATAATAGATGTTAATGTGTGCTCAGGAAAGGGCAATTCACATTTCCAGTAGCAGAGATCAGAATGGACCTTCCAATTCCATTTAAGCCAAAGAGGCCATAACAACCATGTGAGTTTAATTCCAGTTTGATATCACTGAGCAGCTCTTGACCATGAAAGGTAAGGAAGAGTTTGAAAATGTGGACAACTGTACAACTGGGCTGAGATACAAAGATGACAATACCTGCTCAAGTTGCAGTTTTCTTCATCTCTAAGTTCTCTAGGGTGCAAAGCCTGAAATCAAGTGACTGAAAAGATTACTGCAGCAGTGCAAGGGAGAGACAGCAAATACCAACACTAGGGCAGCCACAGGGAGGATGTTCCAGGCAGAGTCAGCATACACTAGGAATGGAACAGATGTGAAGGGTGAGGAAGAAGAAGATACCAACTTATGTCATTAACCAAAACAGAATATGGGAGGAAGTTGGGAAAAGATGTAATGATTCCATTTTAAATATGCTGAACTTGAGACAGATGTGGGAAATCTAGTTAGAAGCATCCAACACACAGTTACTTGAAACCAGAACTGAAGAATAAAATCACAGCTCAGGAAAGGATAAACATTCATGACCAAGGGTAGACCCTCGGTGATGCTCACATTAAAGATTGAAGGATGGGGAGCCTAAGAAACAGACTGAAGAGGGATTTCTACTGATAATCAAAACCAAGAAATCCTAGCCTCATTTTGACAAAATACTGATGAGGTTCTGGGTGATCACATTATGGGTAGAGTGGGGGGAAATCTGTAATATGAAGCATCTACTGTGTTCCTAATATAATACAGGCACTGTGTGTCTTTTCTCTCCAGGGATGTATGGGTGAGGTCAGGATTCCCGGCTGAGCACAACGGGGCTTTCATGCCCTGACACTGGGCTCCTCCCCTGCAGCCATCCAACCTGGCATTGCAACAGGAATGCACTGTGTCTGCCTCAGGAACAACGAATACAGAAGGGAACCTCACCTGGGAAGAAAGGGAAATTAACAGCCAATATGATACCACATCTCTGCCAATGAAACTCCAAATTCCTAACTTCTCAAAAGCTATACCCTCTTAAGGAAAGACTACATCTGATAGTTAAAAAACAAGAAACTGTCCTGTCTTCTATGACCTCCCAGTAGAATTTCTGTTCGCCACCCTTGTCTGCATGATCTATTTTAAAGGTCCACAAGCTCTCCTTGTAAAGGGCCAGACAGCAAATATTTTTAGCCTGTGGGTCACCTGGACTCTGTCTCAGCGACTCAGCACTGCTATTTCAGTGTAGAACAGCCACAGACAATACATAAATAGTGGGCAGCGCTGTGTGCCAATACAGCTTCTTTACAAAGGCATAGGGTAGGCTGGGTCTGGCCCTGGGCCAAGGTGGCTGATCCCTGACCTTTACCACGGGGAGGCCATGACCAGAGGATGCCCATCTGAAACTAAAGATAATAAAGCTGGATTATGAGACCACAGCAGACAGGTCAAGTTGTGGAATGACCTTGATGGGAAAATAGAAGATTCTAGACCAGGAAGACTGGGCAGCCACGCACATGCTGCTCTTCCGGAGGCACAAGACAGGCTGCCTCAGCAGAGGGGAGCCCTTTCTGGTAACCTGAACCTTATTCTCCCATAATTTCCAAAAAGAGAGAAGCTGGGGGCCCTGCAACATCCACTCCCCCAAACGTGACCAGGGCCCAACGGTGGGCCACCTTTGTGACATCACATGACAGTGACTTAAGCAGCTGGTTGCCCCCCCCACACACACACACCAGGATTCTAGAATTTTGAGGACAGTATATATTGGGCATCCCTGCTGTCACTGAGGGAATTTCTGACCTAGCAATGGCTAGTCAGAGTACTGATGAGCTGGTCTCGTCAGGGCATGAAGAGCCAACAACAAGAGGGCTCCCATCTGTGAAATACTTGGATCCAACTGTGTACCCATGGCAGACTTTAGGGAGATGTGAGGACCAAACTGGGAGCCGAGGTCCAAGCCCCAGAGACAATCCACAACCACAGGACCTAAGCCAAGGCTCCAGCAATGTGCAAAGAAACAAAGGTATTCGCAGACTCCTGTTCCCAAGAAAGCTTTGGAGGATAGTGGAGGATGATGCCTTCACGTCCGTGCACTGGAGTAACAATGGACAAACAGTGATCATTGACGAAGATCTTTTCAAGATGCAGGTTCTTTGTCGGAGGGGTGCACAGAAAATCTTTGAGTCAGACAGCCTGAAAAGCTTCATCCGCCAGATGAACCGCTATGGATTTAAGAAAGTATGCCCATATGACCTTTCACTTTACTCGCCAGAGAACGACAGAATGCTGGTAAAGTAGCAGGTCCTTCCGTTTCCCACCTTCTCTGCCACTCAGAGATGAAGGAGAATGATATACTGAAAGGGTATCATTTCAGGGGGTACGGTACTGGGGGTATTTCACACGGGGCAGTATTTATGGAAAGACAGGAAGTATAGATTTCATATGAAACTAAAACCCCTTAGAGCTAACCTGTATGGATGGCTACAGACTCTGAAAGGTCAAGTAATGTCAAATAGATATATTTTCTCAGAATGATTGAAATGGTTAATTTTGTTTCAGGTGTATCACAACTCCAACTTTCAAAGAGACAAGCCTTGGCTGATCGACACCATGAAGAGTAAAAGACGCCGGAAGAGTCCTGGTTCAGCAGGAACCAGCACAACTCCTGCAAAGAGAGGGGAGCCAGCAGCTCCACAAATTCCCTATGTGGATACCACCAATGCAGACAACCAAAAGGACCAGGAGAGCACCCCAGATGCTCAGGGACCCAGGGGCGCCTGGCTGCCATTCCAGTTCTCAGGTCTGGGGTCCCCTAGCCATGCCGTGGGAGTCCATGGCCCAACTGAGCCGGGTGGCCCAACTGGGGAGGGCACATCCAGGAATAACCTGCTTGTTCCTGTCCGCACTGCTGAGACTGATCGCACAGGGGAGGGGCCCAGCAGCGCCCCTGATCACCCACCCAGTAGTTTGGTGATGGTTTTTTACCCCATGTGTAGTCCCATTCCTGCCGCTCCAGTAATGGTTCCACCCAAGAGCTCTGTCGAGCTCCCTGTTGAGCAGCCTAATAAATGCCCTGTCGAGCTCCCTGTCAAGCACCCTGATGAGCACCCTGATGAGCACCCTGACGAGGACGATGAGCAGAGCTCCTCACTGTGCGACTGTGCCCTCTGCATGCAGTGCAGGGACAATGTGCATTCCTAAGCTCACAGATGACAAAACTGACCATTATTAAATGCATTTACTTTTTAATTTAAAACAAAAACATCTTCGTGGTAATAGATAATGCAATTGGTGGTGGGGTAGTCACCTTTCTCCAAATATTCCCCCTACCAGCTAGCCATGCTGCACAAGTTCCTGGCAGTAGCATTGCTCTGTTGGAGTAAGGCATCGTCCTGAATTTAAAGGCTGTGAATGAAGCACTGAATGAGAGACACATTATTACTGATTCATTTATCAGATCAACTAAATTAGGGATTTTCAACCACCGGTTTATATAATCTTCATACAACTTTGGGGTGGTTAAGTATTTTGTGGACCAGTGCTTGAAAAACACTGCTTTAAATCCCTGGTCAGCAAAATCACTTCTGTGGTCTCTTGGCCATTGACATAATTTTTCACCTCTGCCACCTATCGTGCTGTGACAGCATCTCTGTTTTCTTCAAGTCCCGTTCTAAGCTAGTGCAGTGTTCTACCAGCTTCCTTTGCTTTGGCTGCCTCTTTCTTGGCCAGGTCAGAGCGCATGATGATGTACCACATGGGCACATTACTGCACCTTTAGGAATCTGGGCCTTGCGCCTCAGCCTCGTTCCCAGCAGCTGCTCCTTGGGCCCTCCCTGCTTTCCAGTTTCTTTGTAAATGATATCCACTCCCAGGTATTGACAATGAGATAAGACAATCAGTAAACTTGTTCTGCCTCCTGCCTCTACTTTCTTTCTTTGGTCTCCTGATTCTTTAATTTAAGATTTCTTATTTTATCATTATAAGGATATACATAATTTTTATTGTGGTTTTTTTTTCCTTTGTAATCCACTATATTGCCTTTAGTCTTAGGCATCTGGTTAAATACAGTGTGTCTGTAAAGTCATGGTGCACTTTTGACTGGTAACAGGAAAGCAACAAAAGACAGTAGAAATGTGAAATCTGCACCAAATAAAAGGAAAACTCTCCCAGTTTCATACCTATTCAGTGCAGTTCGATGTGGGCTCACACACAGATTTTTTAGGGCTCCTTAGGTAGCTATCCCGTATAGCCTCTACAGACTCGTCACTGACTGATGGCCTACCAGAACAGGGTTTCTCCACCAAACTGCCAGTTTCCTTCAACTGCTTATCCCACCAAGTAATGTTATTCCTATGTGGTGGCGCTTCGTTATAAACATGCCGATATTCACGTCACACTCTGGTCACGGATTCAAATTTAGTGAGCCACAGAACACACTGAACGTTCCTCTGTACCGTCCACATCTCGACTGGTATGGCTGTGGGCTGCTCCGCTGTATACACGGTGTTACGTCATCATCTGCACATGCACACATGCTGCCACATCATCCTACAGAAACTGGGAGGTTTTTCCTTTTTATTTGGTGCAGATTTCACATTTCTACCATCTTCTGTTGCTTTCCTGTGGCCGGTCAAAAGCGCACCATGACTTTACGGAAACACTGTATGTTCAACCATTACCCTTTGCGGTAGTTTCTCCCATCATCTTTTGGTTGACTAGATTGCTATGTTTTAAGTTTCTTAAGAAAAGCACGTATATATTATTTCCTTGACTCTTCCATAATTGATAGTTTTTTTCTGTGGAATTTACATCTGAAGGGCAGCTTGAATATACTTAAAATTCTTCAGTCACTGTTTCCTTTAAAAATACCAGCTTTAGACTTCCAGGACCTTCAGGTGCTGCAAATAACTATGTATGACATGTTTAATGACATGACAGCTCACAGACAGCTGTGCAGACAATACACGACTACACAAGTGGTCAGAACCGTCTGATACGTTGCCCAATATGACCTTAGAAATGGCAAAATAGTTAAAAACTCGCTGGATAGGTTTTCGAGCAGACTATAAACATCTGTAGAGAAGAAAATTGTGACTCAGATATTACTCCAAGTGATTGTAGAGCGACAAGGAGATTTTAGACATATGGAGGATTAAATAAGGAAGATTAATATAAATAACTACATCAGAAGAGAATAATATAGAGAATAGAGAAAAACTTTTCTTAAGAGATAATGGATGAAAATATTCCAGAACTAATAAAATAAAAGAAACAAAAACAAAACAAAACAAAAAAACAACTTGAATTCACAGATCCAAAATCCAAGGGATACCAATCATAATTAAAAAAAAAAAAAAAAAAAAAAAAAAAAAAAAAGGGCCCTGGCCAGTTGGCTCAGTGGTAGAGCGTCGGCCTGGCGTGCAGGGGTCCCGGGTTCGATTCCTGGCCAGGGCACACAGGAGAAGCGCCCATCTGCTTCTCCACCCCCCCTCCTTCCTCTCTGTCTCTCTCTTCCCCTCCTGCAGCGAGGCTCCATTGGAGCAAGGATGGCCCGGGCGCTGGGGATGGCTCCTTGTCCTCTGCCCCAGGCGCTGGAATGGCTCTGGTCGCAAAAGAGCGACGCCCCGGAGGGGCAGAGCATCGCCCCCTGGTGGGCAGAGCGTAGCTCCCTGGTGGGCGTGCCGGGTGGATCCCGGTCGGGCGCATGCGGGAGTCTGTCTGACTGTCTCTCCCCGTTTCCAGCTTCAGAAAAATACAAAAAAAAAAAAAAAAAGTCCACAGTTAGGAATATTGTAGTGCACCTGCAGAACATCAAAGTAAGAAAAATATTTGTTAATCCGGAAGTAGAACAGTTATCTGCAAAGGAATGGCAATTAGAATAATAGCAGACTTCTTAAATATAACCATGTAATCCAGGAGAGCAAAATATATTTAAAACTGCTGAGAAAATTTTTGTCTATCTATAGTTGTGTACCTAGAAAGCTATTTTTCAACAATATGCGTGGAAAAAAATCATTTTGAAATAAACTGAAAATGAGATAGTTCATCACCAACAGACTATTAACAAAAGAACTTCTAAAGATGTCTCTCAGACAGCAGGAAATTTACCGCAGAAGTCAGGTCTGATGGAGAGTGGAGAGTGTGATGGAAGGCACAGAAAACAGTGACATGTCGATATGTAAGCAGATGCCCTTATGAAATAATACCAAATATAATATCCAATGTGTGAAGTTAAAGAAAAGAGAGCTAAATGAAAAAAAATATTGAGAAAATTAAAAGGAGGTAATCAGGGTTAAAGTGTTCAAATGTCCTTGAAACATTTATATTGGTTTACTTATTCTTTTTAAAAGCTCATTAGAAGAAAGGGGAAGTATGAAGCCTGTGGAAACAAGCTTAAGTTTCAAATATATCAGTAAGTCAATAAATGTTACTGAATTAAACTCATCAGAGAATGGATAACATGCAGATACATTTCTGATGATAATGCAATTAAGGTAGAATATTGACAACCAAAGAAAACGGGCGTTTATAGTTTCAGAAATGAGTAACGTATTTCTAAATCACTCATGGGACAAATAAGAAATTATAATGTAAATTTTAAGGTGCTTAGAAGTAAGTGATAAAAATTACTAAAATCAAAACTTTTGAATGCAGCCAACGTAGTAGCTCATTTTTTCTAGTCTCTCAAACTATACTGTTCTTTTTTTTTAATTGAATTTATTGGGTTACAGGTTTCAAGTGTACAACTCAATAAAACATCATCTATACACTGCAGCGTGCGCCCATCACCCCAAGCAAAGTCTGTTTCTGTCTCCATTATCTCACCCTTTGCCCTCTTCCACCTACCCTCCACTCCGCATTTGCTCTGGCTGTCACCATTCTGTCATCTGTCTCTCTGTGTTATGTATATATGTGTTTTGTTGACTGATCCCTTCATCTTCTTCCATCCAGCCTCCAACCCCACTCCCCTCTGACACCTGTCCATGTGTTCCATGTGCTTATGCCTCTGTTTCCATTTTGTTCCACAGCTTATTGTGTTCATTAGCTTCCACACATAAGTGAGATCAAGCTCAAATTTTCAAGGACTTCTTCATGTTAATTACTACCTCCACGCCTGTGCTAGTGCTAATTGCTCCCTCTTTCAGAAGATTTTTTTCTGTTCAAGTTTTATAAAATTCATCTCCAGTTTCACCTCATTTGTGAAGATTTAGCATCCACTCATTTGCTGATTGTGTCCCATTTAATTTTGCATTCCAAATGAGATAGATGGTAAGGCTTTTGAGGAGACAAAGACCTAGTCTTATTCTACTTCTATTTGGCAATTTCTTGTAGCATAATATTAAACACCACCTCCTCTCCTCTCCCTACCTATTTGTGCTAAAAAAAAAAAGCTTTTGAATGATTTATGAAATCATTTAACACCTTGCAATGAACCATCAACCCAGCCATCGTTTTGAACAGTATAGCATGAAACGATATTGCTGCAATAGCTCACTGGCTTTCTATATTGCTTCATTTCTCTTCACGACTCGATTTATAACATTGAAGACGATTTGTTCCTTAAAATCAAGGTCTTAATTTGAATACAGTGTCTGTATTTATTGCTAAGTATATCATTAGGAAATTTAACTTTCTTTTGAGGGGGGTGAAAACATGCTTAACACAAATGAAATGACAAGACAATATAACCAGAATCAGAATAAGCAAAGCCCAGTCTTCAGTGAGTTGACATTATATACATTTGATAAATTTGTTCAGTATTCTAATAATGGACCAATTCTCATGACAGGTGGAAGTGCTTGAGGGCCGATGAGCATTGAGTATTCCTGAAGTGGCACAATTACGGAACACCTGTGTTAAATAACCAAGTGTTGATTTACTATGAAAATGTGCAGAGTGTTGCACAGTGCTCTAAGCTCATGAGTTTGCTTTGATAACTTGGTGGAGTTACAATGAGTAAATGACAGTCTATAGTCAGATAAACTATTACACTTTATAAATTAGTTGAAACTATCCATATATCTATCAAATACATTATGGAAGCAGTAAGGCACACAGAGTGAGACCATTTGAAAGAAGTTTTGTTTGCTCTCTGATATCATAACAGAAAGAGAAATATAACAAAACTTTAGCTTCTCTTCTTCATCTTATTAGAGGTCTTGACTTTGGTTTTAAGATTGAGGTTTTGGTCCTGGCTGAGTAACTCAGTTGATCAGAGTATCATTCTGATATGCTAAGGTGGTGGCTCAGTCCTGGTCAGGGCATACACAAGAATCAACCATTGAATGAATAAATAAGTGGAACAGCAAATTGATGTTTCACTCTCTCTCTCCTTTTCTCTCTCTTCCTCCCTCTCTTTAAAATCAACAAGTAAAAAATTAAAGAAGATTGAGCTCTTGTAACTCTATACACAAGGTGGTACAAAATGGCTAAAATTTCTTCCAGAGAGCTACTAATGCATCTGCGATGTTGACAAAACAAAAATTAGGAATGTAATCATGTTAGCCTATAGCTTATAATACACACTTAAAAGAAAGAGATGAATCAATACTTTCCAAATAGGGGAAAAAAATGAATGGGGAAACAAAAAGCATTTTCATGCTCTTGAAAAGACATTACAAACCTGGGGGTTAAAACCTTTCAAAAGTATTAAAATAAAGTAGTGGTGGGCTCTGACTACAGGAAGTCATTTTGATTCAACATATGTAATATTGACTTATGTAAAACCTTTCCTTTTAACATCTATTAGCATCTTTTGGAAAAGGGTGAGACTGTCCATTGCAAAAATACCATAGTGGATTGAGGGAGTCTTAAGCAATCTGTAAAATAATATATTTTGAGACACACTAAATCCTTTTCTGTATTTTGGCTTATAATTATTCTCAGAAATATATTATCCCTTTCTTATATATGAATGCCACCAATTACATATCACTTTAATGAAATTCTAAGAAGAGAAGACAAATTGGAAAATGTTACTAAAATTTCAGATCTCTTTTGTCCTCTGACTGTTTGCCTTCCTTAATTTACCTTCAGTTGTAGGACAAGGAATAAATGAGCCACTTCAGTGTGAGCAGAAGTCTGAAACATACAGGCTTAGTTTTCCTGCTGAACCAGTGCTCTGGATTAGAAGACAGGAGAAGACTTGAGAAGTATATCAGTTTGGGAACACTATTGAATTCAAAGAATCTCCCAAGATGCATAATGTTTTATACGCACACACAGAGAAAAATACACATAATATTTAGGTAGAAGACTTGCTTTTTGTATCCAATGTCTCAACAAGGAGGGTAACTAGGTAAGAAGAGCCACTATGCTTGGTAGTAGAACAAAAGAAATGCTAGAAAGATAAAAATTGCTGCTAGTTTTTTAAAGAATGACTCATACTATGTATCTCCAAAGGAAGTTATTTTTCATGAGAGCGGAGGGAAACTTCTGAAGAAATGGCGAGTATCGAGTTATCTTAAGAGGACGGTGTAGAGCAGGGGTCCCCAAACTACGGCCCGCGGGCCACATGCGGCCCCTTGAGGCCATTTATCCGGCCCCCACCGCACTTCTGGAAGGGGCACCTCTTTCATTGGTGGTCAGTGAGAGGAGCATAGTTCCCATTGAAATACGGGTCAGTTTGTTGATTTAAATTTACTTGTTCTTTATTTTAAATGTTATATTTGTTCCCGTTTTGTTTTTTTACTTTAAAATAAGATATGTGCAGTGTGCATAGGGATTTGTTCATAGTTTTTTTTTATAATCCGGCCCTCCAGTGGTCTGAGGGACAGTGAACTGGTCCCCTGTGTAAAAAGTTTGGGGACCCCTGCTGTAGAGAGTGGGGATGAGGAGTGGGGATTAGGAAGATGTATCAGGTAACAACTAATGCCACAATAATGTCTGCAACATGTAATCACAAAACCTCATCTGCAACAACAGTAAGCGTTTATTGCTTACGAGCCTAGCATGGCTTTCCAAGTGCTTTGTTGGTTTTGGTTGGGTTTTCTCATGTGTATGAGATATGGCTGCCTGTTCACTCATTTAAACTGACCTTGGCTGGGACAAGTAGGACAACATGATTCTGTTTATCCATCAATTACTGTTCATCAGTATAGTCCCCGTGTTTCTGATGACAATGGAAAAGAAAGAAGACAAAGGAAATACACAATTGTGAAATAATTTTCAAGATTCTTTGTTTCATGTTTGCTGAAATTCCAGAGGAGGTCATGTGGCTAAACCCAGAATCAGAGTAGAAGACTCTGAAAAACAACAAAGCAAATGGCATGGATAAGAGGTGAGGCAAGGTTTGTAATCTGCCACAGGGTTCCTGGGGAGAAGCTACAATGTTATCCTCAACCATGCAACCCAAAGGTGAAACAAAAGCAATCTAACCTCCTCTGCAGTGATTAAACTTCACCAGTCTTAAAGTTGTTGTTTGTTTCCTTGTCATCTTTCTATTCATCAAATTGTGCTGGCTGATGTTGTAGTAACTGACACCCTCAAAATCTTAGCTTCAAGTAGGGTTGTATTCAGAGTAGTAACTCAGGAGTCTGAGCTGACAGAAGCTCTGTCTCAACATGTGCTTCTGCAACTGCTGAGGAGAAAAGCAATGGCAAAGCTAGTTGAGCACTGGGCTCTTAAAGCTTCATCCATCAAGTAACCCATGTCATTTCTGCTTATACATATTTTACTGGCCAAAGAAACTCACGAGGCCTGACCTAAATTCAAAGGGACTAGGATGTACAATCCAATCCTATTATGGACCAGAAGGAGGAGAAACACAATATTTGGGAGTGATCCTAACTGAAGAGACATTCTTAAAATGATAACTTTATATCAGTATCCTCACCTAAAAACGGCCAGATAGCTCCGTTTATTAGAGCATTGGCCCGAAGTGCAGAGGTTGTCAGTTTGATCCCCAGTTAGGGCACATATAGGAACAGATCGATGTTCCTCTCTCTCTTTCTCTCCCTTCCTCTCTGGCTAAAATCAATAAATAAAAAAAAATGCACCTCAAGTAAAGTCTTTTGTTTGACAGGGAACTTTGAAGAATATTATTTATTTTTATAGTGATAAATGCCTAACATTGAGGAATAACAGAATTTTTTTTACCAATTTCTTACTATAATTGCCTTTTTGAAGGGGCAGGTCAGTCAGCCAACCCACAGTTTCCAAAAGTGAGACTATTAAAAGTTTAATTAGCTCAATTGGCACAAAACAAGTTCCCCTTGGCCTATACAATTTTCAAACAGTATTTGATTGCATCCAGAACACTTAGAATTAAAATTGATATTTCTGTTTCAGTGTCCCTTTACAACAAACACTATATTGTGACCTTTAAAGAGGAAAAATTAATATATGCATATCAAGAAACGGGAGAATTAAATCATCTGAAAGCCAGGTTTCTGTACTAGAGAGTCTTTCAAATGACTGAAGTAGTTATTATTTTTTTTTGTGACAGAGCAGAGAGAGACAGAGAGTGAGACAGATAGGGACAGACAGACCGGAAGGCAGAGAGGTGAGAAGCATCAATTCTTCATTGCGGCAGCACCTTAATTGTTCATTGATTGCTTTCTCATAAGTGCCTTGATGGGGGGGGGGGGCTACAGCTGATTGAATGACCCCTGGCTCAAGCCAGAAACCTTGGGCTCAAACCAGATGAGCCTGCACTCAAATTGGTGAACTCGCGGTTTCGAACCTGGGTCCTCCTTTTCCCAGTCCAACACTCCACCCGCTGTGCTATCACTTGGTCAGGCTGAAGTAGTTATTGTTATTTTAAACAGCCTGTTAGTGTGATCAAATCTAATGCTACACTGTCTCGTATTTTCTCCATGAAAATGTCATTCAGTGGTATTGTTTCCTGAAAACAAGACAAAATAAAGTATTACATTAAAAAAAGTATATCCCTGTGATAAACAGGCGAATGACACCAAAAGAATAAGTGCTTCACTTCTCAGGTTATTACTATCATAGACTCAGTGATTAGCTAAAAACTATCATGGGGTGTTCTGTATGAGCATGCTTGTGTTTCTTAAAAAGAAGGTGACACTTTGCAGCTTACAGATAACACAAATAGCATGTGATGCAGCTGTTGCTAAGGGCAACCACAAATCTTTTCTGTCATTTCTTTATCCCTAAATGGCCAAACCTCATGATGTCTCCAATATCGTAAAATCTGTGGATCTGTCCTTAGAAGTTTGACAAGATATGGTCTATAATGATTGTTGGGTGGGGGAAGTGGGGGAGATGTAAGACATTTGAAATGAGTGGACCTAAAGTTCATTGCTTCAGGCTGAGGAAAAAGAAGTATGTGCACTATATTAAAATCTGACTCAAAAATCACATATCCCTGAAACATGAATAAATATTGGCTAATCCGAGAAGATTGATTTAGCATGTGATAACTTACCTTTTATGTTCAAATTTCCATAATGCAGTTGGGCCAACAGTAGTAAATAAATCTGATACATGCTCTTGGAAAAAAATTTTAAAGATCAAAAATTACTCTAGTGGTGATAACCAGAGAAATATCCAGCAGCAAATAAGATCAGCTCAAGGCATCAGGTATTCCCATCCATTTTTGTTTGGGTTTAATAGAAAGCTACATAATGGAATTCAACAAAAATCTCTTGTTTTTTAAAATAGAAGAGAAGATGAGGAGACAAAGACATTACTCGTATTTTCAGAGTAGAATTTGTGTTTCACAGCAAATAACATGTGTAGTTTATTTGATGCCATCAAGAACAGTCACGAATGCTTACTGAATGTAGTGAATATTCCATCCCATCCTCCAAGATTTCAAGGTTTTGTGTTGTCCTTTGTTTTTGAAGTCATATTGTTATCGTTGCTTTACTCAAATTCTGCCACAGGGGTCCATAAAAAAAAGTAAATGTGTCAAATAAAGGACAAAGGCTAAAAGGCCTCCTGTCACTTAGATGAAATTATTGTTTCTGCAACTATCACCCTTCAGACTTCTATCATCACACCAAACCCTTGGTGACACATAAGATTTAGTAAGGAATAGAAATTGTGTTCACAAATTTAACTTCCCATTGTATTGGATCTATAGCTGACTATTTACATTCCAAAATATATATTTTTTCTGCATATAAAATTTTACTCAGAAAAATATAGAACATTGATGCTTAAACCTAAATACATTTCTGTTCTCAGAATGATGAAATAATAAGTTTGTGTCTAAACACATTTTTTTCTTGTCAACCACAACTTTATATAAAGATAGGTGTGTGGCCTGACCACGCGGTGGTGCAGTGGATACAGCATCAGCCTGGTACTCTGAGGACCCAGGTTCGAAATTCCAAAGTCACTGGCTTTAGTGTGAGCTCATCAGCTTGAATACGGGGTTGCCAACTTCCGCAAGGGGACACTGGCTCAGCTGGAGCACCCTGGTCAAGGCACACATGAGAAAACAATCAATGAACAACTAAGGTGCCACAACTATGAGTTGACGCTTCTCATCTCTCTCTCTCTTTCTGTCAGTCTGTCTCTGTTCCTCTTTCTCTCTCTCTCTCTCTCTCTCTCTCTCTCTCTCTCTCTCTCTCCCTCACACACACACACACACACACACACACACACACACACACACACACAAATAAATAAATAAATAAATAAAAGGTGGGTATGTGTGTGTGCACACATATACAGGTACCTGTGTATTTATGTTGGTATAGTTAGATCTGAGCAGGGGCGAGCAGCTTTCTCCCCACAATTGTGTGTGCCCTAAACATGAGAATGTCTGACATTATGGCTAAGGATCATGAGACATGAAAGGTAATGATGAACCCTTTAAGGATAATAGCATTTTGGGGAATATGCAGAAAGTGGGTATGGACTCAGAAAGTGTTGTTTTATGAGAAACAAAAGAGAACCCAAAATAAAAGATGAAAGTGGAAAGACATAAAAATTTCTGGGGTGATCCCCCCATGTTTCTGCTTTGAGAAATTCATTATTTCCCAAAATCTTAACCAGTTCCCACATATCAGTTGGTGGCAACATGAAGGCAGCAACTAGTAGCCAAAGAGAAACTTCTGAAACACCTTGGACTATATAGTCCATCAAAAGCAATGAGTCTAAAATCAAATGAACATGTGGGCGTATGTGAGTGTCAATTGTCCAGATAAACATTTGTTTGTGCCATACTACCTGGAGATGAAAACAGAAGTTTGGACAGTAAAAATGACCATATACTAATAGGGCCAGATGGGGAACTTGATGCAGAAAGGCAATCTCCAGTAGAAGTTTGAGGCAAAGGAGAGATTTGGTTTGGCAGAAAAGCAGAGGTTGATGGAATTTCATGTTGGAGAAGAGCATACTTGTGCACTGAGGAGGAAGTAGCTGGTTGATAACAGCTCAGGGGATGAGGCAGTGCATTATGGGAGAGGACAGCGAATGTGTTCAAAGAGACACAATGGCTAAAGGGCTTCATGTCACTTTGGCAAAACTATTCTGGTATCTGCGGCTGCCACCCCTCTCCTGGTGGCAAAGGTGTCCTTTTAGTAGTGAAAAGGTTTTCAAAGTTAACTGACCTTTGGAAGCCATTAGGATATATTGACCTCTGTGTCTCACCAGTAACCTGCTCCTATAGTCTGAATATTTGTCTCCTCAAAATTCAGGTGGAAATCTTAACCCCCAAAGATGGATAGCATTAGGAGACGGGACCCTTGGGAGGTGCTTAGGTCACAAGGGAAGAGCTGTCATGTATGATATTAAGGTCTTTATACAAGAGGCTTGGGATCTTTTACCTCTCCCACCATGTGAGGACACTTCAAGAAGGTGTATCTAGGAACCAGGAGAGGGACATTACCAGAAGGCAACTCTGCCTGTGACTTGATTTTGGACACCCCAGCCTCCAGATCTGTGAGAAGGAAATGTCTATGGTTTTAAAGCTTTCCAGCCTGTGGTATTTTGTTGCAGAAACCCAAAGTCACTAGACCACTTACTAAGCAATACATTAGTATATACGTAGTGAGCAACAGAAGCACTTAACCAGATAAGACCCTAATGGCGTAACAGAGTTAATGTGCCTCTAAAGCTTTCAGTATACTTTTAGGGGGGTGCTCACCTACATAAAAAAGTTGCAAAACAAGGCTCTTGGGCAAGATTTATTTTTCATAGCTCAGCCTACATGGAACCTTTAAAAGGAGCAGAGGTAAATGTCTGTCATACTGTGCTTACAAACAAGTACCGGTTTGTTTTTATCTGGTTTGGGATACTGGTTTTTGGTTGCTTTTACAAAACACATCAAATCCTTTGTGCGCCTGTTTGTTTCTACCTCAGTTTAATATCAACAGGGTTTAAGATTTTGTTTAATTTGTTTCTTTTTTTTATTCAGTGCGAGGAGGGGAGGCAGAGAGACAGACTCCTACATGCACCCCTACTAGGATCCACCCTGCAAGCCCATTGGGGCCTTGCTCTGTTGTTCAGCAACCGAGCTCTTGTTAGCATCTGAGGTGGAGGCCATGGATCCATCCTCAGTGCTGAAGGCCAACTTGCTGCAATGAGCTGTGGCTGCGGGTGGGAGGGAGGGAGAGAGAGAGAGAGAGAGAGAGAGAAAGAAAGAGAGGCAAGAGGGGGCGGGGTGGAGAAGCAGATGGACACTTCTCCTGTGTGCCTTGACTGGGAATCAAACCTGGGACATTCACACACTGGGCCAATGTTCTACCACTGAGCCAACCGGCCAGGGTTTAATTTGTTTCTTAATATGTCTGATTTTAATGAGCGCTGCCACCTCTGTAGAACAAAGATTCCACCAGATTCTTCTTGGATGGCTAGACATTGATTGCATGAGAAGCATCCCACCATTTCCTCAGTCCTCCTTTGCGGCTGCTACTTCTTGTGCTTCGTTTTGAAAGAAGACAGACACCTCATTGTTGTAGTATCTCTGCCTGATTATATTGTATGTGGAATAATCACAGGGCTAATCAGGCTGCTTCGGCTGGGCTCGCCCCAAGGCTGCAGCTATCAGAAGTGCACAGCAGGGCCTGACAACCCCTCCCAGAAAAGAGCTTACCAATTAACCTTCAGTCACATCGGATCGAAGACTGACATTCATTATTTTAATGAAAACAGTAAGAAAGGGCACTATTGAGACCCCTGAAAACTAACCCATTATTCTGGTGCATGTTCTGCTTAGCAATGTACAAAAAGCAAGCTCAGGATCAGAAAGACAGGATGCTGTGCTTGCAGGAGGAAGAAAGTGCAACTGCCCACAGCCCCGTGCCCATCACAAACCGTCTCTGCAAGCTTCTGTATCCCTTGGCTCAAGAAGAGGCTGGAAGTTGCTTGTACCTCAGGAGGGAACTAGTTCAAGATTACCGCAGGAACACCTTGCCCATGAAATATATTATCATGGCCTCCTTTTAACTTCTCTTTCCGGTGACTACTGTTGAGTTTCTTCCACAGGGTTCGCTTTGGTCATATTCTGCATCTTCACTTTAAACTGAACATGAGTTTTTTGGAAGGAGAGTTACTTTTTCCACTGATAAATCGGACAGAGTTAATAAACATTCTTTGACTTTTTTTAAAGAGTGTTCTGGAAATAGCACTGAAAAGCTCCTTATAGATATAGAACCTCTAAAGAAAATCCTCTTCATGTGTGCTTAAAGAATCAAAAATACACCAAGAGCCTTTCACCTAACAGATGCTTACTGAGAGCCTACTACACTGTTCACAAAAATTAGGGGATATTTTATAACTTCATATTCATTTTCAAATATCCCCTAATTCTTGTGATCAGTATATATACTAGAAGCTACACTACATGCAGCAGTTAGCACCATGAAGAAGCTGGGGGTCCCAGCTTTGGAGACACAGTTTTAAGCCCTGGAGGGGATGTAGTTGATAGCATTGCCTTTCCTTATAGCTACTTCATTTGAAATCCATTAATATGGGCAAGCCTGGGGCTCAGAAGGGCCTTTGATAGGGTTCAGCCTCTTCACCTCTACTTTAAAGCCCACTTATATGGAGATACCAGTAGACTCAATTGCTCATTGAGTCATGGAAATGAACACAGACTTCAAATTGAAATCATGCAAATTCTTCAGAGGTTCAAGGTAAATCCAAACACTGTAATAGGCTCTGGCTAGAAGTTTAACGTCTTGGTTTGTTCTCGGAATTTTTCATGTATTATTTAAAAATATATTTTCTCTCAGTAAAGCAGAAATGCAAACATACAGATTCACTAGCTCCGCCACAATCCAGCTCAGCCTGACCTTTCAAACAGTGAGCCTCGTCTCTCTTGAGTGCAGAGAACTACAGGAACTTTCTGTGGGTGGGTTCCAGACGTGGCCCTGGAGCCCGGCCCAGACTCCATTCTTATTGAATAGCTGAGCTGTAGAGAGGAGTAACCACATTCAACTTCAAGGTAAGAGACAAGGAGACATATTTTCTTTTCTTTCTTTTTCTGCTTCTCTAAATCTTGATTAGATTTCATTTATGAGTGCCTGCTCTCCAATCCACTTGAACAGGAAATCAAGCAGAGTACATTTCCAAACCTCTCAACTCCCTTAACTAATATTTCTGGCGAGTAAATAATATACAAATAGCTAGGAATACTTGGAATTTGGGGATTACTCTGTCTCTTCTTATGCAAGTTAAATGACATTTGATCTCAAAGCCAAAGTTTTATAGGACGAAACTTGAAGTGACTCATTTATGCATAACATGCAGATCAGAATACGAATTAATACTTAGGACTAGGATTCAACTCAGTAATTGCACATTCCAAGTTCTCCTAGATAACTTACCAATGAGACTTTTTTTTTAACCAATTGCAGTAAAGTGTTTAAGAGCACAGATATTGGGGATGGGAAACTGGGTTCAAATCACAGACCCAACATTGCTGTCTGTGACTGAGAAAGTTGCATAACCTCTCTGTACCTCAGTCTCTGTTTTTGTAAGTTGGCAGCATTATTTGGCTCCTACCACCAGAATGAAAACTCCTCAAAAAAATCTTTGCTTTGAGCCCTGGTCTGTGGTTCAGTGGATAGAGCATCAGCATGGTGTATGGATGTCCCAAGTTGAATTCCCAATCAGGGTACACAGGAGAAGAGATCATCTGCTTCTCTCACCCTCCCTTTCTCCCCTTATCTTTCTCTTTCCCTCTCATAGCCAGTGGCTCAAAATCAAGTGTGGCACTGAGTAAAGCTCATTGGTCAGAGCATGTCAGCCTCAGGTGCTAAAAATAGCTCAGTACTCGAGCATCATCCCCAGACAGGGTTTTGAGGTAGATCCCAGTCAGGGCACATGTGGGAATCTGTCTCACTATCTCCCCTCTTCTTACCTAAAGAAGAGGAGGAGGAGGAGGAGGAGGAGGAGGAGGAGGAGGAGGAGGAGGAGGAAAGGAAATAAATCTTTGCTTTGTTCACTGTTTCTCAAATATTTTCAATACTGCCTGTTGTTGGGTGGGAGATGATCCTTTCCTAAATAAAGTCAACCAAACTCTGGAGGTCATTATGAGGGTGATATGAAGGTATATACGAAAAGTGGGAGAGTCTCACACACCGTAAGCCCTCTATAAATGTTAAGCTACATCAAGATTATACTCTCAGACTTGAATATAAATAAACAAGATTTCTGCTCAGTTTGGAAGCAAGTTATATAAATTGCAAGAGTATGGCAGGGAGCTCTGGAGCCACTTGTGCAGTGGCCTTGTCATAGTGACAGGGCTCCTGAAGATGCAACATGGGGCTGCAAGTATATAAACCTCAGAAACAAGGGTCTGCTGTAGGGTGCCTGTCACCTCCTTTGTCTCCCTCTCTTCCTCCTTAAAAAAAATTATGGCCCTGGCCGGTTGGCTCAGTGATAGAGTGTCAGACAGCAAGTGAAAGTCCCGGGTTTGATTCCTGGCCAGGGCACACAGGATAAGTGACCCTCTGCTTCTCCACCCCTTCCCCTTCTCCTTTCTTTCTATCTCTCTCTTCCCCTCCCACAGCCAAGGCTCCATTGGAGCAAAGTTGGCCTGGGCACTGAGGATGGCTCCATGGCCTCTGCCTCAGGCACTAGAATGGCTCCAGCAGCAATGGAGCAATGCCCCAGATGGGCAGAACATCGCCTCCTAGTAGGCATGCTGGGTGGATCCTGGTTGAGTACATTTGGGAGTCAGTCTCTCTGCCTCCCAACTTCTCACTTCAGAAAATATAATAATAATGATAATAATAATAAGAAATTATTTTTATTTAAATGGAAAATACAGCCTGACCAGGTGGTGGCACAGTGGATAGAGTGTCAGACCGGGATGCAGAGGACTCAGGTTTGAGACCCCGGGTTCGCCAGCTTGAACACAGGCTCATTTGGTTTGAGCATAAGCTCACCAGCTTGGACCCAAGGTCCCTGGCTTGAGCAAGGGGTTACTTGGTCTGCTGAAGGCCCCTGGTCAAGGCACATATGAGAAAGCAATCAATGAACAACTAAAGTCTCGCAACAAAAAACTGATGATTGATGCTTCTCATCTCTCTCCGTTCCTGTCTGTCTGTCCCTGTCTATCTCTCTCTCTGACTCTCTCTTTGTCCCTGTAAAAAAAAATACAGGTGCTCTACAAAATGTTAGAAAGATAAAGAATATAAGTCACTTATAATCTATGCTTAAATTTTTTTATGTATTTTAACCAGTCTCTTGTCTATAATTATGTAAACACCCACCCACATGCACATAAATATATGTTTATGTATACATATACATGCATCCATAGATGAGACACACTATACATATTTGAATTTCATACTTAAGAATCTTTTTGGGTTACTACACGCAGTTCTACAATATGTAACTTTTTTGAAATTGAAGTTGTTTTTAGAGAATTGTACCGTGGGGAATGAAAAGTGTAGATTTTAGCTTGAGTTCAAAGACAGTCTGTGGGAAGGGATAGAAGTACTATAAAATGTTTTCAGAGACTCTGATATATCCCACAGTTACCACTGAGAGATTAAAGTAGTTAAGAAATTTTTTAAACTTCTCATCTCCAGATTTTAGGAATTATTTTTTATCATTAGTTCCACAAACAAACATGTATTCTAATTCCAATCTAAGTGATAAATATTATTTGTTGAGGGTGCATTCTATGCAAGCATCATAGTAGATGCTTTATGGTGTTTCATATAATCCTTCTAGCAACACCTGGAGGGACCTATTATTATCTTTATTTTACAGAAAAAGAAATAAAAGTCTGTATTTGCAAGCACTCTGGGGGGTACAGTGATGTACGAGATGTGCATGGCTTACTTTTAAAAACCTGAGATAATTATAATAGTTACTGCTTGGAGCTGTAGTAAGATTGGAATGAGATCACACATGTAAAGCACTATGTATCATGCCAGAGACATAGGGTTGCTCAATAAATCTTATCAATGATGAGGAAGAGGATGAGGATAATGACAAAAATGGTTGATGGTGAAGAAGATATTGATGTTGGCCTGATGTAAAGAAGGAGTAAGAATAAAAAGGTCTGATAAAACCAGAAAGAACATCCTTGCTGAAAGTCTACGAACTCTGGTGTGAAGCACATGGTCAATTAACTTGTCATTGGATTCTCCTTCCTTTGTGGGGCCATGGTGGCATTCCATCAGAAGAGGTATCTTTATCAACACTAGATACAATAGAAGGAGGAATTTTTTATGCTTCTAAACTGCATAATGACTTTGGCAAATGTTCCCCGCCCCTTTCAATTAAAGGTCAAAATTGAACTTTTAAAACATTCTTAATTATTTTTTCCAATATGCTGATTTACTTTTATGACTAACTTTTTTTTTCTTGCTCAGTTTTAACAAGGTAGGGATTTGGGAATAGAGTTAATTATAAAAAAATACACATTTATTACTATATTGTAACACTCTAGGTAGTGCTTAATTAAAGACTCAATTTTTAAAAATTAGCATGTGACACTACGTGTTTCCAGACAAAAGGGAGGGCATGGAATTTAGAGGAAAGGTAAATAAGCTTGAAGTTCAGAGCACTCTTTAGACAGAAAATGACCTAGTGAACTTGTTTAAGTTATTTAGCATCTCAGAGGCTTAATTTTCTAATTTTTTAAAATGTAGTTTATAATAGCAATGTCACGCATTTGCATGTCACTTTATGGTCCTGAAAATGACCCTTAGTGGGGTTAACCAAGCATTATTATCTTCCTTTAAAAAATGAGAAAAGCAAAGCTTAGAAAGGTAAAGGGAATGTCCAAGGTTATCTAGTTAATGAGTGTTTATCTAGAATTCAAAACCCTGTTTTGTTTTTAATTTAACATCCGATGTTTTCTTTACATTATACATTCAAGTTATCCCAGTGTGAGCATGGTAAATAAAAGACCTGTGTTCTCAATCCAGCTTTCTCATGAAGAAGCTGTATGATGTTAGGCAGCTCACGTTGCTTCTCTAGACCTTCTTTTTCTTGTCCATAAAATAAGAAAATTATTAATTTTTTTCAAGGTTGCTACTGTATAGGCTCCATTGCCACTTGTATAAACAAAGGAACCTAAGAAGGAACAAGTAAGCTGCTTTGGTCAGCATCGCACAATAAGTGGTAGAGAGAAGCAGCTTCAGTCTCCAGAATGATGCAACATTTGCCTAGCGAGGGGTAATTATCTCCGTAGTTTAAAAGAAAAAGGAGGCTTTGGCCAGTGGCTCAGAGGATAGAGCATCAGCCCAATGTATGGATATCCTGGGCTGGATCCCCAGTCAGGGCACACAGGAGAAGTGACTGTCTGCTTCTCCCTCTCTCTTTCTTCCCTTTCCTTTCTCTTCCCCACAAGCCCCAGGCCAAAAGGATAGTTCTGTTGGAGTGCAGCAACTTTAGGCACTAAAAATAGCTCAGTACTTGAACATTGGCCCAAGATTAGATTGCCAGGTGGATCCTGGTCAGGGCGCATGTGGGAGTCTACCTCACAATTTTCCCTCCTCTCAACTAAAAAAAGAGAAAAGAAAAGGAAGGAAGGAAGGAAGGAAGGAAGGAAGGAAGGAAGGAAGGAAGGAAGGAAGGAAGGAAGGAAGGAAGGACAGGAATACATTACAAATATGCTAAGGTACATAGTGAAATCTACTTCCTCAAAAACAAGCAAGGAGGAGAAATTCCCTATTGTCTCACAGTTTACAATAACCTGCATGCTAAGAAATCCTCTACTAAGAAACTACGAGGGTGATAGAATACACCATCGGGAAATCAGCCTGCAGAACAGTGGTTCTCACCAACATTTTCTTAAAAGCCATAAACAAGTGTCTGAAAAGGGAGAATGTGTAGCTAATTTTGTTGGCGTTCACAGACTGTGTACTTTATTCCCATACAAAGAGTTAGTAATGATGCTGCTGATAATGGAGATGACTGTGAATGAATAACTGATGCATGGGCACCCACAAGGCACATTTTTTAAGGAGTTAATGTTGTCTTTAATTAGCCTTTCATGTGAGCACACACTGCACATTCTCTATACCTAGGAAACCACCCCGATTACACACAAACACAATCTTTCTCTTGTTAGTTCCTCCTCATTCTTCATATTTCAGTTCAAAATAACTTTCCTCCAGAAAATCTTTCCTGAAGTTTAGTCTCATTCTTCTTTTTAGTAGAAATCTATTGTTGTTACCAGTACAACAAAGAATTCTGCTTCTGGGAAAGTAAAGCTTGGTTTTCCTGAGAACTGCCATCGTCCCATCATCCAGGCATGCAGCACTGATCAGAGTATCAATCAAAGTAGTCTCCCTGTCCCTAACCAAGTAACAGGACTGTGACCTGCACTAGGGCCACCTGACTCTCCCTCACAGGAATATGTACATTAGGCAGCACTGCAGAGTGGAAATAGAGCCAATTCAACTGAAGACCCTGTTTATTGACCTCTGGCTTATCATCCATTTCATCTTTACACTGATTTGCTCCCCATTCTCTCAATGCTTCCCATTTTTACTTACATTAACCCAAACAAATCTTGGTTGCTTATTCCAAAGAACCTAATCGTATATCTCTGTTATGTGGCTCTGTGGTACATGCACCTCTCCTCAATAACACTCAGTTGATGGTGTAAGAATATATTTTGTTTGATTAGTTGGTTAATGTTTGCACCCTTGCTGCCTGTGAGCCACAGGAAAGCAAAGAATATATCACCAATACTTAGAACAGTGTTTAGGATTTTCTAGTAACTCGTGAAATTTTAATTTTATTTCATGAATGAAAGAATGAATGAAATTTCAAGTTCTCATTGTACTCTACTGCTTCCTAGAGTGGGCACCCCCACCATGGCATGGCCCCCCAGACTTGCTCTACTTAATGTCTCATTTCAGCCTTCCTTTTTCTCAATCTCTTGCTTTCTCCCACTCTTGCCCTATCTCCTTGTTTCTCTCTCTGTCTTCTCAATTTGCAACTCTATTAATGGCCTCAGGACTGAATTTTTCTCGTTATAAAACTTTTCTCGGACTCTCTTTCAGAAAAAATTCCAAGGTCTTTGATGATCTTAAACTTGATCTCCTCTGTTGTGTCACGTTTTGTATTAGCTCCACTTGTATTTTCGATGCCAGACATGTGTAAATCTTTCAGTTCTTGGATTCCCCATGCTCTCACACATGCTCTCTGAATCAACTGTCATCTCTTCCTGCAATATATTTTATTTCTCCCTTTCCTTAGTCCTAGCCTTACAGTTTCTTCCTCCATAAAGCCTCCCCCCCAACACCAAGGTCCGCCTCTGACTAACCTTGGATGAGCCAAGACGACCTTCCTGCTGTTCTTAAGCTCTTTCTGCACAACTTTATTCTTACATTTGTTATCAACTTACCATATTTTTTGCTCCATAAGACGCACCTGACCATAAGATGCAACTAGGGTTTTAAGGAGGAAAATAAGAAAAGAAATATTCTGAACCAAATAATGTGTTAAAATATTTAATAAAATATACCACAATAATATTTCAACAATGTAAACTCAACATCAGTATTAACAACCATTAGCACTGTTATTAACAAATGAGAAGAGACTTTAATGTTCAAATACTCATTCTACATATGTTTACTGGTGCAGAGCCCTGCAGCAGCTAAAAAAATGAACATTCACTTCATAAGATGCACAGGCATTTTCCCCTCCACTTTTTGAGGAAAAAAGTGCATCTTATGGAGCAAAAACATTATTGTTTTTATCTGTTTAATTGTTTACCAACTCCCTCTAAAAAGCCCCTCAAGAATAGTCACCATTCCTTTCAACTATATCTGTTCAGAACCCAGCATAACAAGTGCTTTATAAATGTTTCTTTTAAAAAAATGACTAAATGAAAGATGAAATAATCCTACCAACTGAACTCCTCACTGAAGTTTTAACATCATACTGAGAATCTTCTCTTATAGTATTTATTGATTTTAATTTTTCATTATAGATAACGGCATACATGTCTCATTTCCACTGTTTTTTACTCCTTAGGAGTAGAGTATATCTTCTTCATCTATATATATTCTGCAGCATCTGGCGTACTTTCTGATCTAGAATAAGTGCATAACAATTACTTGTTGACAAAAATGAATGATGAACTAACATTCTAAAATGCTGATTCTTTAATCTACATTAAGTTCTCATTTAATGTCATTGATAGATTCTGGGAATTTAAGCAAAATGACATATAATGAAACCAATTTTAGGCTAAATGATATAGGCTAATTGATATTAACAAGAGTTAAGTTCCACTGGTATCTCATCAATGTTATGATGAAATCAAGTTGAACGGAATGACGTTATTTGAGGACCTGCTATATTAAAATGAACCAATGAAGTATTCACATTTCACAAAAGGCTTAAGAAGACAGTGATTTAATTTCTAAAGGAGTAGACTGCAAGCATAAGATTTCATACTGGTTACAATGGAAAGAGAGAATAGGAAGCCTTTCATGAAAGTTTTTCAATTTTTTTCTGTGACAACTATTAGTTTACTCTAAGTGCAATAGTTTTGAAATGAGATAGTTACCTGAAATATTAAGTTATACAATGATATGTAGACTACCTCCACTACCACCGAGCTCATCCACACTTACACATTTGTGCATGGGACCTGGTACTTTGGATGTGCCTGAATCCATATACTAATAGATACGGAATTGGAATCCTCATATCCGGGAGGAGACTTGTTTGAGTTAGGATCTGGTTTGGGTTGAACGACGGACAATGGGTCAGTTTCTGGTCTTTCAGTCTTTAAAGACAAATGTGCTTTTGCTTGTAATACCAAGCAAATCATATCCATTATTTTCCCCTTTTATTTAGTAACCAAATACTTGGATTAACAGACCCCTCCAGGGTTTCCATCCACTCCAGTCAGTTCAGGATGACTTGATCAGCGTGAGACTCACCTGAGATTGGGCAGTGTGCTCCCACTGAGTGATGACATTTGGATTTGAGTCTTGGTGTACCATACCTCTCAGTCAGTTCTTGATGGAGATTGGAAATTGATAAGTGCTCTTTACTTTCCAGCACAGAATGCAAATTGCTCCACACAGTAAGCCACTGTCTGAATTCCTCTTCTAGCTATTGTATTTATAATGACTCTAAGCAATATTTAGTGCAGTCTGTACCTGAGGAACAAGCACTAAGGTATATTTAATTCCCTCCCAAGAAAACAAACCTTGTTAATGGAGATTAAGAAATCCCTCTGCTTCACGTTTTGCTTGTTGCCCATCTTGCAAGGATCCTTCAGCCATTCACCTGTGGTCAGGTGCATGAAGTCAGAAGCAGCAGAGAAATGTAACTCTCAGACTTGTTCCCTGAAAGGAGGCAAATCCTCCAGACTAGAAATCATTTGATCCCATCTTTGTGTTGTCTACTATTGATTCACCAACTTTTAAAGCTGTAACATCAATATGAAAGTTTGGACTACACCTGGTGGTGGGATTCAAATAATTTAACAACCAGATCTCTGCCTTAATCGCCATTTTAAGTTTAAAAGTACGATATACTGAAAGGTAGTTCATTATTTCATGCATTTAATACTTAAATAAGAACAATAAAAGAATTACACAAAACTAGATTATGTTATAAAAGTTTTAAAATACTAATAAAAATATTAATTAATACCTGACAAAAAACAATAAAACTGGTATTTAAGATATTTACTTATTGCTTCTTTTTTATTTTGTATTTTTCTGAAGCTGGAAATGGGGAGAGACAGTCAGACAGACTCCTGCATGCGCCTGACCGGGATCCACCCCACACGCCACCAGGGGGGACGCTCTACCCACCAGGGGGCGATGCTCTGCCCCTCTGGGGCATCGCTCTGTTGCCACCAGAGCCACTCTAGCGCCTGGGGCAGAGGCCAAGGAGCCATCCCCAGCGCCCGGGCCATCTTTGCTCCAATGGAGCCTTGGCTGCGGGAGGGGAAGAGAGAGACAGAGAGGAAGGAGAGGGGGAGGGGTGGAGAAGCAAATGGGTGCTTCTCCTGTGTACCCTGGCCGGGAATCAAACCCGGGACTTCTGCACGTCAGGCCAACGCTCTACCGCTGAGCCAACCGGCCAGGGCCTACTTATTGCTTCTTGATTGGCGTCCTCACTTGCAATTTTCTTTGCCTTTATCCAAGCATCAATGGCTGTGTGATTTATCCTTAACCATCTTTTCACTGTAGGAGTAGGATCCCATTCCTTTAGAGGTAAGCTGATTAGACTAATAGTCATTGTGTTGATATATTAGGAACTGTTAGATAACTTCTTTTCTCTGAACATACTGTGTTCATCTTTGAAAAATCCCACCTTAGAGAAAATCTTGATCACAGTGCCATTTTAACAACTGGTTCGCTGAATTCAACCAAAAAATAGGTATGAGTTCTGCCAAACCAATGCAAACTGGCTGAATCCCACCACTGCATATCTGTGTGCCGGCTGAATATAAACCCTACCTTGAGCCTCAGCCAGAAAGAGGCAAAAGGATGGAGGAGAAAGAAGCAGCAGTAGAAAACACCCAGCATTCAGTGACAGCACATGCATCAGAAGATGAGTGATCCCTAAATCATAATTTATCTTAATGAATTAGGTGGCATTTTCTAGATGAACTGAGTTTGATAGCTTTTTAGCTCTTAACTGCTAATAGCATTTTTGTTTTCTCCCCAAGGAAAAAAACCTCACCATGTTTAACATCTTTCTTTCTTTCTTTCTTTTTTTAACTTCTTGCTATCCTCAAAGTAACATTAAACTTTCATTTTATATTTTTAAATGCTATCTACCTTGTTTACACACCATAATACAACTTCTCATGCACCAAAATTGCTTTGACAAATGCAATCTGAATGGTAACAGCCTTTTAGCAGAAATCTACATTTAAAAAAAATAATTTCCTACAATGCAAGGATTGTACATCCTCTAAATAAGATATGTGCCACCGCAGGCAAGGTTAGATTGTCCTTATCTTACAAAGCTGGGCAGAGTTTCCATTTTTTGAATAGTATCAGATAAGCATTTTGTAAAGGCCCTACAACATTTCATTCAGTGGTGCTATTTCCCCAAATGTGTAAGTACACGCAGTGCACAACAGGTTGAGAAAAACTAAAATTACATTTAAAAAAAAGAGTCTGCAGTTGGATTTCTATATTCTTCGCAACTGATATCACCACCTGGAGGGTTCAAATCGGTAATAAACTCGTTTGAGCAAAGGCATAGCGAACACCTCTGTGCGGAGAAAAGAGCCCTGCTAGGGAGCCCACAGGGCGGCAGGCAATTCTCATGTAGCAGAATCCCACTTAAAACAAACCTCCCTTTTCTCTTGGGAGCTCCTGAGAGCCTGGGATTAGATAGATCAGTGCTGGCCCTGGCTGCTCTTTGCTGAAAGAATTTGCTCAGGTTTTATGGGGCTCGTTCTCTTTTCCTTCAAATTTTCAAACTCAAGTACTGAGAACATTTGACTTATTAATGAATTGCTCAAGGTGGTCTTCGATCCACGATTTTACTTTATATTCTTCAGGGGCAGACCTGACCCCACAGGCTTTTAATGTCATCAGTTTGGGATGAACTGTCAATCACAGGACTGTGCGTGTCTTTGAGAACGAGGCATGCCCTATTTTTACCCTGTCTCCAGACTGTCAAGCATAGTGCCCAAGATGATAAATAAATATTGAATAAATATTTGCAGCATGGATGACCGAATAAATGGCATCAAGGACTAAGGAAAACAGCTAGCATGTAAGAGCTCACTTGCTTTATTTGTTACTGCATGGAATTAGTTTAATATTTTGTAATCTTCACAAATGATTACTTATAAACATCTAGGGAAAATATTACATGTTGACTCTAACCTGTAAAGATATAGGTATCTCTTACTTTCTTCCAAATGTCACCTTTCTTTAAAAGTTCTTTTTGTGGAAGAGATGAGGCAGCTAAGAACACTCTTACGTTCGTGCAATTGAAAATTTAAAGGAAATCTCCTAAAATGATTAGTGACATTGGAATCTCCTTACTTCCCTAAGTGCCAAAACCTTGGTTTATTGAACAGTTACAAGGTTTATTGATGCTAATTTTACGTTATGTTAGGTGACCTGGAAGTATTTTATTTTCATCTGTCAATGCTTATCTATTGTGTATGCATAATATAAAGAAGTATTAACTATTGCGATGGAAATTTCTCAAACACAAAATCTATATGTGTAGTACATTAAGCAGATATAAATGCTATTCATTTTTCATAAATTAAAAGATTTGAGAGTCAGTAAAATTTGAATTACAAATGCTACTTTTTAGCTTCCATCTTAAAGCCTCCAAGAGACCTACAACATGAACTCTCATGCCAAGACGAAGTCAGAGGAAGATATTATAAAGAGTCTCTGTTCCACCTTCTAAGATCTTTACTTTATTTTCCAGAAGCGTGTCCCATTCCGGTAAGACAGATCTGTCCCATTGATCTTAGAAATATGTTGTTCCATGGCTGCAATTTCTTTCTCTGAAATCATCTTCTGGTATATGAAATTTATTATCAATTGGCTAGTGCAGTGTGGTTTTCAGTAGCTGAAAATTTAGAGTCCATTGCAACAGTGAGGTTTGGAGTAATTTCCTGGACTATATTTGGTGCCAAAGTCCCCACAAACTGATTTTTTTGTCACTCTTTTGGCTTCCTGTCCCAAACGAGAAAAACAATCTGTCTTTTTATTTAGGTGGATCTGATACAAGGAATACTATTTATAGATATCCCTTGTCAAGACGGTAATCGTGTGTTCTGTAAGAGAGAAATTTGAGGCTGAAACATTAAAACATACCTAAAAAAAACAACAACAGAAATCTGAGCTCATCATTCTGTTCATTGCTTCATCTGCTCCTGGGCCTTAGGGCAAGGTCACTGTCGCTGCTGTCATGGGAATGTGGGTCATAGGGAACAAAGCTCAAGCTCATTTTATAACAAAATAAGAAACAATCCCCCCGCCCCCCCCCCCCCCCGCAAAGCAAGCTACACATTTTCCTAACTACTCACAACCATAGGCCTAGTGGTCTAGTTCCAGAGGCGATAATCTTAAACAGATGAAAACTCAGAGGACACCCCTTTCAAAAGGAAAAGTGTAGCAATTCATGGTCTGCTTAATTTTTCTTAATGACAAAGATTATTAGGAAATTTAGGATGAATCTGTAAAATGATGGTGTCTTCTCCTGAGTTGTTTTACTAGCATTTTGTGCAGAATGTGTAAGGTCAAAGGACATTGGGAAGAAAGGTTCACTCACTTGCACTTGGCTGCACTTGGCTGCAGACTTTCTTTCTTTTTTTTTTGGCTGCAGACTTTGATGTTCTTGTTACCGTCATGGCACCTGGCGTTTTCGAGTTTGGCTGAATCACATTAAGTCTTAGTCTGAGGGTCCATTAAAACACCAGCTCTCTGAAACTTAAAGAAACAGCTCCCCACCTCACCATGTTCTTCCAGGATTGGGCCTACAGCTGGTATTTTTTTAATTGACTTTAATTTATTGTGTTTACATAGATTCTAGTGTTGCCCCGAATGTATCTTCCCTCCCCTGTGTTCCCCTCAATATCTCCCTTGCCCCCCTCCTTATAGCGCCCTCCCCCCTTCCCTTCAGCTTTATCCCATCCTATCATCCCCTTTCCCTCTATACTATTTTCCTCTGGACCCTTTGATCTCTCTTCTGTCTTTATTCTGTTCCTCAGTTCATATTGTTCATTACATTCCTCAAGTAAGTGAGGTCATATGATATTTTTCTTTTTCTGCCTGGCTATTTCACTTAACAGAATAGTTTCCATGTTCATACAATGGAATACTATGGGGCCATGAAAAGGAAGGAAATTCTACCTTTTGCTGGTATGTTTTTTTAAAGTGCTTGAGCATGTAATCAACTCCAGCACTGTTCAATGCATCTGATAATGTCACAGATCTACATACATTTTAACACCCACTTGACTACTTTTGATGGATGTATTGTAACTATTTTCCTTGCATTAATTTGGATCCTAAAATAAATAAAATCTTCTATGAAAATATGTACACATGCTCACATTTCTGGTATTCTGTATTTCATTATACTGACACATCTGAGAAAATCAATTTCTTCTTCACCTGCCTATCAAGAGCTGGATTAAGGATTTATAAGAATTGATGACAACACTTGCAAAGCATTGAGCACTCCCCGACTGCTTCTCCCCCTTCAGTTCTGTTAGAGCAAAGACAGGTTTGCTTAGGCCTGGGAAGGAAATGTACTTTTAAATGTTTTGCCTGAAGATGTGAACGTGATTATTATTATTATTACTACACAAATGTATGTGGCATTGCTGGCAAATTTCAGTTTTTTAGCACATAATGCACACTCCTGATTTAGAAACTTAAATAGTTTATTTTTTAAGAGCTTTCCATTTTACCTTTTAAGCTTGTGTTACATAAGCTTAATGGACTCACTCAGCTTCGTGATGGAGAGAATCCACCAGGTGAATAGTGGTAAGCTCATAAGCTTTGAAGGGCTTATTTTGCCAGCCTGCAACTCCGGCTTAGTGCCTGGAGTTGCACTATTCTGCATGTGCTGATTTTAATACCTCAAAGCTCTGATAATATTTATTGCAGAATGAAAATGTGTTATGCATCCTGTCCTCCCCCCTTCCTTTTTGCATAAATACAGTAAGTTGGGCTTTAACTAAGGTGATGCATGAATTAAACTGACAACTCCAAATACTTGAAATTCAGGATTGCATTTGTGAGTCCCATCTATTGTATATCAGCATCAGAATATCAGAGACAGTGAGTCACAGGCAGGGGGAGTTTCTGTGGGTTTTGAAACTTTCAAGTCAGGTCACGGTCGTGCTGTCTCTAGCTTTGGTCAGAGCGGCAGAACTGTTGGCGATGATGAGACTTAAATTTACTACTTAAATATTCTTTCACACTAGAGAGTTACTCTGGCACATGGGAGAAATAAAATCGATCTTTAAGAGGAGTGTGTGTGTGTGTGTGTTTCAGAGAAAGAGAGAGGGGAAAAAAGCTAGTGAGACAGATTGAACCAGAATCCATTTTAACAAGAAAAATGCAATAGTGTATGTTTTGGGGCCACAAATGCCAAAGCCTTTGTTTACTTAGAAGAAATATTGCGATGTCCTCTCACTGTTTTTCTGAGGAAATAAAAAAGATGGCTATTTAATTTTGACTCAAATATGCTTAGTCTTTTCTAGCTTTTTAAAAAATATATATATATTTTTGCCTCTTTCATATCTCTGAATGCCCTGAGCATTTTAACTCCAAACTATGCCAACATCCCTATACTTGGTTATACTTATATATATTCCAAGATGTTCCTGATAATACAAATTATGCAAATGAACTGGCATCGTTTTTTCAAAACATATAAAGAATGTTCCTACTATGAAGGATCACAGTTAGTGAAATACATAGCAAAAATGTATTGAGAAAACAGCTCTCAGTTTGAAAGAGTACAATCATCTGCTGCAGTCAGAGCCACAGCAGCCTCCAAATGAAAAGTCCTGCAAAGTTACTGTTCGTAGCAGGCAGAGTTTCACACTGTGACACTCCCTGAGCAAAGGCACTCCCGGGGAAACTGATATCCTCCGATAACACTGGGGAACAAAATTTTTGTTGCATCCACAAAAGCACTTATTCTTACCTAATTTGAGTGTGCTAATCTCAAATCTGACATTAATTTTTCTCTGTAAGCTACAGTTTTTTTGCAATTCAAGATTTTAGGTTTTCATCTTATTGTAAAATTTTCAACATTTAGTTTAACATAAAGAAGTAGAATGTCTTCTTGGGCATCATCTTTG
Source organism: Saccopteryx leptura (assembly GCF_036850995.1). Lineage (NCBI taxonomy): Eukaryota > Metazoa > Chordata > Mammalia > Chiroptera > Emballonuridae > Saccopteryx > Saccopteryx leptura. The sequence goes on along the minus strand of NC_089516.1, from coordinate 84,977,212 downwards.
TGAAATATAATAATTTATATATGCAGTAAATACACTAATACACTAAAAGATATGATTGCATCAGAATTTGTCTACAATTTCAAAATAGAACATATTAAAACACTTATTTTAATCATAAAATTTCTGCAAAACTTATTTAAATTTTATTCAGGCAAAAATTTGCATTTGTAGCACTTGTGTTTGTGTACTTGTTGAGGAAAATCTCGTTTGATGCTCCAGCAGTAGTCTGCTCATCACTAACAGCTCCAAGATTTTTGGGAATCTTATCAAGGTGACTGTTCAGGAAGTGAATCTTAATTCTCATGTTACATCCAATGTTGCGGAAAGCCAACAGCATCCTTTGAACCAGAAGTTCATAGTTTTCTGCTTTTTTGTTGCCAAGGAAGTTTTTTGTAACTGCCACAAAAGACTGCCATGCTGCTTTCTCCTCTTTATTCATCTTCCTGGCAAATTCTTCTTCACAAATAAGGGTTCGAATTTTTTTTTTCATTTTTCCGAAGCTGGTAACGGGGAGACAGTCAGACAGACTCCCGCATGCGCCCGACTAGGATCCACCCGGCATGCCCACCAGGGGAAGATGTTCTGCCCCTCTGGGGCGTTGTTCTGTTGCATCCAGAACCATTCTAGCACCTGAGGCAGAGGCCACAGAGCCATCCCCAGCGCCCGGGGCCATCTTTGCTCCAATGGAGCCTCGGCTGCAGGAGGGGAAGAGAGAGACAGAGAGGAAGGAGAGGGGGAGGGGTGGAGAAGCAAATGGGCGCTTCTCCTGTGTGCCCTGGGCAGAAATCGAACCCGGGACTCCTGCACTCCAGGCCGACGCTCTACCGTTGAGCCAACTGGCCAGGGCCGAGGGTTCGAATTTGAGGTCCATCAAATAAACCTGCTTTTATCTTCTCGAAAGATAAGGCAGGAAAAGCAGAAATAATATGTTGAAAGCATTCACTTTCTCTATTCAAAGACTGAACAAACTGCATCATTAAGCCAAGTTTGATGTGAAGTGGGGGGGGGGAAATGATCCTGTCTTGATTAACTACAGTTTCATTCACAATATTTTGCATCCTTACTTCCAGAGTTTCTCGTTTCAGCCACTCCTTCTGTGTCCAGTGTTTCTCCTGAGCTCGGCTGTCCCACAAACACAGAAAGCAAGGATACTTCTTAAAAGCCCTCTGTTCTCCTAGCAGGAAATTTACCATTTTAAGATCCTCATAAATGATCCAGTTATGCTCCTCATACTTCAGAAAGTTGAGGACAATTTTTATGTTATTCTTACTAAGTCATTCAATTTGGGTTGGCTAAACTGCTGAGGGGTTCATGACTGCTTGGCATCAGAAGAAGACCCTTTAGATTCTACAACCATTTCCTCATTCTTCATCTTATCAAAATACACTTGATCACCATGTTCAATTTTTTCGTCCTTAGAAGAAATAAAAATTGGAACTGGGAGTGTCTCAGAGTGTGGGATAGGTCGTGTTGTTGAAAGAATATTAGGATATGTGATCATATGCTGTTTTTTCTTGCTGATGCCCTTTGTATGGATCAGACAGAAATAACAGTCACTGCTGCGGTCCTTAGGTTCACGCCAAACTATGGGAATAACAAAAGGCATTCCTTTGCATTTTCCTTTTGTCCAGTCACGAAGCATTTCCTCACAATTATGACACACAATATGAGGAACCCAATTCTTGTCTTGATCACCAAGGGAAACTTGAAAATAGGCAATATATGCACATGTCACAAATGATGAAATATTGTGCCTTTGACGTTGAAGTGTGTAACAGCCACATATATGACAGAAGTTATCAGGACTATTCTTACATTTATGCCTACTTGAAGAAGCCATGATTCAATCTTAAAACAAAATAAGAGGGTATTTTGATCAGATAATAATTTTTTACATTTAAAAACAACTACAATTATGTAAAAGTGATGTTTGTATAACATTAATTGCCTTGTGGTTATGTTCAATCCAAGAGTCGTTGCCCTTTAACTCCAATTTAAAAACCAATGCATACCATTAAATTTAACAAAAAGAAATTAAAATTGCATAAAAACTAGAGCATGCACCAAAGAACAGATTTTAGATTTGGAATCAGCAATTTGGAGATATATAGAATGCAGCATAATCAAATGTCAAAATAACCTAGAGATGTTTTCTCTGAACATATGTACCCTGATTTATCAATGTCACCCCATTAAAATTAATAAAATTAAAAAAATTAAAAAATAAATAAAATAAAACACCAAAAATAGAAAAAAAGAAAAAGTTCTAAAACCTCATACAAAAGAGAATGAAAAAAAAAATTGTTCCCCAGTGTAATGTAACAACTGTTAGTCCAGCGGCGGTTACACGGAAAAGAATGGAGTTATGACAGCAATTATATTTTACCTATTTCTCTTCTTGAAAATATAAAAACTAGACTGGAAATAAAATGGATAAACCCTGGGTCAGTAGTTCTGTGTGAATCCTGGCCCTTCTTTGGTGTTAAAGAGATCTCTGCATCCATTGGAACACTCTGTTCATTCCGTGGCCCAATTCCTTCTTGGTCCTATTTTTCCCCCTTTCTCTCCCATCCCCATGCCAACAGACAAACCAAGCAACCAAAAACGAAACAAACAAACAAACAAAAGAAAACACTAGAACTGCTTGGGTGAAAAATTTAAAATTGTAGAGACTGTTGATAGGGGAGATTATTATTTTAATTTTCCTTACTCGAATGTCCCTGATAGACATCACCATATTGAAAATGCAGTAAAACAAAACCAAGTGGAACAAAGCAAACCCCCATTTCTCAGAAAACCATTTCATTTCATGAAAATCTTATTTCACCTGACCAGTGGTGGTGTAATAGATGAAGCATCCACCTAGAACACTGAGGTGGCAGATTTGAAACCCTGGGCTTGCCGGGTCAAGGCACATGGAAGAGGCAACTAGGAGTTGATGCTTCCTGCTCCCTCCCTACCCCAGCTTATATGTCTCTATCTCTCTCTTTCTCTTCTCTCTAAATCAATACATAAAGTCTTAAAAACAAAAGATCATATTTAGTAATGAAGAGTCTATTATACAGATACTAGAAGGGAAGAGAATTTTACAAACACAATAAAATAGGAATCTGAAAACATCATGGGGTAATTGGGAGATGAGGAGCGTAAGGTGGTTGTAGAAAACAGAAACTTCAACAAGAGGAAGAAGGAGAGAATCAGGAAAAGAGAAGCCACAGATGTCAAAGGAAATTTTTTTCTGCAACCTGAAGAGGGATAAATTATGCTCTGCATCAAAACACTTAATGCATAGTATTATAACTAAACATATTGCATACAAATTATGCACACTGTTTTCCAAGGTAAAACATGAAAAGAGAAAGAGGTTGACAATTTGTTAGCGAATTAAAAGCAAAATATACTCTTGTAATCAGAGAACACTACTAGACCTAACCTTTGAAAACATAGCACTTGGCTACTTTTGAAGGAATTTGACACATGTGCTTTGTTTCAAAATAGTGCACATGTTTGGTTCCCTGAAACACAACTCTCCTTATGTTCACAAAAACTTGAAACTGTAACTCAAATGTGAAGATGTTTTTCTAGGTATTTTCATTACAGGACAAGGCATATAGCTATGTAGCACACCCATTATAGATTCTAGAATATTTTAAGCTTGATAAAATTTGCAAAAGGGGTGGATGGGCTTTGTAATGATACCAGAGAGTGTTGCATTTCTCTCATCCTAAATAAAAAATCCAAAGCAACCACAAAGTATTTGTTAATAAGTTTGTGAATAAGAAAGTGGTACATTAGTAGAAATAACCTTAGATCACAAAATACATCCGTTTATATGATTCTCACAACCATCCTGTGTGGTTTACAAGACAAGTCATATTTTCTCTCTTCTAATGCCAAAGAGACCGAAGCTCAGAGAGCTGAAATGACTTGACCAAGATTAAAATAGAAAAAGTAGCAAATGAAATTCAGGCCTCTACATCCAAAGCTAATATTTTTCCATCAACTACACTGCTCCTAAAATTATGAGAATCACAATATTTAGGTCAAGTTGAGTGTGGTTATCTATACATTCTAGCTACAGACCTCAACATTCAGATAAATTTTAGTTTTCTGTCAAAGATCATTATCTTTCTGAATGCACCATCTACCAGACATCTTATTCTGGATCATTAGCCGCTCCTAACAATATCCTGCTGTAGGCATACAATAGGTTTTCAAAAAATGCTTATTTGCCTTAATTACAATGTACAAGACCTATAATTAATAATCAATGTAATAAGCTGCTTGGATTTCCAGTTATTTCTTGATTTGATAGTGAAACTAGAATTAAGGAATATGAGATATTAAACCACCCATAAAATACATCAATTTTATTGATATAATTTTTTTTCCTACAGAGATGAAATATAAACTCCTTTCTTTAAATTTAGCAAACTTCTGATGCATTCAAGACAATAATTTAAGGTACTTTAGATATTATTTCAAAAAGTCTTAGCTGCTTTTTGATTATAAAATGCAACTCATTAAAAATTGTTTTAAGGCCCTGGCAGGTTGGCTCAGTGGTAGAGCATCAACCCAGCTTGTGCATGTCCCAGGTTCTATTCACACATAAGAAAAGTGCCCATCTATTTCTCCACCCTTCCTCCTCTCATTTCTCTCTATCTCTCTCTTCCCCTCCTGCAGCCAAGGCTCCATTGGAGCAAAGTTGGCCTGGGCACTGAGGATGGCTCCATGGCTTCTGCCTCAGGTGCTAGAATGACTTCAGTTGCAATGGAGCAATGCCCCAGATGGTCAAAGCATCACCCTCTAGTGGGCATGCAGGGTAGGTCCCAGTCGGGAGCATGTGGAAGTCTGTCTCTCTGCCTCTCTGCTTCTCCTTCAGAAAAATTAAAAAAAAATTGTTTGGAAATAAATATCTTTATGACAAATGTCTGCAATACATGGGAAGAAGAAGAAAAACAAAGGACAAAAGCAAGAATTTATGTGTGGGCATACTCATTTTCTTTTCTAGTCCATAAAGTTACGTATACCAAATTCAGATTCAGGAATATTTATCCCTTCTTCTTTTTCTTGCTTTTAAATAAGAACACTTGTAAATGTGATTATTTTTCTTGAAATGTAATATTAACCAAATTAAAAACATTTAATATGAAATAAAACCCTGATTTTGAAGCAGTATCAAAATGGGAGCTAGAAGCTTTTAGATTCATAGCTAATCAATGCAATAGAGGACAAAATGTCTCAGAAACAGTTTATTTGTTAACTGCCGAGAATCCCATGGAAATTGTGCCTTCTAAAGTGTTATAGAAAGAGAAGTGTCACAAAACGTACTTCATGTGTAGTATTGCTGCTAAAACTGAACAAAACAAGATAAAATCTTCTCATAAGTTGATGTAATCATTAATTCTGACCAGTTGTGACAAAGGCAGGGCAACTCCTTGTCTCTTCTTCAGGTACCCCATTTTATTGTTAGCATGAGAGGAAAAGAGCTGTATGTTGCGTTAGAATTTAGTGCCAATACTTGCTTTTATTTATTAGTTAATTAATTTATTTATTTAGTTTTCAAAATTTAAGTGAGAGGAGGGGAGATAGAGAGACAAACTCCCACATGTGCCCCGACCAGTATTCACCTGGCAACCTCTGTCTGTGGCCATGCTCACAACCAAGCTATTTTTTAGCTTCTGAGGTGGAGGCTCTGGGGAGCTATCGTCAGTCCCTGAGGCCAATGCACTCAAGTCAAAGAATCCGTGGTTGTGGGAGGAGAAGAGAGAGGGAGAGAGGAGGAGAAGCAGATGGTTGCTTCTTCTTTGTGCCCTGATCGGGAATCAAACCTGGAACTTCCACACACCTGGTCAATGCTCTACCACTGAGCCAACTGGCCAGGACCCAATGTTTGCTTTTTTATCTTCCACAGAGGACTTGAAGCTTCAGGAAAAAGCAGGCGTCACAGCTAACTCCTTCTCAATACCTAACATAGTGCATGGCACAGGGCAAACAGTTACTAGGCATTTTTTAAATGAATAATTATCAAAAGAGAATACATTTGAAAGTGCAAGAATACTTTACAGATATCCAGAAATTTCAAATATCCAAAACAGTGCTGAAAAATAAAAAAAATAAAAATAAAAAACCCTCTATGCTCAAGAAATGGCCTCTGTACAATAAGCAGAAATGAATATAGTAAAGAACCAAGTACAGGTCATACTCATACTGTGATTGGTTCATTTGTCAGGAGAGAATAAATTTCATCATTTGAGAGAAGTCGATCTTCCAGGTACAAAATCTGAAAAAATGGAAGTTATGGAGAAAACTTGAACAATCAGAGAAAGGAAAACAAAGCGTAGAGACTCTGTTACCAAAAAAGGCTACAGGCAAAAAGTTAATTGACATCATATTGCTGCATGCTCTGTAATCTTCCAGGTCTAAAGCTGTTTCATTTTCAGTAGTTCTCAGGAGGCTTGTAAATGCTAAGGCAGCTGGTTCTTTGGCAGTAGAACTCTCGTGTGTGTGTGTGTGTGTGTGTGTGTGTGTGTGTGTGTGTGTGTGTATCTGATGGTGTCGGGGGATTGATAAACCACCTATATTTCAATAGTCTGTAGCTACATCACTGTGTCCCATTACAAACAGACCAGCCATAAGACACTTTTTGTTTCAATCTGAGGAGCTAGAGTTTCAGTGAAGGAAGAGATGGTGTTCAGAACGCTTCTGGCAAGTCCAAAAGAGGCTGATAGCAACATTAAAGATTCTGGAAAGCACAACAATGACTTAGAAGAAGGCTTCTTTGGATAGTGATTCAACAATTGATTTTGCATAAAGGTAGTCATGCTCCAGCCACATGTGATCAGACTTGCACAATCTTTTCTTTTACTTTATGAGAAGATGAAAATTAGCAAAAACTCAGTCCAATCAAAGTGATTTTTCAAGTGAGTGAGTTCCTGGTTTTGGTACTTACCCAATTTTATTTAGGAACTGAATATATATCTAAATGTTAGATATTTGATAATGATAATTTGAACTAATTAAAAAGGTATTAAATTCTGTTTCATATAATCTTATAGAGTACATTTTGGAAATTATTCATTTGAGAAAAATTAATTTAAAATGAAGCATTGATCCTTGAAGGGTTATACCTTATCTGAAACTTCACTTAGCCAAGCCCTAGCAATTCACTTGCTAACTACTCTAAGTTGAATAGGAACTAGCAGACACTAGATGATTTTAGCCCTTATGGGAGGTACACACCTATTTTAGTCCACCACTGTTATGTAAAAGGCCACACAGTATAATACATGATCCAAGAAACCAAAGCAGCCTGACCAGGAAGTGGCGCAGTGGATAGAGTATTAGCCTGGGATACAGAGGACCTATGTTCAAAATCCCCGAGGTTGCCGGCTTGAGTGCAGGCTACCCAGCTTGAGCATGGGGGCCATTGGCTTGAGTGTGGGATGGTCACCGGCTTGATCCTGAGGTTTCTGGCTTGAGCCCAAAGGTCATTGGCTCAAGCAAAGTACCACTTGCTCTGCTGTAGCCCCACACCTCATCAAGGTACATATGAGAAAAAAATCAATGAACAACTAAGGTGCCGCAATGAAGAATTGATGCTTCTCACCTCTCTCCCTTCTGGCTGTCTGTCTGTCTATCTGTCTCTCTATGTATCGAAAAAAAAGAAAGAAACTAAAGCAAAGGGACCTAATAACTAGGTATCAGGGGGGAAAAAAGATATTCTATCTATATGCCAAAGCATGAAGCATTACAACCCCAGACTCTCACCTAAGCTATCATTGCAAATAGCTATTCTCTCAGCCAACAAGTTCTTTTGAATAGAGCTTGTTCTACCCAAGATACAACTCAATATCTCCTTCATTAAACCAACAGTCCTAGGAATTGCTGTCTAATTTATTGCTGTGTTTTTAATACAAATTTTCTCATAAGGCTCTAGGCAATTTCTACATTACATTTTCATATGTGGGCATTATTTGAGACCATTTCCAACCAGAGGAAAAATTCATAATTTACACTAAGATGAACTTCTTCCATTATTACAGTATTTATGGCTTGGGAGTTTAATATTCTGAACAGATCGGTGACATAGCTACCAAGAAAATACAGTGGGAATAAATTTTACAGCTAAACGTGTGCTTGAAATTAGTGGCAAATGATGATGAAAAGGAAGAAGAACAGGTTCCTTTGATTCTGTGGTCTTGGTATAGATAGCTCATGAGCAGAATGGAAAAAAAGACAATTTCCAAGAGCTAGCTGAGTTTTATAATTATCCACAGAATTGACACCTATTAGTTCTCTTCTTTATTATTACAACTGAAGATAAAACACACTTATTTGGTACAGGTTGTCAATGATTATTTTAATGTGTTGAATTCTATATTCTGTATGATTTGTGGTTGCAATGAATTCCTCAAATAAAACAAGTGAAGTAGGCATAAGTTTTGATACTCTGACATTCTGAATCTAATAAGTCAATACATTCTAATGAAACTTTAGAATCTTATCAAAGTACAATCCTTAAACTTTCAAAATCATCCATTAAAAATCATAGTGAAAATTTTATGCACTCATTTATCTAACAGCTGTGCTATCTTTCATTTGGTCTTGAAGCCTCAAGTTTACAAGTCTTTAATGTTTCAATCATCCAATCCTTATTGAATTCCACTTTTGAATTCCTTTCCAAACAGTCTTAAGAAATGCATTTCATTTAGGCATCTCAAAAAATCTCTTCTTCTTTTTAAATACTTTTAGAAATGAAAAAAAAATTGAGAATGGAAAAATAATAGAGCTTTCAGATGAATAACTAGTAAGTCTTCCCTCAGTGCAATGCAATGATTTTCTGTGAGTGATTAGAGGTCATTATGACAAAATGAAAGAACTCTGACCCTATTTGGTCAGAGCAGATACTGCATGCTTCACTAAACCAACAGACAGAAGCATATCCCTGGGAGGGAAAAAGAAAAGTAAATATATGGTTGGCTGTTTTTGATGGCTGGTCAGATCTGGAGAGTTTGAAAACAAGGGCTGTTTCTGATCCATAAAGTCACGAAAGCAAGGATGAGGTCTGACCTGTTATGTGCTATGTCTTTCTTACCTAATTTCAGATTTGGTACAAAGTAGGTGCTCACTCAATCCATGTTAACTAACCAATGCAATGATAATGAGCTATTTGTTCTCTCTTAACTAACACTCCTAAAATTTTTATTTTCAAAAGACAAATGAAGACTGCCAAGGTGATTTCTTTCTCCTATGTAAACTAGGACATGAATATATAATCTGAAGACCTATAATGTGTCAGCCACATTCAAAGCCTATAGATTTGTACACTGTGAGCAGAAATTTTGAAAATGGGAGCATCATTCCAAATATTTGGGAAGTAATCAAGGAAGTGAAGAGAATAAATTTCTTTCACAAAGGGGATAAAAACAATATTTTCCCTTCAGAATAGAAACCCAATATTATCAATGGAATGAAGACATGTAGTTTAAATTGTGGTATTAAACAGGAGTCTATCTCCAACATGGATAGTTGTTGTAGTTAACATTGGATTATAAAACTAAGGCAATATTGTAGCTTTTCTGGATGAAAATGACATGTGTATTTATACAATATGAATTTATATTTGCATGTATTCATACAATCCTTAACACTTTTCAGAGACTTTTTAAAAAATAGATTGGGTGTTTGTATATGTAAAAATGCATTTAATGCATAGATGGAGAAAAGTCTTTTGTTAGAAAATAAAACACTTTTTCTTTTCAGAGGAAAATACTTCACTGACCTTAAAATACCAGTAGCTTGTTAGTTAACTTATTAAAAGAACACGGACTTATTCTTGAAAAGTCTTTCCCATTAAGCTAGTCAGTTGAATGGGATATTTCTAGGTAGTTTCTAACTCATAACTTATCTTGACCCTGAGCCAAGAAAAAATCATGATCATTGTAATTGCTATTTGAAAGAACAACCCTTGTAGCTGGATACATATGTTGTAAGAGAAGCAGGACTGCTAATAAAAATAATGTTAACTCTAGACTCCCTAGGGTTAAAATGCAATTTATCATTGTTTTTATGTAATTATTTAATTAATTACTTTATATTTTACTATTTGTTGCTTACTTTGGAGTTTTGCACCTATGTTTATAAATGAGATTGCTTGTAATTTTCATTTCTTGTATAGTCCTTGGTTGCCACCATTCTAAAAACTGAGTTGAAGAGATTAAACTCATTTTCAAGCTCCTGAAGAGTTTGAACGTTATAGTGATCTTTGACATTTGGAGAAAAAAAAAAAACTTTAACTTGTGCCATTTTTTTGTTAAAGATTTTTTATTTTGCTTATTTGTGGGAGACTAGATATTTAAATGGAATGTTCAGTTTCTTTAATGGTCTGTTCTGATTTATTTCTTCTGGAATCACACACATGCCAATAATGTTGCCTTCACCTGGAGTAGGCCCAAGGGTTTGTTTCTGGTCCTATATAAAACCAATGAAAGTCTCTGCCAGAGGGAAGGGGGATGAGGGCATGGGATCAGAGAAGGTGATGGGATTAGTGAAATTATATATACATAACACATAGATACAGATAACAGGACAGCAAATCTCAGAGAGAAGGAGGAGAGAGTTAGGGGGAGGAGGGCAAAGGAGGTGTAATAGGGGACATGAGAGTGGGGGAGTTATATTGAACCTTATTGGACACATTTGAAAAGAGGAAATTTGATAAGAGAGTAAGGAGTACACAAAGAGGTAAATGAAAATACTCTTGGTTTCTCTTAATTTTGTTAAGAAAGGCAAGGAAATAGAAAATTTTATAAAGAGTAGAGATGGCAAATGATGCTTTGATGTCAAGTAAGATTAATTCACTTCACAAGGCTTTACTGAATATTAAACTATCTGCACTTCAATCCATGTTAGCACAATAAATTAAGATGAATAAAAATTAAAAAATAAAATAAAGCTCTTAAAAAAAGAAAACCAATGCCCCTGCCTGACCAGTGGTGGCACCATGAATAGAGCATGGACCTGGGAAGCTGAGGTTAAAGGTTTAAAACCCTGAGGTCATCAGCTTGAGCGTGGGACCATCAACATGATCCTATGGTCTCTGGCTTGAGCAAGGCATCACTGGCTTAGCCTGAGCTCCCCGGAAGTGAACAACTAAGGTGCTGCAACTACAAGCTAATGCTACTCATCTTTCTCCCGTTACTTGTCTGTCTGTCTTTCTCTTCCTTTCTTGTTATAAAAATAAATTATATATATATAGTGTGTCTGTAAAGTCATGGTGCACTTTTGACCGGTCACAGGAAAGCAACAAAAGACGATAGAAATATGAAACCTGCACCAAATAAAAGGAAAACCCTCCCAGTTTCTGAAGGATGATGTGGCAGCATGTGCGCATGCGCAGATGATGACGTAACACCATGCATACAGCGGTGCAGCCCATGGCCATGCCAGTCGAGATGTGGACGGTACAGAGGAAAGTTCAGCGTGTTCTGTGGCTTGCTAAATTTGAATCCGTGAACAAAGTGCTACGTGAATATCGGCGCGTTCATAACGAAGCACCACCACATAGGAATACCATTACTCGGTGGGAGAAGCAGTTGAAGGAAACCGGCAGTTTGGTGGAGAAACTCCATTCTTGTAGGCCATCAGTCAGTGATGAGTCTGTAGAGGCTATATGGGATAGCTACCTAAGGAGCCCTAAAAAATATGTGTGTGAGCCCACATCGAACTGCACTGAATAGGTATGAAACTGGGACAGTTTTCCTTTTATTTGTGCAGATTTCACATTTCTATCGTCTTTTGTTGCTTTCCTGTGACCAGTCAAAAGTGCACCATGACTTTACAGACACACTGTATATACCAAAACCAAAGCCCCTAGCTAGTATGGGCTTATTTAGATTCTGCTTGCTACTTATTCACCCCATGCTACATGACTGCTGAGGTATTAGTTAGTGTAGTTACCAATTTACATTTCAGTTTCATTGAACATATAGGCATTTCCTTTGTTTTTTAGAAAGCACAGATGTTTCAGCATGGATTTAAAACTTCGTTTATCTTTGAGCCAGTCTTTCCAGGTAGGAAGGCTTCCAGGTTAGCTCAGTTCCTCAAGTTTCTAGAATTGCTGTATTATGTTTTACTTGAATTGTGTCGGTACCAGCTTCTCCTAAACTCACTGCCATTGTTAAAACCCGGATGCTGCCCCCATCAAGGTCTAAATCAGCTTCAGGGAGGGTCATTTATGGCCCTATTGTTGCTAAATCCAGTGGCTCCTTTCTGTCCTCTATTTCCCTGGAGCCGGGTCTGGCAGATAGTTTATACTCAGTAAATGCTTGTGAAGTGAATTAATCTTACTTGACATTAAAGCATCATTTGCTATCTTTACTCTTTATAAAATTCTTTACTTCCTTGCCTCTCTTAACAAAGTTAAGAGAAACCAAGATTATTTTCTTTTACCTCTTTGTGTACTCCTTACTCTCTTATCAAATTTCCTCTTTTCAAATGTATTCACTAAGTGTTGTTGCTTCTCAAGTAATCATTTTCTCTCTTCCTGGCTAAACCCACATATTTTTTCCATGTCTTCAGCTGTCACCACATGCTGCCAGTTTTCAAATCTTTTCATCTCCAACTCAGGTTCTTTTCCTGACATTTAGACTCATATATAAACCTATCTATGTGGATATCTAACAGGTAACTTAAGCTCACATGACCGACACTGAATGGACAATTCCCTTTCCAGAATTTACTCTTCTCCCGATGTTGTCTATTTCATTTCTCTGCAGTGGAATTCTCATTGCTATCCTTCATTAATCTTTTCCCACACACTGCCCACCAAGCTGAGCTGACCTCCAAGCCCTGTCAATTATGTCTCTTAAACAGCTCCTTGAGTTTGCCTTTGCCTTGCTATCCCTTTGACCATTGTTTAATTTAAATCCTTATCTCTTTATGCCCATATTATGGAAATGACCTCATCTGCAACCTCAGGGTTTCATTTTGCTATAGTATACTCTACCTTCAATCTGTCCTCCACCTTCCTGACAATCTTATCATAAAAATTAAATCCGGTGATGACATTTTTAAAATTTTAAAATTCTCTGGCATTCTCCTATGGCTCTCAGGATGAAATCTACTCCCTTTTGTATGACAATCAAGGTCTCTGCTTATTTTTTTCAGTCTCATATCTCACTATTTACTCCATATGCTCTATAATCCAGCCACATTGAACTATTTTCAATTCCCTGAATGAGTGCTTACAGCATTCACTGACTCACTAGCTTACGTTAGGTGCCATGATTACACAGTACTCATCACACTATTGTATAACTGTCCACAATTAGAGACCCTCTGTTATCTAGTATCCTTAGCAATTAATATCATGTTTAACACAAACTAAGACCTCACTAACTGTTAAATGAATGAATATAAACCTATTTGTTAATGTATTCTTATTTTCCTTCTACTACCTACCATTTAGTGGAGGTGTTACTAGTAATAATAGCACAAATATTATATTACATATATATTATATGTAATTACTTGCTTTAGGTAAAGCACTATTCTAAGTGTTTTATATATGTAAACTCATTTAATACTCAGAACAAACCTTGCATTCCCATTTTTCGGAAATCAAGGTATAGAGATATTTGTCCAGGATAGCCAATAAATGGTGGAGCTGGGATTCAAACTCAGGCAGTCTAACTCCAGAGTCCATAATGAGCCATACAGAAAGAGAAAGAAGTGCATATTTTATAGATGATTCAAAATGCATTACCAAGTGCTAAATTATTGATAGTTGAATATTATGCCCTTGCAATTTAGAGTTCATGTGACATATATAAAGCATACAACTTCGGCATAAAAATTAACCTTGGTTTTGCCAACTTGCATGTTGTTATTCTGGTCTTGATTTCTCAGGTTTATGTTTTATTCTTTGGCTGCAGCTGATCTTTCCATGTTTGTCATCTCAGTCACTATTTTGTATATGAACCAGATCAAGACAATTGATATAGCTTTGAAAAAAAATGTTGGTTTCCATGATTCCCACGACTTGAGCTTACTTCAATTATTATTAAAATGAATGTTTTCTACTTTTAGGTTTTGCATTCCTAAACTGAGAAGAAACAATTCCAAACTTGTTTTCTTTTTATTTGTTTGTTTGGGACCTAAGCTGAAATTAGAATAATGGAATAGTAAGATTAATAGCTTTTATAGGTACCTATAATAATTTGGGTTTTCAAAAACATGTCATCTTTTAATAGCAGTATTTTCCCATGTCACAGTATGGTTTTATGTGCAATACACCTAGAGCTGTCATTTCTAAGAAATGAATACCACATAGGTATGAGTTTTATGGTCAATGATGACATGAATCTGAAGTTTTTATAATAACTTCTTCAATGTCTCACTATTTGGAGATTCTATTGCTACCTCTCACCCACTTTCTTCCTTAACTAAGTTGCCCATAGCTCATAGAGACCATCTACTAAAAACTTGTATCAACAACCATAAATAACTCTATATTTTGAAATTACGAACCTGTTGCACAGTGAAAAGGTTATTGACATTTCTTCTTTCATAAAGCATTGTTTTGGCCTCCATTTCTGTGGTAAACACAAGACTTTAATTGCCAAGACACAAAATCTCAGGCCTTACATACTGGTAGAGTGATTAATTGCAATAAAAGTTCTCTATCCAGACTAACCTGTGGTGACGCAGTTAATGGAGTGTGGACCTGGAATGCTGAGGTCACTGGTAGGAGGAAACCCTGGGTTTGCCTGCTTAGGGCACATATGGGAGTTGATGCTTCCTACTCCTCTTCCATTTCTCTCTCTCTCTCTCTCTCTCTCTCTCTCTTTCTCTCTCTCTTATTCTCTCTTTCTTTCTATAAAAATGAATAAATAAAAAAATGTGCACTATCCTTTGGAACACTGTTAAGTTTTTTTCATTTTATATACACTGTATATGTATATATAATGAAACTGAACGCCCCTAAAAACATGAGAAATGGACTGAGTCGGCAATGTGTTTCAGGCCTAAATGGTCTGCCCAATTAAATGGATATAATCAGTTAAACTTTGAAAATCTGCTACTCTATAGGCATCACACTCCAACTATATGTTTATTGGAATCCCTTGCTTTGATGAAGCCTGCTTTCTGATCCCTATTTCATTTCAGAGAGGAGGTAGATTGCTGCTGTTTCTTTTACGGCAGTGACCAATAACACATTCTAGTAAGCAAGTGCTATATATTGCTTTGCTTTCTAATCCTAGGCTCATACACATGATGTGGAGAAAAGATTGATTTTTTTTCTTTTATGCTTTTAGCAGTTCTATTAGGTGTGTTGTTTATAGAATTAGAACTTGTTTTTTCATTCCTTTTCAACTTTCTCTTTCCTTTTCACTACTGATTTTGGTTGATATAAGGAGAGGTTAATGGAACACTCAGTTCTTTCTTTGCTTTTCATGGGGCTTTGATGGTCATTGCATGTACAGTTTGCTTTCCATCAATTTGGAAGGCCTTTACATGTTTTTTTTATTTAAGTGAGAGGAGGAGAGATAGAGAGACAGACTCCCACATGCAACTGGACCGGGATCCACCTGGCAACCCCCATCTGGGGCCAATGCTATGCCCATCTTGGGCCACGTTACAACCAAGATATTTTTAGTGCCTGAGATGGAAGCTTCACAGAGCCATCTTCAGTGCCTGGGGCAAACTTGTTCAAATCAGTTGAGCCATGGCTGTGGGAGATGAAGAGACAGAGATAAAGGAGTAGGAGGGGGAAGGAGAGAGAAGCAGTTGGTCTCTTCTCCTGTGTGCCCTGACTGGGAATCAAACCCAGAATTTCCACATGACAGCTTGACACTGTACTGTAGAGAGCCACTGCATCTGAATGTGTCTAGCCTACATGCTGTTTAGAGCAGAGGAAGGGCCCTGCTCAGCCTTGGGTGATCTGGCGAAGCTAGGTCACTAAAACAACTTGAAGGCTACCCATGGAATTGACGCCAAAAGCAGGATCAGCAGTGACACAATGGATGGAGTGTTGGACTGGAATAACAAAGGACTCAGGTTTGAAGCCCCAAAAGATCACCAGCCTAAAAACAGGCTTTGAGGCAGTGTGTCTCCATCAGAGCATACTGTCCCACTTGGCCCAAACTTGATCTATATCTCTGTGTTTTCCTTCATCCTCTGTTACCCCCACTCAAGTTTTCACTTTCCCGCACTGGTTGTAGCACTCTACTGCTAAGCCAACCGGCCAGGGCCACATGGTTTTGAATAATGAGCTTCTATGACTGAACCTATCTACTCCTCAAAACAGCAAGTATATTTTCTATTCCTGTGAGACCTGTGGCAATTCTGGCTCTGGGGGATCTTATTGGTGAAGGTAGCTTGTGTCTTTTTTCCACTCACACTGTCCAATACTTGGGTGCTCAGCAAAAGCATCTGCATGAATGTGTTTGTTGGGAGAAAATAAATTAGTGCTCTCAACTAAGCAAATGACATCTTTCTATTTATCACTGTTGTCTGCATTTAATTTCTTTATTTTTCCTTCTGTAAAGGTAAAAAAAAAACTGTTCTCTACATCTAAATCTATTTAGGCTGTCATCCTCTTAGTACTCTTTACCTCTTCTTAGGAATAAGTTGTTTGTTTTCTAATGTCAAATTTTTCTGCATCAGTTTTTCTGTTTTGAGTAATCTTTATGGAATTCTAAATATCTTCTGATTCTCAAATATGTGCAAAATTCCCCAGCCTATATCCAAAATATGAAGGAAAATGTTATTAAACCAGTTCTCAAAATAAATAAAAAATGCACATATTTGTTAGAGAAAAAAAAAAGTAATGACTTTTAAAAATACTATCCAATCTTGAAATAGTCTTGTTATACAAATATAACATCTAAATATTATTTATCATTTTGTAGTTTTGACTTTTTAGTTTTCAGGGCTTTGAAGTTCAGAATCAGCCTAGAAAAGTTCGATTAAGTCTTTGAAAATTCTTTCTAAAATCTCCCCAGGGAAGATGCTGAGACACGGAGAACACACCTTTTCACCTTTTCATGAACCAGGATAAGTTGGCTTGACTGATTAACTGTCTAACCACTGGGTAAAGTATAAATCATGTAGGAAAATGTCAGTTGAAATATTAGGGCACTTTAAGGTCATCTGTTGAATTTTCAAAGTGTATTCGTATTGTCCTCAAAAATCCCCATTATTAATGCAGTCGTAAAGCAGTGAGCATTTACTCTTCATTATCTCCCTTTAGAGATGGATAAGCTGCATCGCATTCATATCCATATCAGAACCAGTATGGTACAAATTAATGCATGAAACAAAGCAATGGAACTTCTTACTTTATCTGTTCATGAAATGGAAATCAATTTAGCAAAGATGAAACTTTCCCTTACTCCCTTTCCAAATAAACAAATAAAAACCAAAAGAAGAATTTAAAAATAAAAGAAAACTACAAGGATTCTAAAGATAGTGGCAAAGGAAAAAAAAAGATGTTAAAACTAACAGTTATAGAAATAATGTCATTTACTTGAAAGGTCATTTTCTCCATAAGAACAACTTAGATACTTCATTAATCTAAGACATTCATAATGTTTTCATAACAATTTGGAAGATGGTTTCCTAAACTTGTGCCATATCATTAGGAGATGTCTATTTTGACAATATGTTAGCACACTATATTTAGCCAACAGGCTTTGTATTGTACTGAATGCAAGCTAACAACAGAGTCTAAAATAATTTTCAAAAATATTTCCAAATCAAGTCTATGTCATATTATTTTATAAAATAAACATAAAAGTAAGGTAAAAGTTAGTATTGATCATAACTAATATCCAAATGAAGTAAAACAACTCAATGTGGTAAAAGAAAAATAGCCATTACTATGACTAACATTGTAGAAAATTTTGTGTGTGACACTAGCCCTCTACACCAACAAATTGAAGGATTAATCTTAACAATTTATCAAGCATTTGCTGAACTGCTGTACACAATCTACTATGCATTGTTAAATGTCATTAAAAGGTAGCAGTTCAAAATATTTGAGCCTTTTCAAAGCTCCTGACTCTAAAAATACATTAAAGTAACAATAAAAAAACAATTATAAAATAGTTGACTATTATTTTAAAGCCACAAAGGTAGAAAATCTAGTCTTGTAAAGGTAAGAAATGAATCACTGGTATTCATTGACTATTGACATTACTCAAAGGCAACCTCTTCCGAGAGAGGGACTTTGTGGTATTCACTGTAGCCTCAACACCTAGAAAAGTACTAGGCACATCACAGACACACAACCAGCATGTGCTGAATGAAGGTATACATCCAGGGTTACCAAACAAATTAAAGGAATGGTGGTGCCTTTGACTCAACTTTGAAACAGGTTCATGTTAAAGGATACATTTTGAAAGACACTGAAATGAAATGGAATGAAATGTATCTACAAATACTTCACAAAGTACTATATTTCTAAACCCACACATATAAGATACTTATGCTGCTTAAAAGATGGTTAATTATATGTATTAAGTTGCTAGAACTGTTGTAACAAAGTACCACAGACTGGGTGGCTTAAACAACAGAAAATTATTTCTTTACAATTGTGGAGGATAGAGTTCAAGATCAACGTGTCAGTAGAGTTGGTTTCATCTCCGGCCTTTTGTCTTGCCTTATGGATTGACTTCCTTTTCCTGTGTCTGCATATAGTTATCTCTTTGTACATGTTTGTATTCTAATCTCCTCTTTTTATGACACCAGCCATACTGAATTAGGGTCCTCCCTAATGTCCTCACATTAACTTAATTACTGCTTTAAAGACTCTATGTGCAAATGTTGTCACATTCTGAGGCACTGGAGGTTAAGACTTCAACATACTGATTTGGAGGGGGCACTATTCAGCCCATAGCACTATATGACACACAAGCTGGAGTATGGGTCACATGACAAGGGAATAATATATACAAAATCTTAAAACACAATTGGGATGAATCATTTACTCAAATTTACAGTAGCTGTGAGATGAATGGACAGGTGTAGGTAGAATGCAGAGCACATTCCTAACAGCTGTGGCTGATGCAATGCTGTGCGAACACTCCAGCACCTGAAACCCTCCTAGGCACATCCAGGAGGGAGCTTGTGGGGAGGTGGCTTAGCACCAACCAGGCAGCTCCCTGATCTTTTTAGCCGTTGGCTTTGAAGAACACGCTGTAACACCCTAGGCTGAACCTGTGTATATAAGCTAGCTTACTTCCTGAATAAAGCGGATCTGCATCACTGAACCTGGTCCCTGGAGTCAGGTCTCTGCATCTCCATTGTCCTCCAAGTGGGCCTTGTCCACAGACAGGTAACAAAAGCCAATATGCAATGGCAAAGTAGCAGAATTAATTATATTCACAAGTGTTGAGGAAACTTGGGGGGAGTAAGATATATTCAACATATATATGAGAAAACATTGCCTGGAGTCAGTGTCTTTTGTTGTTGTTTGTTTGCTGTTTAGGTCTATCATATCTTAATAAGAGCTCCAAAGGTCTGAAATAGTTAATATTTCCACAAGAATTAATCAACTTATTTCTTCTTAAATAAATTTAGTCTACTTAAAATTGTTTATTCCAATGGAGTCATATTTGCAATAATTAATATAGCAGATGGCTAATATAAGAGAAACTCACAGTCAGATATTAGAATTTTAGAAAAATTATGTGGGTTTATTTTGGACGCACAAATAATTTGGAACTGAACTGCATACACCAATAGAGCCTCCTTATAAACTTTTGTTATAGTGATTCTCTGATAGATGAGGTAAGTAAATAATAAATGTAAGGGGGAATAAAGCTAATATATAATGAAAGAAAAAGTCAAACTTTCTTTATTTCATACATAGAATTTAGGCCAAAACTTTGTTTTTATTCTCTAATGTTTATAAAATTATTTGAGGGTGGAATTGGAGCTTTTAAGTATTAAGCTCAGTGGTGTCAATTACAGAAAAAATACTTCATATTTATACTAATTTAATTACCATTTAATATTTCATAATAAAATACCTATTTTATATTTCCTTGTGTTACAAGATTATTTTCATAGAAATGAGGAAGATGTTCCAAAGGTTGTATGCTGACCAAAACAAAGGTCAGAAAGAATTTTCTGGAAAAACAAAGAACGAACAAGCTCTGAAGATTAAAGTAATCAGAGAGTAAAGTCGACATTCCCTAAAGCAAGTTGAAAACAATTTTTAAATACTGCTATAATCATTTTAGGATCACTCTGAAATAGAAAATTCTAAAACAAGAATTCACAAAATGCTAGTGAATACAGTTTTCCCCTTAAACATCTATAAAAAACGAGAAGACACGGTCAATGGTCAAATTCTTTTTAATCCCAGCATTTACCTGAGCAAGGAGCTAACCAAATGCCAGATTTTTTTCTCTTCTCAAGTCAAGATATGAACCTGGAAAACAGGTTCTCTGGGTTAACTCAAGTGCTAAATACATTACAGTGCTCCTTCACTTGCTTCTTCCGTGATTCCCTTAAATGATGACTTTAGGGAGTAAATAAATGCTCATGTGCTTCTGGGATTGATGCAAAAAACAGTAATTTGCACTCACATGTGCGGTACAAAGTATCTTTTTTTTTTTCACTGAAATACCTAGAAGTCTTTGAGCTTCAGACATAAACTTCTTGTATTGAGATGTGTAAAAGGAATTAGGAAGCTTTTGTTCTAAGAATCGGTTTTAAATAACTTATTTTGGAAGACCATTAAAATGGATTATGGCTCTCTGTGGATTCAAAACGGTAGCAAAATAGATGGAAATTATACTTACCTTCCCCCCGGACCAAATCAGAATTTCAACTATATTATGGAAAAATCAACCTGAATAAACAACTGAAAACTAGATGAAGAGAAGTCATATTACCAAAAATTTACAGAAGAAGCCTCTTTGATATGGATAAGAAGGGCAGAGACGTAGATAGGGCTGGCTCTGCCCCCCCCCCCCACACACACACACACACGGCAGTTGAGAATCCGGAGAAAAATCTCAGTTGCAAAAGGACCCCCTGAGGAATGAGGGATCTCAAATTCAAACTGAAGCATCAGTGCCAGGAATAAGAGCCCACATACCATCTGGCTGTGAAAATCAACAAGGATTGTATGCTAGGGTAAGAAGGCAGAATTATAAAAACCCAAGCACTCTTTTAAAGGGCCAGCACACAAAATCTTGTTCATGAGCACTCACATTAGGCTCTGGTGCACTGGAGTAAACTGAAGTCTTTCACGGAGAGCATGGGTTTTGTGGCTTTGGGAAGAAGGTTGGGGGCACAGCCCCCAATGCCATTGTGCTTAGTTCTTTTCCCATGCCACCCGAAGATACCATCTTTCCTGCGTTGAATTCTCCCTTCTATATGGCATCTGCCTAGGGAAATGTATGAGCCCACCCTTCCAACTCCCTATGGCCCTGCCTTGCCAAACCCTTGCCCTGTGGAAGAATCAACCAGCAGCAGCCAGCCTGGGCCCATGCTACAGACTTTCCTAGAAGGCTCCTGAGGAGATCTAGACAGATTCTGGGAGTTCCAGAGATGCATAGGAAGACTGAGTTGTGTGGTTCTAGGGCACAGGTGGATTTTAACTACATGCCATGATTGGCACCATTATTTCTGAATAAAGCATTCCCTCCACACGATCAAATCTTAGTTGCTTTTAACCTGAGAATGCTGTTGACCTCACCTTGATGACTCTGAAATCTGGCCCCACTGCAAAAGTCTACAAGACCCAGATTGGTGGTGGCTAGCCTTGGTGTACCCTGAGACTTTTGTTGCACAGCATCAGACCCAGCACTGGCACTACGAATGAATCTGTATTGAGTTGGCAAATACTACTCATCTCTACCTGGTGACTCACTGAGAACCTAGTTCATGCAACTCAGGTACTGCCAGAGGCTCTTTCAGTGACTGAGCTTAATAGGAAGCTGGTAGGCAAAGGTGGTTCTCCAGGTGCCTCAGGCCTTTTGCTGATTTGCCCCAGGCTCAGTACTGGTGGAAGCAAGCCTCAGTACAAAGGAAGCTATAAACTGTAAATTAGTTTGTAGCCCTTAACAGGCAACCCGCAACTGATCTCAAGCAACATCAGACATTGACTTGCACCAGAGTCCTTCCGAAGAGACCCTATAACCAACAATCAATAGCAGGCTTCTGCATAACCACATCAGCATAACTCAATTAGTTCCACAAGTGGCACACTCAAAGGGAGATTTTGGCAGGTACTATATCTTGCTGTGGTAAATTCCACTTTGTGGGGTCAGCCTCTACACAGTAGCTCATACACTGTGGTCAAGTTTTATCCACATAGTCAGCTGGCCTATGGGTAAGCCCCATGCACAGAGGTACCAACAGCAATCAAAACTCCACTATGACAAGAAACTCACACAATCCATATAAGAGATAGTCTTGGAACACTTTGCTCAGATGATCAAGAAGATTGTGCACATGTGACCCACAGGACACCTATTACATAAGGTGAACCCACTAAGACTGGGAGACATGACAGCTCTACTCAATACACAGAAACAAATACAGAGAGTCAGCCAAAATTGAAAGACAAAGAAAAATGTTCTAAATGGAAGAACCAAGTTAAATGGAGCCAAGCAATCTACCCGATACAGAGTACAAAACTCTGGTTACAGGGATGCACCAAGAATTTAAAAGAAGAATAGATGAACTCAGTGAGATTTCAGTAAAGAGTTATTACACATAAAAAAGACATAGAAATCATGAAAAAAACAATTATAAATGAAGAATATAATATCTGAAATAAAGAAAAAAAATAGAAAATAGTTTAAAGGACCATCAGGTATAACAATACCTGCATCATAAAGGTACCAGAAAGAGAAGAGAAAGAGCAAAGGATTAAGAAACTATCTGAAGAAATAATGATTAAAATTTCTCTATCTTGGTTAAGGAAAAGACACTCAAGTCCAGGATGCCCACAGAAAGTCCCAAACAAGCCCACACAAAGAAACACCATAATTAAAGTGGTAAATGATAAAGAAAGAGAAATAATTTTAAAAGCAACAGAAGCAAGACAGTTAGTTACTTATAAGGGATATCCCACAGGAGTGTTAGCTGATTCTCGACAGAAATAATTCAGGCTGGAAAAAAATTGGTACAAAATATTTAAGGTGATGAAAAGTAAGAACCTACAACTAGGGTTAGTCTACCCAGCAAGGCTTGCATTTCAAATTGAAGTAGAAAGAAAGAGCTTCCCAGACAAAAAACTATAGGACTTCATAATGACAAAACCAGTATTACAAGAAATGTTAAAGGAATTCTTTAAGAAGAGGAAAAAAATAAAGAGAGGAACATAAATATGTATGATAAAATGACAATAAATACATACTTATCAATAATTAATTTAAATGTAAGTGGATTAAATGGCCTAATCAAAGAGAGGTTAGCTGAATGCATAAAAAAAAAAAGTCCATAGATATGTTGTCTACAGAATACGCACTTCAGGTGGAAAAACACAGAGACTGAAAACAAATGGATTAAAAAATGTATTTCATACATATAGAAATTTTAAAAAGTTGAGGTAACAATACTTATAACTAACAAAGTAGACTTCAAAACAAAGGCTATAGCCTGACCTGTGGTGGCACAGTGGCTAAAGCGTCCACCTGGAACGCTGAGTTCGCTGGTTCGAAACCCCAGTCTTGCCTGGTCAATGCACAATACAAGAAGCAGGATGCTTCCTGCTCCTACCACTCTCCTCTCTCTCTCTCTCTCTCTCTCTCTCTCTCTCTCTCTCTTTCTTTCTCTCTCCTCATTAAAATAAATAAATTAAAAAAAAAACAACAAAGGCTAAGAAGAGACAAAGAAGGACACTACATAATGATAAAGGAAACAATTTAACAACAGGAGACAACCCTAGTAATTATTTGTGCACCCAATGTAGGAAAACATAAATATGTAAAGCAAATCTTGATGAACATAAAGGGAGAGCTCAACAGCAATACAGTCACAGTAGGGGATTTTAACACCCCATTGACATCAATGGATACATCTTCCAGACAGAAAATTAACAAAGAATCCATGTTTTTAAAGGATACACTAAACCAGATAGATTTAAGGGATATTTTTAGAACATTTTACTCTAAAACAGCAGAATATGCACTCTTCACAAGAGTACATAAAACATTTTCCAGGATAGACCACATATTAGGAAGCAAAACAGGTCTCAATAAATTTAACAAGATGAAATCATATCAAGCATCTTCTTTGACCATAATGGTATGAAACTAGAAATTATTTTTTTAATTGAAAAACACATGAACACAAAGAGACTGACTAACATGCTACTAAATAATGAATGAGCTAACAAAGAGATTAAGGAAGAAATCAAAAGATAATTTGAGACAAATGAAAAGAGAACACAACCCCAAATCTATGAGATACAGCAAAAATATTTGTAAGAAGGAAATTCATGGCAATACTGGCCTATCTCAAGAAACAAAACTGGCTCAAATAAGCAATCTAAACTTACACTTAAAGAAACTAGAATAAATACAAGAAACAAAGCCCAAAGTAAGTAGAAAGAAGAAAATAACATAGATCATAGTGAAAATAAAGTCTGAAAAAAAATAATAGAAAAGATATATGAAACCAAGAGTTGATTCTTTGAAAAGATAAACAAAGTTGTTAAACCTTTAACTATAGTCCTCAAGAAACATAGGAAGAGAACCCAAATAAATAAAATCAGAAAAAAAAGAGTAGAAGTCAAATTGACAGCAGAGAAATACAAAAGGATCACAAAAAAGGTTATATACAGCTATATGCCAACAAACAGGACAGTCTTGGAAAAAATGAAAATAAATTCCTAAAAGCATATAATTTTCCAAGACTGATTCAAGAAGAAACAGAAAATCTGGACAGACAGATAACAACCAACAACATTGAAGCAGTAATAATAATAATAATAATAAACTCCAAACAAACAAAAGTACTGGATTGGATGGTTTCACAGTTGAATTTTACCAAACAGTCAAGGAAAGAGTTATTACCTATTACTCTCAAACTATACCAAAAAAATTCAAGAGTCATAAAGATTCCCAAGGTCATTTTACATGGCCAGCATTATCCTAACTTTAAAACCAGATAAATACATTACAAAGAAAGAAAATTATATGTCAAAATCCCTGATGAGCATTGTAAAGTCAGCGGATATAAGGGAAAGGTCACGTGGATGTCTCAGGCCCAGGAATTTTGGCTAGGACCACCCACAACCAAGCGTGCCAAAAGAAAATTCCCAGGAGCCCTTTGGAAAAGAGCGACACCTCCGTCAGCCAGTGAGATTTCACCACGTCATATTAGCTCGACCACCCTAAGGACCCTTTAAATATCTCTCACATGTGTCAACCCTTGTGACTTTTCTGAGCCCTGTCCCCCGGGACCAGAGAACCTCATAGGGCGGGAAGCACTCTGTACTCAATAAAGCCTTTTATTATTCCACACTTCGTGGCTCTGGCCCCTTCCTTCCTTCTTGGCAGGGAAAAATACCTTAAAAGCATAGATACAAAAATTCTCGACAAAATATCAGCAAACTGAATTCAGCAATGCAGTAAAAATATCGTACACCACAATCAAGTGGGATTTATCCCTGGGTTGAAAGGTTGGCACAATAGCCAGAAATCAATTAGCGTAATACACCACATAAACAAAATACAGAATAAAAATCACATGATTGTATCAACAGATGCAGAGAAAGCTTTTGACAAAATCTAGCACTCATTTATGATAAAAATTCTCAGCCAAGTTGGAATAGAGAGAACATACCTCAACATAATAAAGGCAATATATGACAAACACACAGCCACCATCATACGCAATGGGGAAAGATTAAAAACATTTTCCATGAGATCAGGAATAAGTCAGGGCTGTCTGCTTTCTCCACTCTTATTCAACCTTAGTTGCTGGCCAGAGGAATCAGAAAAAAATAAATAGAAAACATCTAAATTGGAAAGGAAGAAGTAAAATAGTCATTATTTCCAGATGACATGATTTTGAATAGAGAAAAGCCTAAAGATTGTGCCAAAAACTACTAGAACTGACAAATAAATTCAGAAAAATAACAAAATACTAAATAAATATTTATAAATTAATTTCATTTTTAACACCAAATATGAACTATCAGAAAGAGAAACTAAGAAAACAGTCCCATTTATGACTGCATTAAAAAAAAAAAAAACAAGGAATAAATTTAAGAAGATTAAGAAAATAATCCCATACTCATAAAATTATATGACACTGGAGAAAGAAATTGAAGAAAATACAAATAAATGAAAACTTATATCATGCTCATGAATAAGAATTAACATCATTAAAATGTCTATTCTATCCAGAGCAATTTATAGATTCAATGCAATTTCTATAAAAAATACCAATGATGTTTCTTAACAGAAGTGAAAACTCAAAAGAATTTGTGCACTCCTCTGTTCATTGTAGCATTACTTATAAGAGCCAAGCTATGGAAGTGACCCAAATTTCCAAGAATAGCTAAGTGGATGAAAAATTGGAGGTACATATATAAAATGGAATATTACTCAGCCATAAAAATAATGAAATCTTACCATTTACTACAGCTTGGATGGACTTGGAGAGTATTATGCTAAATGAAGGGCAAATCAGAGAAAGATAACGATTATATGATTTTTCTTATATGTGGAATCTAGAAAAGAAAATAAGTGAACCAACAAAATCAAAACAGACTCATAGATACAGAGAATAAATTGATGGTTGCTAGAGGGATGGGGTGTTGAAGGACTGGATGAGAAAGGTAAAGAGATTAAGAACTACGAATTGGTAGTTTTATAGAATAGTTACTGAGATGTAAAGTACAGCATAAGGAATACAGTCAATAATGCAATAACTATATATGGTGGTGGGTGGGTACTGGAAATGTCAGGGGGGACATTTTGTAAAGTATATCATTGTCTAACCACTCTGTTGTACACCTGAAACATACAAAATAATACTTTCAACTCTAATTGATGTATCATTTAAAAAACAGGTTAAGATAAATGAAGATTAACTTTTCTTACCACTTATAACAGTTTGATCTTACCTTTTGAGCTTTTTTTATAAGAATTTAGATTTAATCTTTATATATCTAAGAAAGTTTAGAACCACAGTAATTCTTCGTCCAAACAAAAGCAAGCTGTGATGGCAGGGCACGAAATCAAGCTTTTCATGAGAATTTCAGCTTGCAGCATAAAGAACAAGTTCCTGGGAAGTGATTTAGTTCTAATCCTTGATTTAACGTTAGCTCAGTAAATCAACCATCTCTATACCCTTTAGCTGCTTAAACTAGGGTCGATCTAAAACAATAACTTTAAAGCAAAACTATACTAAAATAATATATATTCATTAACCACTTTGTTGGTGGGAAGCATTAGACCTTGATTGAATGAAGCATAAAACCAGTAAGCTTTAATGGGAGGATGTGGGTGGGGAGGTTGGTATATAAAAGGGCTGGAGACCTTAGAGCAGGGGTCCCCAAACTACGGCCCGCAGGCTGCATGCGGCCCCCTGAGGCCATTTATCCAGCCCCCGCCACACTTCCGGAAGGGGCACCTCTTTCATTGGTGGTCAGTGAGAGGAGCATAGTTCTCATTGAAATACTGGTCAGTTTGTTGATTTAAATTTACTTGTTCTTTATTTTAAATATTGGATTTGTTCCTGTTTTGTTTTTTTTACTTTAAAATAAGATATGTGCAGTGTGCATAGGGATTTGTTCATAGTTTTTTTTATAGTCCAGCCCTCCAACGGTCTGAGGGACAGTGAACTGGCCCCCTGTGTAAAAAGTTTGGGGACCCCTGCAGAGTCATCTTTGACTCCTCTATTTCTCTCACATTCCAAGTCTAATTCATCAGGAAATATTGTTGGTCTGTTTTCAAGATATGTCTGGAATCTGAGCACTTTTCATTACTTCCATAGCTACCACCCTGGTCTTGGCCACAATCATGTGCCACTACTAAACTAGTATTCCTGCTTCCCCCAATACCCATTTGTATAAATCATTCATTTTCTTCAAATCTTTCTTTACATATTTTTCCTCAATGAGACCTGCCTTGATTACTGCAAAACCAACCCTATGCTGGCTCTTATAGCTTTCTTTATGCTGTTCTAAATTATTTTTCCTTGTTAATGCTTATCATTTCTGTATATTATATATTATACTCACTTATTTTCTTTATTGTCTGCTAGAATGTAAGCTCTTCTTTTTTTTTTTTTTTAAAGACTTTATTTATTCATTTTAGAGAGAGAGAGAAGGGCGGGGAGCAG
Source organism: Saccopteryx leptura (assembly GCF_036850995.1). Classification (NCBI taxonomy): domain Eukaryota; kingdom Metazoa; phylum Chordata; class Mammalia; order Chiroptera; family Emballonuridae; genus Saccopteryx; species Saccopteryx leptura. Next base: position 84,948,889 of record NC_089516.1, on the reverse strand, counting down.
GAAACATCAACTCCCATATGTGCCTTGACCAGGCAAGCCCAGGGTTTTGAACCAGCGACCTCAGCGTTTCAGGTCTCTGCTTTATCAACTGCGCCACCACAGGTCAGGCAAATGTAAGCTCTTCAATGATAGCAATCTTTGTTTTGGTTACTCTGATCTGTATCTAGCAGAGAATAGACACTCAAATGTTGTTGAATGACTGACTGAAGGAAAATAGATTATTCTGATAGAGATGGTAATCCCATGTGATATGAGGAAGGTTCTGGAGAAGCGTGAAGTCACTGGAGCACAGCAAACCTGCAAGGTGGGTAGTATATTCATTTTATAGAATGCTCTAAGCTGAGGAGGATTTAATGGCAGGTGCACTGGGCGCACACCCTGGACCCTGACTTCTGAAGGGCCCCACAAAACCCCAACTGTACACTTTTTTCTAATGACACCAAGTTTGGTTTCATATGTGCTATTTTAACATGAATAGTACATAATATTTTTATTTATTTAAAATATGATTAACATGTATTTTTATTTTCCTTCTCTCTCTCTCTTTTTAAGGGACTCAATATTTTCTTCTGCACCTGTGGCTTCAACTGACCTTAATCTGCCTCTGGCTCTAAGAGGTTAAATGACTTGTCCAAGGTCACACAGCTGCTACCACCAGAATAGAACTTTCATGTATGTCAGTAAGACTCCAAGTTAGATTGCTACATGTCAAATGGTGCTAGAAAAGTTACTTAAGATAAAGTATATCTGTAAGAAAAATCCAGAGGAGGGGAATATGACCTAGTACTTACGATACTATTCTAATTGGAAATAAGATGCCAGAAGAGGAAACAGCTGTCAGGGCAGAGGAAAGAGACCCTGAAACAGATTTTTAAGGCAGTGACTGTATCTCTAAATGATTTAGACTCACCGGCCACTCGTTAGACATCTGGAGAGTTCAAAGGGGAGGCAGTACTTCAGGAATCTGAGTAGGAGCTTTATTTCACCCTGTTCTGCCTTCACTGAATCCCTTAGGAGAGCCTGAAAGTTGAGACACCTGCCCCCCAAGTTTCCTGAACTCCCAAATAAAATCAGACATAGAAGTGTATGCCAAGATTTATTCTTCACTCAAGGAAGAAAGTATTCAGCACATTTCTCATGGAATTGCAGGTTCTTTGAGGCCTGTCAAACTACTCAGAATACATTTCCATGCCAATAGGTATTACTTCGATTTTCCCGACAATGTAACTTGAAACAACTTTCTAAATCCAGTTTATCAGTATATGACTCAAAGAATTGTTTGGGGAAATAAATTAAAATGCTTGAATAGAATTCAACATTTAGTAAATATTCAATGAGTGTCAGTTATTAAGTATTTTTAAATTATGGAGTAGTATATATAATAGAAACATAATTTAAATTAAAGCTAAAAATTAAGTCGGCTAGGTGGCTGGGCATTTAAAATTTTGTTAAAAATTAAAAATAGAGGTAAAGTCATTTTATTCCAACCTCATTCTTATTTTCTGCCTAACTGAAATGTTCTTAGTTTCACTTGCTGTTTTCTACTTAAAGTAAACTTTAATGTAAAGCTTTGTATTTAAAAAAAATGGGTATTACTGTATGTCTATACATTCAATTATTTTTGAATTTATTGTTAAATGTGATTTCATGGGATTGGGCCCATTCATAATTACATTGTAGCTGTTGGAGCTAGTGCTGCTCTGCCCCTGTTTCACAGGTCATCCGGATCAAAGATTTTTAGGCGTAGAGTTGCACTACCTAGATTTATCACTAAGGGTGCCTCTCCCTACCTCTCACAATGCTAAATCACCACTGTCCCAACAACCTCCCACAACAGGGATGGTTGGTGAGCTCTAAAAAGTATGATCAAACTCACAGAAACACATAGACTTATACAAATATATAATTTATGGAAAATGAGTCATGATTTGTTTTGTTTTATGATAGGATTTTAAAAATCTGATATTTTCATCGATATGGTAAAGGAAAACAAAAACTAAAAAGATGGTGTTAGCTTTTACCATCTATCAAGCCATGCTGAAACTTAGTGGCTTAGAACAATAATTATTTATTGACTTACATTTCTGGAATTTTGGACTGGACCAACGTGGGGTAGCTTGTCAATGCTGGGTTCTCTTTTCATGGAGTCATTCATCTTCATGATGGCTGGAGTGGGCTTCTTTATGTAGCAATGGCAGGGTCCCCAGGGAGATAGAGCAGAGGAAGTTGCAAGGTTTCTGGAGGGCTAGGCTCAGAACTCACTCACTCTCACATCTGTGATATTCTAACGATCAAAGAAATTGCAAGACCAGCCCATATACACAGGGTAGGAAATAGACTTTACCTTTTATTGGGAGAAGCTAAAAACAATGCCCACCCTGGCCAGGTGTCTCAGTTGGTTAGAGATTGATCCAAAGCACAAAGGTTGCTGGTTCAATACCCGGTCAGGGCACATACAGGACAAGGTTGATGTTCTTGTCTCCCTCCCTTTCTCTCTCTCTCTCTCTCTCTCTCTCTCTCTCTCTTTCTCTCTCCCTCTCTCACTAGAATCAATAAATAATTTTTAAATGCTCATTTCAATCTACCACAGATACCTGCCTTACTGTTTTTAAACCTCAGAGGTAATAAGCCAAAGTCAGATCAGATAGGAACTGATAAACTATATTAAGGAATGTGAACTTTACCCTGAAGGGAAAAAAGAAAAATATTGGACTATTTTGAGCAGGAAATTGATATGATTAAATGCATGGGCTAGAAATATCATGATGACTGAGGAATAGAGATCAAATTAGAATGGGTTAAAGAAGTGCAAGTATGAAGGCAGTAGTACTGGTTGGAATTCCCTTGTTATCATCCTGGTGAGAGGTGGCATGATCCAGTGTAGTGACTATGAGCATGGAGGGGAATGCACACAATCGGAAAGCTGTTCAGGATATAAAAATCATTGTGACCCTTGAGGAGATGGCAATGAACGTAAGTGGGTCAAGAAATCAAATGGTAATATTGGAACTTGAACTATTAATTTTTGGTTCTAACTTGAGCTTGTTTGCATCTTGATTTATTTCAGGCCTGTATTCATGTTTGAAATGTACAAATTGTTTTCTATTTTAAAAAAACACCTTGCCTTACTCAATTATAATTCAATTATAATGTTTATATTATTACAAAATTAAGGGTCCACTAATATAACAAGTGCTTAAATAAAATCTTAGTCCATAATATAGATAATGTATCTCTTTTTCTGCTTACTTAGAAGCACAAAACAGGTATGTATTCTACTTGTTAGTATTTTGTTTTTCTTTTCTTTTTTTCTTTAAATGAGCGGAGGGGAGACAGTGAGACAGATTCCCACATGTGCCCCAAACAGGATCCACTCTACAACCCCCATCTGGGGCCAATGCTCAAATCAATCAAGCTATTTTTAACACCTGAGGCCAATGCTCAGCTCAGACCAACCGAGCTATCCTCAGCTGCCAAATGGCCATGCTCAAACCAATCGACCATTGGCTGCATAAGGGGAAGAGGGAGAGAAGGGGTAGAGGGAGGGGAGAGAAGCAGATGGTCACTTCTTTAGTGTGCCCACTGAGAATTGAACCTGGAACATCCATATGCTAGGTGATGTTCTATCCATTGAGCCAACCATCCAGGGCTTACTTACTAGTATTTTGAATTACATAGAACATGGAGGTCTTCATAATGAGCCATCAACAGCTTGAGTTCTTCTAAACTGAGAATAACACACCTGTAAAGTATCAACTTTTCAATAAGTTTACAGTATTCATTGATAAAATTCAATGGTTCTGCTCTACCTATATTCCACAGTTATTACATTAACATTCTGTACCCCGTTAACCTCCTGACAAAGCAGATTTAGGTTTCACAACCAAGACAATACAGTTCCATTCAGAGGAGTCACTAACTTCATTCCTTTTAGTAGTTATAGATAGTCTGGTGGTTGCCTGTGGTTCCTGCTGATTCTCTTCTTACAAGGTTTTCTGCTATTCTATAGTTTCAGAAGGTGACACCAATTTATTCTGAAACCAGAGGATGACATTTTGCTCCCCTCAAGGTCTTCCCCCTTCTATGTTTCATTTTTGTCCAAGGGAAACACATACATAAATGAAAGCAACTTCCACACATTAGGTATTTATTGAACAGCCCTACCTTCTGTCAGAGCATTTAGCTAAGATGTAAATCTAAGAGCAAGGTGAATATTATATTTACTTATGCAGTGACCATCTAATTTTCACATCGACAGTTTTCAAGTCAAAGTAATATTCACATCACCTTTGCTTTAATTCCCATTTATCATTATAAAAAGAAAGTTGGGTTTTAAAGATGTTGGTTTCAGGGAGGGAGGAGATGTTGTGAAGCCTTGTTTATATGTGCTAATATATCACTTTCCTTCATCTGAAATAAAAAAAAAAATACAAAAGCAATGCCTGCTGAAGTTGAATGGAGACTAAAATTTCACCTTCAAACCATAATTTTATCTCATCCTAAACCTGAAATAAATCTTAGTAATGCCCTCAGTCCCTCCAACAAATTAGCTCACATTAGAAAGCCAACTAAATATAAAACAATTGTGTGTACATCATTCTGCTTGATTGTACATTTCAGTCCATAATATGAGTAGCCTTGTATGCATACTGAATAATCCATACCCACAGGGTTGTTTGGATGGTAGCTGATAGATTTACATTCTATTGATTGAGAAAGTTTGAGGAAAGTGGCTCCCCAAACTACAGTAATGAGAAACAACCACAATCTTGTATGTCAATGATTGTTTATCTTCAAAGAAATATGACTTCCCAGACCTGATTTACCCTGGTATTAAAATGTATGTTTATTTCAGACGGACAAATTAAGGAGTGCTGGTTTTAGGATAAGGCAGCAGATGATTTCTGTAAGGATCAGAGGGTAGTGTTTCTGAATGTAACTTTATTTCTATGGAAAGCTACTATTTCTGGGCTGCCATCTTGATCTTACTTGCCTGGAAGGTTTGGAAGTTTGTTGTACTTGATCGTAAAAGTCATATCACATTTATAAAAACAAGTTAGAAGAGAGGCTGTTTATTTATAGAGCTCAGTAATATTGATTTTCCCCCTAATAATAGCTCCTATCATAGTGGTTGGTATGGTTTAGAAGATCAATGAAAGTTCATTTTACCAATCAAGCAATCTATAAATATCAAAAGATACTGGGATTGACAAAATACATGATAAATTTGAAGGAAGTTACACTTGGTAGAAGAATTCTATAAGTAAAGAACTGGGTAGTCAAACAAAATATGCAAATTGAAAATCAAGGCATGACAGTGTTTGGTAGAGGACCATAATATAATAGTTATATGGGGCAAGTAACCTCTCTATGTTTCAGTCTCCTCATCTGTGAAATAGAACTGTTAATACAGGAAAGGCAGTTAGCATAATACATGATACATTTAAATATTCCATTGATATCAGTTATTATGATGATGATGCATAAATATCCCATTCTAAACTCTAGTACAGGGGGTCCTCGGGTTATGACACAATTCCATTCCTATGACAGTAACATAACCCAAACTTTGGTGTAAATAGAAACACACCCTAGTCTAAATCACTTACCTATCATAACACTATTGTAAAATCATAATCTAGAACATAAAAATACAACTAAGCCACAGAAAAAAATACTGTGTATTCTTTCACCCACGTAGTCCATAAGTATGGCATTAATGTTATAAGCTGAAACACTCATGTCTCAATTTTTTTTAAAGTTTTTATGGGAGTGAGTATCGTAAACTCTTAACATCGTATATCAAGACTGTTTATATCAAGGACCTCCTGTTTTAACCATAGTCTGATCAGGAAGACAGAAATAACCCCAGTACTTAAAATGCAGGAAATTCAATGCAAGAAAGTGTTACACAGGTTATGGAAGATCTCTGAGAGTACAAAAAGAAATGGTGAAGCAATTGAGATTAACAAAATCAGGAATTGGTCCAGTACTGGAGTATAAGCTCCAAGGTTGAAGCAGATGTAACCAGGATCAGGGCCAAGAGTTCATGGCCACCGAGAGGAATCCAGATCCATTGCAAGCTTCTCCACATGGAGATGGAACCATGGAAACTAAGAAAGAGAGGAAACAATATTTTGGCTACATTTTTTTTTGTCCTCCAATATCTTACTAGTGGTTGCCATTGCTCAAACCCGTGTAGAACCTACTTACAAAAGAACCTTAGAAATGTGACTTGCAGGGCTCAGCCCTTCATAATACAGAGCAGAGCAAGGAAATGAAAGAAATGCATTTGAAAGCCAATAGACTGGCCCTGGGCGGTTAGGTCAGTGGTAAAGCATCAGCTGGGCATGTGGATGTCACAGGTTCAATTGCTGTTCAGGGCACACAGGAGAAGTGACCATCTGCTCTTCCACTCTTCCCCTTTTTCCTTCTCTCTCTCTTTCTTTCTCTCTCTCTCTCTTCCCCTCCTATAGTCATAGCTCAATTGGTTTGAGCAAGTTGGTCCCAGAAGCTCAGAATGACTCCGTGGAGCCTCTGCTTCAGATGCTAAAAATAGCTTCATTGTCAAGCAATGGCCCTAGATGGGCAAAGTATAGCTGCCAGTAGGGGCCTTGGTCGGTAGATCCCTGTTGGGGCTCATGCAGGAGTCTCTCTGTCTCCCCTCCACTCACTTAAAAAATAGCCAACATACCAAGGAATTGTGAAATCCCACATTGATCATTCCCTTTAATTATTACTTTGCAAATTGTCTCCCTCACTAGACTATAAATATCATTGATAACAGAGCCAGAGTATCATTCCTTTTGGTATTTCTGACCCTCTTCTCCTGTCAATACTGTGTTTGCACATTATAGGTGTTCAGTTGTCAGGATTGGTGGAAGATTTCCACATAAATCTGAATTTCTTGTCTTCTAGTACAATTACATTTCCCCCTATGTAAAGAGGGGATATTAATCAGATGTATTTGCTTTTCTTATGCAAGACATGCTTTTTTACTAAGATTCAGAGATGACTGTATGCTACCATACTGTCTACCTGCTCTGATTCAAAGTGAGCAATATATGCAAACTGGCTGCCTGAGCCGTTGGCTTAGAAATCCCACTTTTTTTTGTTGAACTCCCCGATTTACTACATGAGAAAAAAAGGCTCTTTTACTTCTTAAATAAAACACTTATTTTACAATCAACAGTAAAAATTTCATTTTATATAGTGACCTAACACGCAGACATACACACGCAACTGAAACAGAAGTTTGAAAATGTACAATATATTCTATTACAAATTCTTTTTAAAATGCTGGTCAAACTCATTAAATTAATTTCACAACCCACCAATGGGTTGCAATCTATAATGTGCAAAGCACTAGTCTAATAGGATTATATCCTTGGCAGAGATTGGAAGTACATGCCATCATAGGTCTCCAGCTTCTTCCTTGGTAGAGGTAATAAAAGTGGTCAGAACACCATTCATCTGCAGATGGAGCTTGAAAGACCCAGAGCTCCAAGGCTCAGAGTCAGGGCAAACCCTCCTCCCCATCTGCCCCAAACACCAGCTGTAAAGAATTTGGACAAGTAAAGATTCTGTTTAAGGCAGAAGAAAAAAAAACTGAAAATAACAATTATGTTTGAGACATTACATTTCTTAGTTCTAAATCCTTTTAACTTCTGTGGGTCCTAAAATTTTGCTCTTGTAATCAACACAACAGAGCACAGTTGGGCACAGATGGAGAAGTATTCTTTATTCTGTCAGACCCTGAAACAAAGAGTAAAGGAAGTAATTAGAAGTCATGAGGGAGAACGAGCTCAATACAATTTGGTACCATTTTGTTATTAAAAATCAATAAGACTCTGGCCAGTTGGCTCAGTAGATAAAGCATTAGCCCCAAGTGTGGAAGTCCCAGGTTCGATCCTCAGTAAGGGCACACAGGAGAAGTGACCATCCTCTTCTTTTTTCCTCCCTCTCCCCCTTCTCTCTCTGTTACCTTTCTACAGCCAGTGGCTCAATTGGTCTGCGTGTCAGCCCCAGGCACTGAAGATAGCTAGGTTGGTCTGAGCCCTGGCCCCAGTAGGGGTTTGCAGGGTGGATCCTGGTCCAGGCACATATGAGATTCTGTCTATCTCCCCTCCTCTCACTTAAAATAAAAATCAGTAAGGCTTTTATCATGGTAAAATTAAGAACTTTTTCTTTTTGAATATCATTTCAGAGTTCCTGATATTTCAAAAAAATCCCATTTTTGAGAAGTTCTGTTTTCTTACAAACTTCAGGATTTTTCTCAAACTGTCTGAAAACAAAATATTTTTGTTCCTTAAACACAGCTGGCAGATTGAGAGTGTTATACACAATCGGCCATATGTCAAACATTATAGAGAGCATAATGCATCATATATGGCTTTAAAATAGGATACTTAATTAAATGAAGAAACTAGCAATATTCAGAAATATGAACGGAACTGCATAATCTTTTAGAATGTACATCATGAATTCTCAGACAAATTTTGTAATGGAGATTTAGTGCTGAAGCACAATTACCCACTCCTTATTGCCACCCCAGTCCACATAATAAATATAGTCATTCTAACCATAGTGTTGGGATGATATACAATTCACAGTAGAAAAATTCATCCTAAAGGCACATGCTCACTACTGCAGTGACCTTTATCTGAGTATAAAATTTGACATACTATCTTTCAAGTCAAAGTCAACTCCTGAAATAGTTATGCTTATGGAAAGAATGGATAAAGGGCATGTAGATGATTTAAAAAATCATTTATTTCTGTCTTTGTGAAACAATAAAAAGATACCAAAATATGATATAAAATGCAAAGCCATGGGTAACAGCACTACATGGCATGGGGACTGGAGTCTGGTTCTAATTCTGGCTCTGTCATTTAATCACGAACCTTTTGGAAGTAACTGAACTTCTCTGACCCTCATTTTCCTCATCAGTAAAGTAAGGCTAACAATAGAATAGATCTCACAGAGCTGTTGCAACGATTCAGTGAGATTATATTTGGAATGAGGTATAATTCAATGCCTGGAACATTGAAAGTTCTCAATAGCTAGTATCAACAGTCATAAATATATGTGCCACAATTAAGATGATGATCATGACTTACATATATTTCATTTCTCTAGGCTCGATCTTGAGCTTTTTGTCCCATCATATGATTGTCGGTAGCCCAAGACTCTGCATCTAGATGAGCTGGTAGCATATTACTGAGAATCAAGTACATACTCATATTTATATAGGGTTGCAATGCAGCTGTTTCATTCATAGCGTGTCAGCCTTAAAATCTCATCTTCACCAAACAACCAGTCTCATTTTTGAGAACAGCTTCCTGGTGCAGCTGAATGACAAAGAAATAATACATCCCTTTTATTCTCTATTCATCCTTTCTTGACAGGCTCAGTTATCCAGCGCCACTCTCTGTGTACCCTGTCACATCAGGAGCTATAGAACATGAGTACACAGCTCCTATGGGGAAAGCCCAGTGGTGATAATGCTGAAGTGCCATATGTGAAGATGATGTAAAATCAAATTTAGGCAGAACAAAACAAACTGTGATTGTCACCTCATGCAGCGCAGTAAATGAAAACACCATTAAAATCTATGAATTAGTCCCCAAACTCTCACACTATGCAGATTAGATAAATTTCCTTCTTGAGAGAGCAGAATCCAAGTTTGTTGACCCAAACACAGAAGTATGCTTCTAGATCCTTACATCAGTTCAATGTTAGAGGGAATGACACTTGAGGAACAATTCTTCACAGGCGGAGAGCGTAAATACTAGATCTGCTATTCTACGCACTTCTAAGTAAGAGCAAATGAAAAGAACCTGGAAGTAGCGACAAAGCATCTTATCTGCAAATTACTTCGAGTAGTTTTTTTTTTTTTTTTTTTTAATTTATTTATTTTAGAGAGGAGAGGGAGAGAGAGAGAGAGGAGAGACAAAGAGAGAGAAGGGGGGAGGAGCTGGAAGCATCAACTCCCATATGTGCCTTGACCAGGCAAGCCCAGGGTTTCAAACCAGCGACCTCAGCATTTCCAGGTCGACGCTTTATCCACTGCACCACCATAGGTCAGGCTCGAGTAGTTTTGAGAACAGAGAAACATTACTGTACCTTGACAAGAAAGTCTCCACCATACACTTAGCTGTCATGGGATATTCTGTCTCTGTTTTATATACACAGTTATCTGAGGGAAATGTTGAAGCCATATAATTTCCACACATTATACTGGTGTTGTAGTGCTTCATGATAAGGAATTAATCTTGCTGTTACTTATTACAAGGTTCCTTTGTTTTGAGTGAACAGAAGGTCATTTGAAGGGAATGATTCTATTTTAAGCTGCCTTCACAATATCTTGAATTTGGGCATAACTTAAATCTTGCTATGATTAAAAATTATTTGTATATTCTACATTAGTACCCCGTTCACAGTTCTTTACATATTCAATGGCTGAAAAGTAAATAAGGAACTAAAAAGTTTAGCAAATAGATTCATGATAAAAATAGTTAACTATTTCTAAAAATAAATTAAAAACTCACTCAATAGCATCTCTAAAATAGAGATCACAGCTGCACTGAAATACAACCCTTATGGTAAAAACAATACTGTTGTAATGATAAACAACAAATTGGCGATTTATTAAGTGGTAAACTCTAATTTAATGTGAGTCATTTTCTGCTCATTTGTGTAATTTTTTTTTAAATTCTTTTTAAATTTAATTTTTTTTTTAATTTTAGAGAAAGGAGAGAGAGACAAAGTATGGGGAGGGGCAAAATGCATTGATTCATAGTTGCTTCTCTTATGTGCTTTGACCAGGCAAGCCCTAGGCTTCAAACAAACAACTTCAGCGTTCCAGGTTGATGATTTATCCACCGCACCACAGGTCAGGCTCTTTTCAAATTTTAATATTTATGTTTTATAATTAACAAGGTATTAATTATTCTTATATAATATATAAGTGGACCAAATGCAATTCAAAATTTAGATAACTATCTTGTCCCAGTTCACGTTATTTCAAAAAGTAATATCCTTCAAGTGATTCTTTAAACACTCATGGCCCTTTATCTTCCCCATCTCATTCAAAATTAGAATTTTTCTTCCTTAGTTTATATGCCCTTAACATGCACTAGTACATTTTGCCTTAATGCTAATCTCTGGTTTAATATGAGAATTATAGCTACCGTTGATAGTATAATTTAATATCTGTGACAATACCATCTGTTAGAATTTGAGTTGAAACTCTAATTGACTTCTATTATACTGAAATAAACACCTGTCCATTAGGTTCTAGACTTGAGACCAGAGATTCATTCTGAATCATCATCACATACCTCTCCAATGATGGCAAACAGACCATGTTTATTGGAATAAGCCAATGTCAAAATCCCATTACCAATTCCCCAAAGTGATCTATTCCCCTTTTAAAATGGATTGCTAATTTCTTCCTCTTGTAATGTAACCAAACAAAGTGATTAATTTTCTAGAAATTGAATGATGCTGAAATTATTGCGTTGAGTAAGCTGCCATTGGAAACTGAGGCCAAATTGATTTAAAGACACAGATAGGGAAAACCCCAATGCATTTTAGTCATCTTCATTCCTTATGCATGTGTTTGCCTGATCTGGCCTTTAAGCACGGTAATCAACTAGTATCACCTATGTAGTCAGTTTTTTATGTCACGCATTCCATCACTTACACCAAATGCGCTATCCTCACGGCCCTTGGATATTAGTAAGAAATCTCATTCCCCACCTTCCTTGGGACCACGCAGTCTATATTTGCAAATTTTAACGTCGTGAATATCAAAAAATATTCCATCCCATTCCTTCAACCCATGGTTCACCCATTTTTTATTTCTCAAGGAAGAAGAGCTTCCCTTTTCCAGCATGTCTTTATTTTATTCCCTGTGACTTAGAAATTACTGACAGTTTCTTCAACCTTCCTGGTGATGACTCTGACATGGAAAGGGACAATATATGTATTTAAACACTAAAAGTCAAACATTAACTCAGACTTTGTACAAGATATTTTACTTTATAGGTTCTAATCAAATAATTTTTCAAGGTAATTGGGGAAATAGGACTTCCTTCTAATAATGTGGTAGCTCAAGATCACTGATCATAAACTATTTCAAAAGAAAAAGAAATGCAAGCAAGTTCTGCTTGAGATTAGAAAGGGAAGATTTATGTAAAATCAAGATGTGAAGTTATATTTGTTCCTAAATCAGATTTTTCAGTTTTAACGATGGTAGTACTTTAAAGCTTAACCTTCAAAAATTTTCCATCTGCTAGACTTAAAAGAAAAAAAACACAAAACTTAAAGAAAAATAACCAGAAAAAAGTAGCTCTTTCTCGCCAAGATCACTTAAGATTTTTTTTTTAATTCAAAATAATTAAAATGTTTTCTTCTGTTCCACAGGCTGTTTATTTTGATACAACAATATTTTGTGTTTTGGAATCATTTACTTAAAAATAGACATAAGGTCACTTTTAAAATATTAGTTTGTTCTGACAGTTAATTTCTAACTTGGTTAGGCTTTCTGTAATGCTGACGATTAAGAGCAAATAAAATGATCAGGGGCCAAGGTGCCTGTTTTGTGTCATACATAACTGACTCTCCAGTTGAAGCTTCGGGCAAGTTAAACACAAAGTCAAGGCCTTTTAAACTCCAAATAAAACTCATTTTTAATTTTTCCCTGAATCTTTACTTTGATTTTTCTTTTTATGTTTCTCTCTAAAAAAAACAAAACAAAAAAGCCCCCAACAACAGCAGCAACAACAACAAACTCTGAAAACAAAAAAACACTGTACTATCAGGTACTTAAGCCTAGAAGACATTGCACCATGGATCTCTTTTTTTCCACTCCCTTTACTGAAGTGACTAAAATTGCCTATGTAAAAGGAAGGCTTTATTTTTCTTAAAAAGTAATTGTTTATATGTACAATTATTAATAATTTTTTAAAGATTTTATCTTTTCATTTTAGAGAGGAGAGAGAGAGAGAAGGGGGAGGAGCAGAAAGCATCAACTCCCATACATGTGCCTTGACCAGGCAAGCCCAGGGTTTTGAACCGGCGACCTCAGCATTTCAGGTCGATGCTTCATCCACTGCGCCACCACAGGTCAGGCATTTTTTTTTAAAAAAAATTTTAAGATTTAATTTATATACAATTATTATTTTCATGATCTTGCCATTTAACACTGCAGTCCTTGTGTTATCTTTTACAGTAGTCCTACCTTCTCCATGGTAGATACATTCCAAGACCTTCAGTGGACATCTCTAAACCCGGATAGTACAAAACCCTATATAGCCTATGTTTTTCCTGTTCATACGTTACCTATGATAATGTTTAATTTATAAATTAGGCACAGTAAGATATTAACAACTAAAAAGAATAATCAAATAAGACAATTATAAGAACATACTGTTAGAAAAGTTATGTGAATGTGTTTTCTCTTCTCCCTCTTTCTCTCTCTCAAACTTTTTTATTGTATTGCACTCGATTTTTTACTTAAAGGAAACATTAACAGCTTCTCTTTGGCATATCTGAATTACCAGCATCACCACTCTTGCTTTTTTTGGGTTATTATTAAGTAAAATAAGAGTAACTTGAACACAAACACTGCAACACAGCAACAGTTGATCTGATAACTGAAACAGCTACTAAGGCAGCAACATGCGGTAGTGCATCTACAACGGGGATGTGCTGAGCAAAGGAATGAGTTACATTCCTGGAGGGATAACATGAGACTGTGAGATTTCATCACACCACTCAGAATGGTGTACCATTTAGAATGTATGAATTGTTTGTGTCTAAAATTTTCCACTTAGTATTTTTGAACCGCAGTTGAGCAGGTAACTGAAACCATGCATAAGGGGGAGGACTACTGTGTATCACAGGTTCATCCGCCTCCCGCATTGTTTCTTGTCCTTGCATTTTCAGACGCTCTTCTCCTCTCCCTTTCATCCGACCATCTGGCTAATTCAGTGACCAGTTTATGAAAGCACGTTTTTCTGAAACACAAATAAACAAATGGCTAGCAAATAGGTAGATATTTGGGGTTTGGCTATGGTTGTGGCATTGGGTACAGTTAATGTACAAACAAAATATAAACATGAATGGGAAGGGCAAATAAGAAGAGGCAACATCTATTAACTTTTTTCAAAACAGTTTATCTTTGAACTGGGTACATGAATAGATGACCAAGATAGGAGATGCGGCACTGCACACAGCCTTTAGATGGGACCTAGACCCAGTAGGAGAGTACTAGATGCCAGTGTAGGCAAGCCCAATTATTAATACGCCACACAATAGGTTTATGGTAGGTAAAGGGGAAAGTTTAGAACCTTCATTATTTTTTCTGGAATCCTGTTATTACATTTTTTGGGAAGGCAAAAAGAGGTGGGAGATTAATTTATTTGCTTCGATCTGTTCTGTCTTAGAGGCAGTGCTGTTAAACATCCTGAGGTGTCCATGCAGGGTATCAGTCAGTACCCTTAGGACACTGTCTACTAGTTTACACCCAATGCTGCTGTGGCTGGCTGTCTTAGGGATTTGAAGGCAGATCCAGGAAAAGTCTGTTAAACTCACTGCTGCCCACAGCTGACCCAGGGGACTGTAAAATACATAGAAAAGACTAAACCTACTTGAAATATCCATGTCTTCAATGACTAAGGTCCCAATTCTCTCAGATGTTCCATGGACAGACTGACAGAAGGTTCAGTATTCTCTCCTGCAGGGTATCCCCTAGTTTGACAGGCATGTGGAATCAGGAAAAAGCTTTCTGGTGATGATAGTGACCTGATCCTTCATTATTTTCCACCTGATCTCTGAAGTCCCTGTTACTGCACTAGATTTTTGCAGCTAGACCCATGAAACAGTAATGACATGGGCAGTGCACAATACTGAAAGTGACGACGGCAACACGAAAATCAAAGAAGCAACGAGAGGCATTATTTATACTCTCTAAGAGCTGATCCTCACCAATGCATGGCTCAGTGTTACTTCTGCAAGTGGTGTGGACCCAGAGACTAAAGAACTTTACCTGCTGTGAGATGAAACATCAAAGATGCAATGTCATAGTTTCACATTCAGAACACTGTGCTGGTAAAGAACATGCTAACAGCCCCGTGATACATCTCTCAGTTTACTATAAGAACCATCAATCCATGCGGAACAGCACATCATGTACTAGCACAAAGGCCCACAGATCAATGATTCTCTATTATTTATCCCAAATCCACACAGACCTAGCTGAAGATATAAAGACTAAAATAAGAGTGGCTTGATTTTGCATCCACAATAAAGTATTAGAAAAAATATTACCCGCAACCCTATTCCAACCACCCTTTTCTGAGGGTCTTTCATCAGCCAGAGGGTCCTGCCCTGGATCATCCAGGTTTAAGCAGACCCCAAGGACAGAACTTCCACATGCTTCTAATAAAGCAGAACTTGCTTTTATTTCATCTGAGTCCCATTTTTCCCATCTGCATTGCTGTACCTGGGTAAGAAAAAGCATTCTGGTCTCTCACAGCTCACTCACCTCTTCACATGCACTAACCCTTGATTACTGTTCACTCTGCACACGAACTGACTTTCTAGTTGGCCTGGGAGAGGCAGTAATTTCTTAATTCATAAACCTTTTAATTCATTTGAGTCTTTTAAAAAAATTATTCATTTTAGAGAAAGAAAGAAAGAAAGAAAGAAAGAAAGAAAGAAAGAAAGAAAGAAAGAAAGAGAGGGGGAGGGAGGAGAAGGAAGCATCAACTCCCATGTGTGCCTTGACCAGGCAAGCCTAGAGTTTCAAACCACTGACCTCAGCATTCCAGAGCCATGCTTTATCCACTGTGCCAACACAGGTCAGGCTGATTCTTTTCATTCTAATCACTTATGTCTGAACTTCATACAATAAAGGAAAACTGATTCATTAGCACATCCTGAAGGAAGGATACCAGCAGTCCAGTATTCTATTCATTTCAAGGAAACATTCATTCTGCTGGTTTAGTGATTCCACTCACCACAAATTTCCCAAGGGCTAACTATATATCCTGCTCACAAAAATTAGGGAATATTTTAAAATGAATATGAAGTAATCAAAAAAGAAGCATTTTATTTTTTTGTTTTATTAAGGAAGAATATCAGAAAAACAAATGACAAATTAAAGAAAGTTGTTCAATTATGTAAATGAGATTTAAAACCAACTTTTATTGCATTGGTAGAAATGCACTATCCAAAAAGCTGAAAGTACGGGAGTATCTGCACATTCCCTGATCCCTTAATTTTTGTGAGCAGTGTATTTAGTGCTCATATTGACTCAAAGTCTTAGAATGACCTATCAATATTAACTAGCATATTCAGTACCTGGGATGCACTTAGTTCTAGCAAATTCTTAAATCAACTTTTAAATAACAGACCAATGACCATGTTTTTAGTTTGTACCCAAAACACATTTATTCTTTGATAGTATGTTCTTACATTATTTTTAGTTTTTAAGCAATTAGAATTTAAATTCCTTTCCATTAATTTTATTGATGTGTCATAGTTTAATGAAATAATGAAAATTTAAGATAATGAAACCAATTTATGAATAAATTCTCACTCATTAATTGCACAAGTATCTGTTGACCTCTTATATATCAGAAACTTTTTGAGTAGGGTGTTAAGAATCAGTATAGTATGCTGTGCCCTGTTTTAGCCTTTAGGCAACTGGAGACCACAAGAGCAAACAGACAGCTACAACATAAGGAAGGCCTTGAAGGAGGAGCCAAGGCTGTGTAAGAGCACAAAGGGGGGGGGGGCTATCCACTCCCATGCAATAGCCAGAGACCACTTCCTGCAGAAATCGAAGTGATATCAAAATTGAGACCTGAAGGATAATCATGAGATTTGGGGGCTAAGAGGAATATTCTAGGCAGAAAACAGTAATGGGCTGAAGGAGTTTTGCAAGTCAGTTATTAAGCCATTTGTAGCTTGGTAAAGACCATGGTAGTAGTTATCCTGCAGGAATCAGGAGATGCTACAAATCACGCCCTTTCCCTCCTATTTCTCCACCCCCACACCCCAGCTAATTCACTAACACTTCACTGGAAGTGAGCAAGGTCCTAGTAAATTAAGAAACTGAAAATAGTCTGCATTGCTAGAGTGGTAAAATATGAGGCTGGGAAGTAACTGGGAGCCAGATCCTGAAGTACTCTGTAATCAATGATAAGAAATTTGGAATTTGTCAGGCTGAGGAAGGGAAAGAAATGTTTTAAAGAGAGAAGGTCTTTATTCTGCTTGCATTTTTTAATGTAAAATGTGACAGTAGCATGAAGAACACTTTGGACAAATATCACGTGTACTTTCTCAGAAACAAGACGAAGGACATCAAGTGATTTGAAAAATATAAGAAAAGCTTTCTCAATACGACAAGAGTACATTGGGGTAGATTTCCTCCCATGGCATATCGTGATAGTGTAGGTTCTAACAGATGAGAAAGGAAGGGAAAATAGATTATGACAACTGTTTCATCTGCTGTCAAATGTAAGACAATAATGATAAATGGAAGTTGCATAGCATTTGTAGAGGAACAGAATTTGTCACCCAAGCTGTATGGCCAGGGGGTGCTGCCATTGTGACATTCAGATGCAGGTTCCCATTAGATTCAGACAGACAGTAAAGAAACAGTGGAGCTAAAAACTGATGGGCCATTCCTTTATTCTAGCCTCGCACCGGCAGGCGAGTAAAAACACACAGGGCTCCAAAACCCACTCAGTCATTCTCCGGTTCCACAACTAGGAGAATCTTCTCTGGTTTTTCCTAGAATCAAAGACCCCCTCCAGCCTCATTCACCTCTGGTTCCCCATCTACACACCTTCTGTCTTTTCCTCTCTGCACAAACTGGCTTCTCCTTTAGCACCCTGCCATCTTAGCTTCTCTCCCTCTCTCACTCTCCAAAAATGGCTTCCTTCTTCCTCCTTCTTCTTTCTCTCTTCTTTTTAAAACTTTTTGTTGCGAAAACCACTCCTTCAGCAAACATAGCATAACAATGGCCCTTCCCAAGCAAGAAGGTAATTAGCAATTTCACAGACCAGCATCATTTTTAACAATAAATGTGAGCAAACTTTAAAAACTCAAATTTTACAAACTCATATACCCAACACCAACATACAGCATATGTCTTAAGCATAAAAATTATTTTAGGCTGGTTATTTCTAATAAATAACAGACATGGGAGAAGCTCTAAAAATCAGGTAGAAGTTTCCCTTTTTAATATGTTTGCATTTGTAAAAGAAATCTTTATTTGTAAGGGTGTCTCCTTAGCCCTGCCAGGAAGAGGGAGGAAGACCTTGTCTCTAGTAACCTTAGCAACATAATAAGCCATAAATTTAATCTGCATATCAACCTACCTTTTTGGAATATTTCCTGATAACCTCCTATAACTGATTTCCCCACCCCTACCATCTGCTGATTTTAGCTGAAAATGGTGTTTAAGTTGGTGGCTTCAGAGACTTTGGAGATTTCACTCAGTTTTCCTGGCTTTCTTCCATATATACAGGAAGTAAACCTGCTATTAAACTTTTGTGGGTTTTTTTTCCTGTTATCCTTTATTATAGGGATTTGTCAGCCAAGAATCCAGAAGTTTAAAGAGGAAATCATTTTCTTACTTCCTGTAAGGCCAGTGAATGCTGCACTGACTATGCAGGTTCTCATTTGATTTGGGCAGATAGTAAAGAAACAGAGGAGCTGGAGGATGGTGGGCCATTCTGATTTATTGGAATCTCACCAAGACAGGCAAGCCAAAAAAGAAACCAAAGGAAAAGCAGCAACCTGCTTTTTGCAGTGGAGGGCAAAAAGGATGAGGGAGGGAAAAAAGAAACCCAACTGTACCTCTCAGTGGCAGGGTGGGATCTCCTTATCCTCCCTGAGAGGAAGCATTTACATCCTTACAATAGTTCTGTCATGTGCTCCTGCACTATTTGCCTGAAGGGCTTGCAGCCAGTAAATCTATGAGCAAGCCTAACACAGCCATTTTCCTCACACCCCCATACACATTAACCACAATGTCAATTTAAACATTGAGGTCAAAGAGAAAGCCGTCCAACACATCACTCATTCTGTGGATAAAAAAGGGATTCTGTAATAAAACTAACAAGTTCAGTAACAGTAACAAAAAGTAACCTCACAGGGTTTTCTGATCATAAATTTCTAACTGAACAGATCATGATGTATGGTCCTACCCCAGGTGGATGATCTTTTTGTAATAGGTTTATCTTTGCCTTAAGCGAGCCTAGTCTATCTAGATTACCAAACCTTTGAAACGCCAGGGTAATCCTTTATTCCAGATTCCTGGAAGGTGCAACTGTTAGCAGCAAAATGGCACCAGAATGTTATTGGCAATTGAACTTCAGTTCAGCAACCTTGTAATTGAGTTCTGGCTAAGAAAGAATGTGGAGTCAAGACGGAAATATAAGCAAAAGTTGATTTAGAAAGTCACAAAGATAGAAGTGAGTCATGGAAGAAGTGCCTTGGAGCATAGGAGAAAGAAATAAAAGAGACACATCTAAAGGAGAAGGCACAGGTGTCAAGAGAGAAAGAGAGAGAGAGAAAGAAAGCCCTTTAACTTAACAGTTTTTATCCCATCTCTAAAGGTGGGGCTCTTAGGAGAGGTCCCAGAGGATGACTTCAATGGCTTATTTATTAGCTTTCCAGGTGTGTCCTTTCAGGGTTGTGGTTTTACTGATTGGTTGGTACCAAGGCAAGGGTCATTAATCATTGCAGCTGGTCCTGATGTCAGCCATGGTGTTTCCCTACCTGGCCTTGCTGCCTTTCAGGGCTTGGAGCTGAAACATGACTGAAACCTAGATGTTATCTTTAATTTGACCAAAACTCTGTCTCTGTGGCAATCAGACCCAAGGCTTTGTTTCTAAGATTATCTGATACCGGTCAGAACCTCATTGTCCTGAGAAATTAATGCTTAAGGGAACAGTCATGCAAAGGCTTATATGGGAGTCATATGATGCTATTTTCAGACCCTTTTGTTCCTCTTCTAAGGGGGCCTACCACATGACTAGCGACATACCAGAGAAAGAAAGGTGAGGGGAGGGTCCGAACCACATGAAAGGTCAGGTACATGGGGCTTTCTGCCCTGGTGACATTGCATACCTGGCCTATTGTTCCTGCTCTTCCCATGCCTGTTGAACTTCCTACTCCATAACCACCCTCAAGGGAGCACATAATCTTGCTAATTATCCTGTAGCTTGCTTTTCCCTGCATTCATGTAATCTTCCTTATATTCCCTCCTTAATTCCAAATGTATAGAAGAAACTGCACAATTCATTCTTGAGAGCATTTGAGACCTTGTTTTCCAGCAAGTATTGTCAGATTATCTCAAATAAATTCTTATAAAAATTCCCTATAGATTTGGACATTTCTTACATTGACAAGCTACTGTGAATGTAATTCATTAAGAATTACTAACTGGCAAAGAGCCTTATAAACTTCATTTTTGGGGACTTTTATTGGTAGTATTTGACAATGAAATTTGAAATAATGTTCAGCTGTCATGAGCAACATGAACTATCTCACTAGATTTATGATTATGATTTACTGTATTTATGATTCAGTAACTTTCTTAGAAAAGAGGAAAATGTATGACTGACTTTACAATAAAGCCTTAGCATTTGCATATTTAACATGGCCATGATAAAGACTCATTTAACATTTTGCTAAAATCCAAATATGAAATGCGCATAATGCTGAGCTGGTGTCTGTGTTGGAGTCAGTCATTTACTCCTTGAATGAGTCTGCTGAACAGCCGCACATCTGCGTCTCAGCAGGGCTTTGCTGTCAGTCACGTTGCCATTGACAGACTAAACAGAAGAACTGAATAAATGGAAGGGCACCATATTCTTGGCTAAGACACCTCAACATTTTAAAGATATCAGTGCTGTACAAAAATGAATCTGTAAGTTCCCAATAAAATTCCAAGGGAATATTTTGAAACTGGCTGTGTTGACTCCAAACTATATATGAAGAGATAAATGTGTAAAAAGAGGAAGGGAAATTCTTTAAAAAGATGATGAATGAGAGGAATCTAGCACTAGCAGATACTACCACATATTAAATAGTTATGCTAATTACAAAATGAGACACGTATAAATCTCAAGAGATAGCTTAATGAAACAGAGTAGAGAAGCTAGAAGTAGACCCAAGTACATATGGAAATTTAGTAGACAATGAGGTGACATCACAAATTGTAGATCAAAAGAATTTAAACATTAAAATGAAGTCATAAAATTCCTAGGAGAAAGTATGACATAGTTAAAACTTATCTTGGTATAGGGAAAAACATTGAAAACATGACACAGAATATAAAAACCACAGGAAATAAAACACATAAATTTGAATAGATACAATAAAACTTTTCTAAAAGATAAAACATCAAAATAATGTATAAAGCAAATAAATACTCTGGTGATGAAATATTTGTGACATGAAAAAAGGGAATTTTTTAGTAATATATAAAGAACAAATCAATAGGAAAGAGAACAAAAATTCAATAGAAAGTAGGCAAAGATCATAAAGACAGACTTCACAGAAAAGGAATAAAAATGTCTTTTAAAGATGTGAAAATATACTCAACTTTATTCTTTACAAATAAATGCAAATTTAAACTTCAAAGAGATATAATTTTTCAGACTAGCATAGTAACAGTGTTATGATACTCATATATTTAGTATGAGGGTAAATTGGTATAAATTATTTACAATGCAATTTGACAATTTATATCCAAATTTCAAATGCTGGTATCTTTTCACCCAGCAATTCTACTTTGAAGAATTTATTCCTCATGTATGCTTGTACATAGAAACAAAAAATATTGTGTATCATTATTTTCAATAGCAAAAAAATGGAAACAAACTAAATATTTATTAGAAAATGGTTTAATAAGTTATTGTGCATTCATATAACGAGACACTATGACTACTGTCATTAAGAAGCAAAGCATATTTGTCAGGACTGAATAGAAGAATTACCAAGATATAATATTAAATGGATAGTAAGATAGAATTAAAGGGGTAAAATGGTACACTATAGTATCTACCCTATTTTACTATTACAGGTATGTGAAAGGCATGTGTGCAGAGAAATATAAATGCAAGTATATATATAGAACACATTTAAAAGGACACCAGGAAGGAGTGGGGAAAAATCAGTCAAATAAAGGACAGCTTTATTGTTTATTTCAAATATATACCTTTTATAGTATATAGAGGGGATCAAATTCAGGCTTGGCTAGAATCTTTGACAGGAAGATTATAAGAAGGTCTTAGGGAGTAGTTTAGTCAATGCAAAATGTATTCACTGAGTGAAAGATGCAACTTACATAAAAGTTGAAAAGACTTTCAATACAGTACATTTCATAATCTTCATTTATGATATATATACTAGGTGGTAGCATGTTAGTCATAAGGTTCTTTAGAAAGAAAAACAGTAAAATATATATGGATATATAGAAAGAGACTTATTATGAGAGATCGGCTTACATGATATGAATGGGAAGTTCCATATCACGTGCCAGTTGGAGGTCCAGGGAAACCAGGGATATAGCTTCAGTCTAAACCCAAAGGCCTGAATACCAACATAGCCAATGGTGTAAGTCCTAATCATAGTCTATAGGTCTGAGAACCAGGACCAAAAGTGTAAGTTCCGGTCCTAGATGGAAGGTCTGACAACCAGGAGCTCTTATTTATGAGGGTAGGGAATGGATGTGCAAGCTCAAGAGAACAAATTCTCCCATCCTCTGCATCTTTGTTCCATTCGGACCTTCAAGGGGTTGAATAATGACCACCAGCACTAGTGAGGATGATGTCAACCTACAAATTCAACTGTTAATGTCTTCTGGAGACACCTTCACAAACATATCCAGAAATAATATTTTACTTATTCTCTGGACATTTATTAGCCCAATCAAGCTGACAATAAAATGAACCATCACAGGTAGAAATCACGGTTATTTACTATCATTATGAGTGCCTTCTATGAGAGCTAGGACTACGGCCTATCTTTATCTCCATTGAATTCATTGAGATTGTCACAATGTCTAGCACATTGTAAGCTCTCAATAAGTATCTATGAAATGAACCCATAAAAATGAAGTTAGAATTATGGTTATGATATGACATAATATGTACCTTTTCTTTTAAAGGCACAATTTTTGTTTTTAGTTTAATTAATAACTTTGCTCATATTTTCTTGACCTTATATATACAGTTGGCCCTTAAACAATGCTGGGGTTAGGGGAGACACCTATTGTCCCCTGCACAGTCAAAAATCCATGTAGAATTTTTGACTCCCTCAAAACTTTAACTACTAACAGCCTACTGTTGACCTGAAGCCTTACCAATAATAATAAACAGTCAATTCACAGTTTTTGTACGTTAGATACATCACGTACTGCACTTTTATAATAAAGTAAGTTAGAGAAATGAAATTGTTACGAAAAATTATAAGGGAAATACATTCATGATATTGTATATATTTATGGAAATAAAATCCTATATAAGGAGACTTCTGCAGATCATATTCATGTTGTTCAAGGGTCAACTGTATATAATCTGCTTCTTATTTTTCAGTTACTCATGTAATGTAAGTAATAAGAGAAAATACCGTAATATTCAGGTAGCTAGATATTTGTGACAATATTAATGTAGTTCCCTTTTGCCAGACAGGTCTGTACTATAGCGCTAACCAAAGATGCTTCAGAGACCACCTGAGTTCTTGTTTAAGATACAGTTGGGCAGGCTCCAGTCCCAGATATTCTGATTTAGTACACCTGAATTAATGCTTGAGAATATTTAAAACTATTCTCAGGTAATTTTAATGGCCATTAACATTAGAAAACTATCAGTTTCAACTTTTGTTTTCCTTAGGAATCTGATAGAAAAGACTTATGGGAGAACAACATATATGGGTAGTTTCAAAAATTTTTGTTTACTGGTACTTACCTTGTACCAGTCATTGAACAAAATACCTTACGAACTCATTTAATCTCCCTAACAACACTTTGAGGTAAATACTAGCTATCTTTCCATTATACAGAAGATTAAACTGAGACATAGAGATGCTTCTAAAAAATAAACAGAAAAATTATGCCCACGTTCACATAAAATGAGATCTAAAAAACCCCAGAGTCTGCATTTTCTTCTTTCTTCTACAAACATTTTACAACATCTAAACTGCTCTGATATTGTTTGGTCCTCTAATAAATATACATCAGTGACACTGGATCATTCATAAAACAAAACAACAAAAACAAATATTTAAAACTAATATCAAAATAAGCATTAGACATCAGTAGATAGAGTGTGAGCCTGGTATATGGACATTCTAATTTTAATCCAGGTCAGGGCAGACAAGAGAAACAACCATGTACTTCTTTTCCCCTAGCTCTCCCCCTTTTCTCTCTCTTCCACTCCCACAGCCAATGGTTCAGTTGACTTGAGGATCAGCCCCAGACGAGGGTTTGCTGGGTGGGTCTTCGTTGGAGGTGCATGTGGGGATCTGTCTCACTATCTCCCCTCCTCTCACTTAAAAACAAACAAACAAACAAACAAACAAAGATATAAATAAAATTTCAGAAAATAATTAATAATTGCTATTAAAAATGAAATTAGGCACTGTAAGATATTTAGCAAGAAGTTTTTATATAGATTAAGTTCCATAGTTGGTTCTCTTCTTTTCAGATATGATGTGTCTTAATTAAGCATCACAGATTTTGTTCAGACATAATAATTCTGGAGAACTGAACTGAAAAAGTTGAACAATACATAGCCAAATCAAAGAAAATAAAAAGCTACTTGTTCATCTAAGAAAAATTGAAATGGATTTTGAACACATTTCCATGGAGGTCTAGAATTGTGGCTTGGAAGTGCCTTTTGAACTCAAATAATAATCCTTGTCTTAACAGTGTGGTGATTATGGGAAGGCAAAGGGGTGAGGGAGGTTGAAGAGAGTAAAGGGGAGATAAATTGTGGTAGAAGGAAACTTGACCTGGATTGGTGAACAAACGTGCAGTGCAATGTACAGATGATTTACTGTGTAATGATACACCTGAAACCTATGTAATTGTATTAACCAATGTCACCTTAATAAATGCAATTAAAAATAAGTAAATAGTATAAATGACTTGCCAGAAGGTAAAGAGATAAAATTTGAAAAAAAGTAAATAAATAAAAGCAATCTTGGTCTTAGTGTTTGTCTGCATTGCAGTGTCCAGATATGTGAACTCCAGAGTTTTAAACGCTGTTGCACTTCAGCTGTCATGCCTGATGATACAACAATTGATCATCCAAGTCAAAGAGTAAGAAGAAGGCCTGATGCCTATAGAAATCAAAACAACTACCATCAAAAACACATTATATCATCATGACCCAACAAAGGGTGGTACAGATCTGGATTGATCAAGTCCCCAGAAGATAACGGTTTATCCCTCATTTTAGGTTGAAGAATGACCAGAGAAGGGTGGGAGGGGGAGGGTATTAAAATGAAAAATGGTCCTGCTGGCAGCTAGGCTGTGAAGGGGAACTGCAAAGTGAAAGAGAAAATACACCTGAGAAACTGTACGATGACTCACAAAACAAACTTTACTCAACCAAACCATAGTGGCAATCCACTGAAGCTTTAAAACCAGCTCCTGCAGACCCTTATTTTCTAAAGGAGATCACAGATACACAAATGTAACATAAACAACTGTAACTCTGCACAGATGTGTGTGTTCTAAAGATAAGTTCTCTTTAGTTTATAGATTTGGTCCAATTCCTGCCAAGACCACCTTTTTACTAACTTCACCCTTCAAAACCCCTAAGTCTTCCTCCCTAGCTCTTTTTGAGTCATACCATGTTTTACTTTTGTGCATCTCTTTATTGTGATCTCTTTCTGCATCAAGCCTTATAAACCTGAATTTGACTGTTCTTTTGCTCTTTGGCTGGCTCTCTTTAATACCTTTGTTAACATAAAATAAGATGTTCTCTGACAGAAAGAGGTCTTCCAGTCATTCCTTTTTATCACGTGTAGAAGGTGCAGAGAGGGATGTACATTATATTATCCTAGTGCATTCTGCACGCCTATGTTGACTACTCTACTAATTGTAGTACTTTATGCTGATGATTTCATTGCTGCTAAATTGGTGATCATATGTTTATTCACATGATCCGAGTTAGAGTAGTTAATATACCCTTTATGGGAATGCAAGTTTGACAACAGTTGGCAATATTATTAGTATAATAATATTTAGCCCGACACTCTGTACTCAATAATGACTAATCTATCATTTTTTAGATATGGTTTAAGTACTTAGAGATGCATGACTGTGCAGTACCTGGCATGGGAAATGTGTAATCTCTCTGCCTTACCTCACTAGACAGTCACAGATAGAGAACTTCAGTGTCCAGCCTGAACAGGTAGTGGTGCAAGTGAATAGAGCATTGGCCTGGGACACTGAGGACCCAGCTTTGAAACCTCAAGGTCACCAGTTTGAATGCGGACTCATCTGGCTTGAGAGTGGGCTTATCAGCTTGAGTGTAGGATCACTGGCATGAGCATGGGATCATAGACATTACACCATGGTCGTTGGCTTAAAACCCAAGGTCGCTGGTTTGAGCAAAGGGTCACTAGCTTTGCTGGATACCCCTGGACAAAGCACATATGAGAAAGCAGTCAATGAACAACTAAGGTGCCACAGCTATGAGTTGTTGCTTCTCATCTCTCTTCCTTCCTGTCTGTCTGTCTCTGTCTGTTCCTCTCTCTCTCTATCTTAAAAAGAAAAGAACTTCAGTGTTCAGTGCTATCACTTTCATATCTTTCTTCAGAACTATTTTTTTTTACAGCCAAGATACAAGAAATAATTTCTCAATGCTTATGTAACAGGGCTTCCAGACAAGATGACAAAGTAGGCAAATGCAGTACTCTCATCCTCTCACAATCACATTGAAATTATAACCAAAGTACAGAACAACCATTACTCAGAACCACCTGAAATTTAGCTGAACATAATTCTTACAACTAAGGATATAAACAAGAAAATACATGAAAACTGGTAGGACGAAAAAGAATATGGAATGAACTGGTCCTACACCCATGTTTTGCTATTAAAAATTAGAAAGCTTATCTTAACAACAGAGGTCCTTCCTGAGAAGCAAGGGTCATAGCCCCACACCAGTACCCCAAGCCCAGAGTTCTAGTGCCAGTCCCCACATAGTCTGCCTGAGAAAACCAGTGGGGATTGTGGCTGAGTGAGACAGAAAGCTATAGGAGTCCCAGGAAGTTCCTCTTAAAGGGCTCACAACTTATGTATACTCACTCCCTCTAATCTCCAGTGCTTCCACATTTGAGGAGGAGCTGAATTGTCTGGCATCAGAATGAGGGCAGGAAGGACAACCTTCTCCCAGACAAAAGTGCTGGCAGAAGCCATTGTTCCTTTGTTAAGCTCTCTCCCCACATCTAAATCTTCATTAACCTGACTAACACTGTTCACCCTGCTTTGGTGATTCCCTGAGAATCACCAAACTTACTGGCTCACACAGCTATTTCTAGTAGTTTTTCCCACACAAATGGTTAATCTTTTCGCATGTTTTGACTTTGCTAAAATCACTCAAGTAACCAACATCTGACCTCAGTGTACCCCTTACCTCTTGCTAAATGATCTCAGACTGAACACTAACAGCTGCTGGCCTTGGTTCATAGCTTGGCTTCTCCTGGACACCTCCAAGCACAGCCCAAGTAACATCCACCCTCACATCTCTATGTAGCTCATGCCAGGATGTCCCAAGCCCGGCACAGGCAGCCACTGGCCTTAGCTTATATCTCTAAGGAGGGTGAATAGCCAAAGCACTGAGTGGATAGCTTCAGACTATGCCAAAGCACCACCTAACTACCTCCACAAGTGATACACTTAAGGAAGAACTTATTAGTCACCAGATCTCCACTAAAGCAAATCCTGCTTCTTGGAGTCTGCTCCTGCATAACAGATTCTCCACAGTGATCTCAGATAGTCCTTGCCACTGATTGGGCCTGCATGTATATTACTCTTATTGGTGTTTATACAGACCAAACAGCACTTGGAGTGCCCAGCTCTGGTCACTAGGGAGGATACATCACTAGGCCCTACAGGACACTACTACTTAAGGCCATTCTATGAAGACCAGGCAACATAAGAGCTTTACCTAATATGTAGAAACAAAGAAACAAATCTCAAATAAAAGAACATAACAAAAGCTCAGAATAAGAACTAAATAAAATGGAGACAGGCAATCCACTAGATGCAAAGTTCAAAACACTGCTTATAAGGATACTCAATATTCTCAGTGAGAACTTCAAAAAAACGAAAGAAATGTAAAAATGGAGGTAGAAAACATAAAAAAGAACCACTTGGAAAGGAAGACTATAATAACTGAAATGAAGACTATATTACAGGGAATCAACAGTAGAGTACATGAAGCAGAGGATGAAAACAGTGATTTGAAATGTAAGGAAACAAAAAACACCCAATCAGAATAACAAAAAGAAAAAAAGAATCCAAAAATGAAGATAATTTAAGCAACCTCTAGAACACCTTCAAGCCTACCAACATTCATATCATGGAGATGACAAAAGGAAAAGAGAAACAGCAAGGAATCCAGAACTTATTTGAAAAAAATAATAGTAGAAAAATTCCCTAACCTGGTGATGGAAATGGACATATAAGTGTAGGAAACACAAAGAATCCCAAACACAATGAACCCAAACACTCTCACACCATAGACACATCATAATTAAAATGGCAAAGGCAAAAAATGATTCTTAAAAGCAGCAAGTGAAAAGTAGTTAGGTACCTAAAAGGGAACTCTGATATGATTGTCAGCTGACTTCTCAACAGAAAGTTTGCTGATGGCCAGAAGGGATTATCATGACATATTCAAAGTGATGAAAAGCAAGAACATGCAACCAAGATCACTCTACCCAACAAAACTACCATTTAAAATCAAAGGACAGATAAAGAGTTTCCCAGAGAAGAAAATGGTAAAGAAATTTGTCACCACTAAAATATTATTACAAGAAATGTTAAGGGTCTTCTTTCAGAAGAAGATTAAAAAAAACCCATAAATATGTATAATAAATTATGTTAATTGCAAATGTATTAAATGCTTCAATAAGAAGATATATGGTAGCTAAAAGAATAAGAAAATAAGACCTTTACATATGCTGTTTACAAGAAACTCAATTCAGATCAAAAGACACACACAGACTAAGAGAAAATGCATGGAAAAAAAAGTATTTCATGAAAATAGAAATGAAAAAAGGCATATACATCCATATGTTCATTTGTAATAGTCAAGATATGAAAGTAACCCAGGTGATTATAAATAGATTAATAGATAACAAATAAGTGGTGCATATATATAATGGGATATGACTCAGCCATAAAGGGGAATGAAATCTTGCCATTTGCAGCAACATGGCTCGACCTGGAGGGTACTGTGCTAAGTGAAAGACAAATATCATATAATTTCACTTTTATGTGGAATCTAAAGCACAAAATAAATGAACAAGAAGACAAAACAGATTTATAGATTCAGAAAACATTTTGATAGTTGCCAATTGGGAAGAGTTTAGAGAGATAAGTGGAAAAAGGGAAGGCATTAAGAAGTACAAATTGGTAGTTGCAGCACCAATCCTAGGGATATAAAGTACAGCATGGGGAATATAATCAATAATGGTGTAATAACTGTGTATGATGTCAGATGGGTACTAGATTTATCAGAATGATAACTTGGTAAGTTATAGAAATGTCGAATCATTGGGTTGTACGTCTGAAACTAATATTTTATGTCAACTATAATTAAAAATCAAGACAATTATTTTAAAAAGATTGTGTAACACAACTCTGTCTCTTATTTTTCTGTCTCTCTATATACAGAAAGCTTATCTCTACATATAAACACACATGCACACAAATAAACACACTTTTTCTCTTTAGAAAAGTAACTGTTATTATAATAATTTTTCTAGTGTGATAAAATAATGATAAGTGGATTTTTAAGTATTTGTCTCCCACCAGCAAGCAATTGTGCTGACCTTCTTAATTCATTTTGATAGGACCAGGCTATGCTGAAACTAAAAGTGATATTAGTGATTATATCAGTTGGGATTCTCCAGAGAAACAAAATCAAAATACACACATAAGTTTTCTTGTAATGGGAAAAATACTGGTTTATTTTTAAAAGACGTGCCTAAGGAAAAAGGTTAAATGAGGTCATAAGGGTGAGGTCCTAATTTGATAGAATTGATGCCTTTATAAGAAGAAGAGAGAAAGAGATTCTCTCACCAGGTATGGGGGAAAGGCAATGTGAGCACGTGGCAAGGAGGCAGCCATCTGTAAATATGGAAGAGATTTCACCAGAAGCTGACCATCCTGATACTGAGCATCCAGCTTCAAGAACTGTGAGAAATAAATTTAGTCACCAAGTTTATGGTCTTTTGTTATGTCAGCCTGATTAGACTAAGACACATGCTTTTATTTAACAAATTTTTTTAGTCATTTATAAAGTTTACCACTCCTGCTCCCAAAGAGATTTGAACTGGCTAATAAGATCTGTTAAGGACAAGACCAGTTATGGCTCAGTGGATAGAGCATCAAACTGGAACACTGTGGTCCCAGGCTTGAAACCTTAAGGTCACCAGCTTGAGTGCAGCCTTGTCAGCTGAAGCGTGGGGTCACAGTTTTGAGCATGGGATCATAAACATAATCCCATGATCACTGGCTTGAGCCCAAAAGTCGCTGGCTTCAGCCCAAGGTCGCTGACTTGAGCAAGGGGTCACTGGCTCAGCTGGAGCCCCCCCTCCAGTCAAGGCACGTATGAGAAGTGAAGAATTAAGGTGCCACAATTACAAATTGATGCTTCTCACCCTCTCCCTTCATGTCTGTCTGTCTCTGTCTCTCTCTTGCTAAAAAAGAAAAAAGAAAAAAAGATCTTTCAAGTCAAAGTAAAAAACTTAATCTAGACCCTGAAGAGAACATAGAATTTGGGAGAGGTGTGAAGTGGTATAAAGATGATGGTAGGAGCAGTGCAGGCAAAGATGGGACTCCGTGAGACAGAGCCATGTGATAAGAAGGTGAGTATATAGATGAAGGTAGACTAGATGATGAGGCTCTCATTCTTCTCATGGCTAAGCATTCACAAGAAAAAAAAATTAAGTATCAAGTGAAATAAGGGCCTCTGAAAATTTATTAAACCACATTTTGTTTTCAGGTATATTATTAATTTTAAAACTTGTACTATTGGAGTTAAATAGGTACAGGTTGTGGAACCCCAGAATATTCTTTTCTTGCTACTGCATGTGAATCCGTTATTGAACTGGATTAATATTTTGACATACTTTAAAACTTTGTTGGTATAGATAATTTTGAAAGGACTAACTTGCATATGCTTTGAAGAAATGAGGTTGTTGAACAGGATCAGCAAAAGCCCGATTTACCCATGTGCTCGAAGAAATAGTAATTCTTACCTTAACCAGGGGCGCATTGGGTTCTTGTTCTTTAGGTCATCAATTAGAGTTCTGGTTATGTAAGTGTTTGGAAAAGTCTGTTATTGTTTTACATTTTAGCTTCAGTTTTGAAGACAGTCAGTTTTATGCCTCTTAAAATGCAGGACAAGAAGGGAAAAAAAGGCAGAAATGCGAAGGAAATAACAGAACAAGGGAAGAAGACTATCAACTCGTACATTTGAAGTTCTCTCTGACCCAGCACTGGGTCATCTCCACCCTCTCAGCAATTACCCATTAAGCTGTAAACAAGCATTTCATTATTGAGAAAGGCCTGCGTTTCTGAAAGAAAAATAATTAAATGTATAAACTGAGGTCAGTGAAAAAGGAAAGGTCAACAGTAAAGTTGACAAAGTGTTAAACTTTGACGATGCCTCTGGTTTACACAGGGCTAACTACAAAGCAATTCTTGAGCTGTTGTTCGTTTTAGAACAATATAAGTCTAAAATCCTCAAATTTACTTTAAGAATATTTCAGACTAATTTTAAGGGGCATCAATATGATTTAAAACCAAATATTTGGAGGGATGGATCAGAAAATGGCTGGAATGGTTTTTCATGAATGATTGATTAAACACATTTACTTTTATGTCTGACAATTAGGGAATACTTACTATGGTCTAAGAACAGTGGCACTAGAGATACAAAAGATGTTTTCTGACCTAGAGATGCAGATAGCCTACATAGAAGATTGGTTTACTAAGTGGAATGCACAACACATTAGAAGAACGGTGTTAGCAACAAAGGAGGAGTTGTTAGGGTTTGCAAGGTCTATATAAAAACATTAAAAATTCACTATTTATGCCAGAAACTTTAGCCATTATATGTTTTTAGTTATTAAACATGCTATTAAGATAGGAATTATTTTGTAGGAATACAAAATAATAAGTTCAGGGTTAATAAATTATTTGCCTAAAGTCACAGAATTTGTAAATGCCCAATTATAAACTTGATCCACGTATGCCTGATTCTAAAACCCATATCATCCTTTCAAACTGTTTATAATCTAGTTATGCAATTATCTAATTTCTTATTTACCCCTCACCCAAACATGTAAGTTCAAGAATAAGAATCTGTCTCACTCATTGCTATACGTCAAGTGTCTAGATCAGTATATAACATATAGTTGGAATTTATTAACATTTGTTGAATGAATGTAATGTATTCATTAAAATTTATTTTGCTATGATCCTTATTCTTATTATAAGCTAATTCAAAGAGAGGTACACACACTCCAGTAAAGGCTGTGCAAAGCATTCATTAGGCTGAAAGAAAAAAAGATTTATGTTTATATTTCATTTATCTTTTTATATTTGTTTTAAATGCATATAAAATATTAGTACAGTAGTAATGTATTACTTTTTGAACCCTGAAGGCTAAGAAGGGTCACTCCCTGTTGGTTAACTGAACACAAATTAAAAAAACAAACAAACAAACAAACAAACAAATAAACATGACCTAGAGCCTTTTCTGCACAGGGGCCTCTAATGCAAACTGCTCTTCACAGAGAAGCCTCTACACCTCTAAAATGCCTGCCTGCACTGTGTTTCTGCCACCTGAGCCAGTCCTTATAAAGGAGTTTCTGGAATCCTATTTCAACCAATAGGACTGAAGCTTTTCATATTCAATCAGAACTGTGGGGCTCTGACCAATCAGAGTGACTCTATTTTGACCAATGAGAGACCAAGGGTGGGACTTCAGCTAAGAAAGCCTGTTCCCCTGTGGCTCAGGTATGCACTTCCCAGGGAAGTTTGCCTTTACCTGGCTAAGAATTAAACACTGAAGACATCTATAAACTGGTGCTGAGGAGTAGAGAGAGGCAGAGCATGATAGAGCATGGCAGGGCAGAGCAGGCCTTATCAGAGGGGACCATCCCAGAGCTGAGCTGCCTAGCTGAAGAGAAGTCTGTCCAGTGGTGGGATTCAAATAATTTAACAATAGATTCTCTGTTCTAATGACCGTTTTAAGTATAAAAAAGTACACCAAAAGGTAGTTTATTATCTTATGCATTTAATACTTAAATAAGAACAATAAAAGAGGTACACACAACTAGATTATAAGAGTTTTAAAATATGAATGAAAACATATTAAATAATATCCAACAAAAAACAATAAAACTGTTATTTAAAATATTTCCATATTGCTTCTTGATCGGTGTCCTCACTTGCAATTTTTTTCACTTATGGACAGAATGAACATGACTATGGGTGCTCAGCATATGCTATTACGCAAATGAACGTTCAAAAAGAGTAAGGAATGTAAATGTGTGATTTCCACATTGGGCGGCTGCCCAGGTGCCCACCTGAGAGAGATCCCTGATGACAAGTGCCATTTTAACAACCGGTTCACCAAACTCAACAAAAAATTGGGGATCAATTCTGCCAAACTAGTGAGGACTGGCTGAATCCCACCACAGGGCCTGTCCCTAGGCAGACCCGCTTCCTGCCATGCTGTATTGCCATCAAGCTGTTTGCGCTCAATACAATTTCCTTCTTCACTGCACCCTAAATTAGGGATTCCTGTTGGATTTAAATTAGCACCCCATCGATTGACAACCTCTACATAATTTATATATTAATAAATATACATCTATTTGGGGTAAATGATTTAAACTTATTACTCATAGGTATATGTTATCAAAACGTTTGCAGAATAGTGATCCAAAAGGGAAAATAGACATGTAAGTAAATATCTACCACTTAATAATCTACGCAATGTGACATATGGGTCAGTACAAATTAGATGCAGTAGAAAGAGTTCAGGAAGTTACCTTTTCTTGGTTCAGTGGTGGTGATGGTGTGTGTGTGTGTGTGTGGGGGCATTGTTAGTAGAATAAGTAGCTAGAAAAAAATTTAGATGGAGTAATATTTTAAATCACAACCTATAAGATAGACTGGCATGCTGGGGATTTTGAGAAACAAATAACAACACTTGCAAAGGCTTAAAGATGAGAAAATTTTTGAAAATCCCACTGTAGAAGGATGAAGAGCAGTAGTTTAGGAGTCTAGAAGATAGGTATAGATGCCATGGTGAGGACTTTAGACTTGATTCTGAAGGTGATGGGAATAAAATAAAGTTCAGAGCAGCAAATGTTGAGTGATGAGTCAGGGAGTCAATCTTGAGTCTCTGGAATCACAGTAAAAGGAGTTTGTACTTATGCTTTAGGAAAAGAGGGGGCATTGAAGGATTTTAAGCTGAGAAACATGATAAATTTGCATTTTAGGTAAAAGGTCATTCTGGCAACCCAATGAAAGGTGGCTAATCAGGAGAAATGCGAAAAGCAAAACCAATAATGGGATTTCAGTTACTGATTAAAAAAAAAAAAAAAAAAAAAAAAGCTTCCACCTGACCAGGCAGTAGCACAGTATATAGAGCATCAGCCTGGGATGCTAAGGATTCAGGTTCGATCCTGAGGTCTCCAGCTTCAGAATGGGATTATAGACATGACCCCACAATTGTTGGTTTGAGCCCAAAGGTTGCTGGCGTGAAGCCCAAGATCTGAGTTGAACCCAAGGTTGTTGGCTTTAACAAGGGGTCACTGACTTGACTGCAGCCCCCCCATCAAAGCACACATGAAAAAGCAGTCATTGAACAAATAAAGCGATGCAGCTACGAGTTGATGTTTCTCATCTCTCTCCCTGTCTGTCTGTCCCTGTCTCTCTCTCAATCTTTCTCCCCCTCTAAGATAACTTCAAAATGGCCTCGTAGAAAAGATGAATCAAATGTCTTCTCTTTACAATATTGCCTATTTTGTGTATACAACAAATATTTTCTCATAATTGCCCCCATGCCTCAATTCTTTCTTTTCTGTTCCCCATTAATTGGGGGGAAATGCTTGGTTTACCATTTTCTAAGTCACCTCCTCATGCACCCAAGTTGGTCTGACAGCTTTCCTTTATCCTCTTTGAAACTGATGTCCCCTTAAGTTCTCTACTGTTCCATGACCAGCCTGTTCAATAACCCTGCCAGAAAACAATATTATCTCTATCTTAGTGTCTATAAACTCCTATATACATCTATCATGCAACACAATAATGATGATGATATAAATATTTATCTGGCTGAAGCAGGGAAGATAAGTCAGGCAGAACTCATGAAATTCTCAAAAGCCAGTTTGATATGCTGCCTCTGTTCTATCTTGGGTCACTGTCATGCAGAAAGGGCTGAATATATAATTTAAAAATTGCTATAATAATTCTAATTAGCAAGAAGTTGTGCAAGAAGGAATTAAATTTTTTTCATTGTGGTAAGTACTTTGGCCCTGTATGTGTATTAGATTCTGTGGAATGTGACTAACATACCTCAAGCATTTGGTTCGACAGACTCTCCGCAGGTTGTTTTGCTAGTTTGTGAATTCTGGAATTGGATATACAGGTCTTTAGTATCAAGGCTCTACAATGAGTCACACTGATACTTCAGAGTCTGCGTGAGTCATATAACTTAGATTTTTTAAAAAAATCATCTTTCATTCTGCTAACCCCATCATCACTGCACTGTTGCAAATCCTACATTCTGCCGACTGCTATTAGGGAACCAACTAAACGGAAAGGACTCATTTAACTGACACAAAAGAGCTCTGAGAGTCTCCTTTCCCCAACCTCATTCTGCCTAAATTACCATATGATGAACATGCATTTATTTTTGTAATAATAATTAGCATTATTGCAGCTCATATTTTCCAAGAGCAGTAATATTTCATCCTGAAATCTCTAAGGCTCAGCAAGGTAGGTCAGTATTTTTTCCTTAGAACAAATTTGGAAACTGAGGCACCATGGGGTTAAAATGGATATGACTTATTTTGACTCACGGTGCTGGGATTAAAGCCCAGGAGAAGAGACCCAATTCTGGGTTCAGACCAATGAGTAGTACTCTTTTCTCACATGAGTTTTGGGGTTTGTATTAATTTTAGCTTATAATAGTGTGACTGCTACCTAAGAGCAGTTTTCTATGGATCGGAGAAAATTTTAAATCCATCATGTTAAGCAACATTCTGAAGTTATTTATACCTTTTAAGCTTTGTAATTTATCTTTAAATGCCCATAGACACTCAAAGCACATAAATCTAGGAACTGCTAACATGTACAACCATGTTTTTATTGCACAGTTTTGGACAAAATAACTTTTTAAAATAGAGGAAATACAGTCACTTGGAAAAAAAAAAACTACAACAAAAAAATCTGCCCTTAAAACTTAGCAAAAATAAAGGATGACACAGACATCAAAATGCTTTATACAGTGGTACCTTGAAATACAAATTAATTTGTTCTGTAACCAAGCTCGTAAGTCAATCAGCTCCTATATCAAACTGCCGATACTGGACCCATGTGCCAACACTCCAACTATCGGCAGCTTGCCGAATCACGACCCATATCTCAGAATTTCGCTCGAGTCTCAAACAAAAATACGAACCGAGTTGCAGCTCGTATCTAAAAAAAATCGTCTGTTGGTCTGTTCGTATCTCCAGGTACCACTAATAGACCTGAAATACAATGGAAAATGCCTCTGTTATTCTCTAGTTTATTCAGAATGACCCTTACCAGACCTTCAATGTTCACACTTTTATCAACATATCAGAATTTTCTCATTTTAATCAGTGGCGTGTTTTATTTTTATGAAACCTTTCTCTGATTACTGCTTTTAGGTCCAAATGGTCCTGATGTTTCTGTAAATACTGTTCAAAAAAACAGTAAACTTTTCTCCCTACAGCCACCTCTTCCTCTCTCCCAGGCAGGCGGGCCCTCATTTTTGTGAGATAACCAGGGTCAAAACCACATTAGTTAAGACCATAGTCATTGGCATGCTTGGGTTCTGTGTAGTGAAGTATGAGGTTTCTTGTTGCTTTCGATTTCTTATCATTACTTATTTATTCATGGGCCAGAAGTACACTTTATTAATGTTGGGAAAGGGTTCTAGTGTAAGTTTTTTTGTTTGTTTGTTTTAACTAGAGAGGGAGAGAGACAAGAAGCATTAACTCATAGTTGTGGCACCTTAGTTGTTTATTGATTGCTTTCTCATATGTGCCTTGAGCGGGGGGGGGGGGGGGTGGTGGTGGTGGTGGAGGGAGCTCCTGCCGAACCAGTGACCCCTTGCTCAAGCCAGCAACCTTAGACTCAAGTCAGTGACTTTGTGCTTCAAGCCAGCAATCTTTGGGTTCAAGACAGTGATGTCATGACTATGATTCCACACTCAAGTCAGCGACCCCATGCTTAAAACAGTGACCTCGCACTCAAGCCATCATCCCCATGTTCAAGCTAGTGAGCCCATACTGAAGGCAGCAACCTTGGAGATTTTGAACCTGGGTCATCAGTGTCCCAAGCCAATGCTCTATCCACTGCATCACCACCTGGTCGGGCAAGTCTAATTTTTTTTAAAGACTTATAACCAAGTAGTAAAAGTAGGTGCTGTGCACTTTGAATTTTTTTTTTCTATTCCCAATTCTTCATTATATAATTATTTGAGACCTAAATTAGTGTTCACAGTCTATACCTACATTACACGAACCACAATATTTCAGTTATATCTGTTTCCCAGTTTGCAATGTCAAGGCAATTGAAAAAATATAAAGACTTAGGTAGGTAAGGATGTTCAACTTGAATTCAGTGGACATTTCTTGAATATCTAACATCCGATGCAGTGAGACAGAGACAGGATAAAACCTCTGAGCTCAATAAATTTACTGTTGGTTCAATATTCATTCAACAAATATGTATTAAGGAACTACTGTGTGACAGCCACAATTCTAGGCATGGGGAATAAAAATAATAAATAAAGCAGTGGTCCCCAACCTTTTTTGGGCCACGGACCGGTTTAATTCAGAAAATATTTTCATGGACAGGCCTTTAGGGTGGAATGGATAATAAATGTATCACGTGACCGAGACAAGCGTCAAGAGTGAGTCTTAAATGGATGTAACAGAGGGAATCTGGTCATATTTTAAAAATAAAACATCATTCAGACTTAAATATAAATAAAATGGAAATAATGTAAGTTATTTATTCTTTCTCTGTGGACTAGTACCAAATGGCCCATGGACCGGTACCAGTCTACGGCCTGGGGGTTGGGGACCATTGAAATAAAACACTGAAAAATACCTGCTCTCAGGAAGCTTACAGGCTAGCAGAGAGAGAGAGACAGTAAAGAAATAAGAATAATGGCCAGGTGTTGGTGCTATGTAGAAAAATGAAATATAAGTAAAAATAAAGAGGGTTCTGGAGTAATAGAAGTGTTTTGGGGAGGAAATTTAATCACTAACTATAGTGCTTTATGAGATTAAAGTTGGGAGTTGGAGAATAATCTAAAAGTCCTGGGCTTTTTGTACATAAATGTACAGAGATGAAGGCATAAGATTAATCTGAATGATCTCAAAGCAATTCAGAGTGGCAAAACTGTGACCATTGCCAGGGAGAGAGAGATCCCTACCCCTCTATCTTTCCAGAAACAAAGAGAGGTCTGCTCTTCTCTCATCCCCTTCAGAGTGACAAGGGTGACGTGGAGGCCAGAGAAGAGGAGGTCTCATCTGAAGTATCCACAGTTTCTGAACACCCTCTTCCTTTCATGAGTGGAAGCTTGGGAAATGGAAGTGATCTATCCTAGTCCTGTGAATAAAAACATGTTTATAACTAAGCACAATACATATAGAATTTGCTGTGTTCCGTGATAGAAATGCAAAGATAACACATGGGAATGGAGACAAAACTAAGATTCATCTTTACTGGAAGTCTTCATGGAAGATTTGGCATCCTTATGAATGAGTGGTTGTAACCACCATCTTTATTTTGAAGGTGATAACTTTCTTCTTCCATCTGCCAGACATGCTTGCCCAACCACACGGCAAACAAGCGACTCTGTAGTGGTTTCTTAAATTGTATGTGTTGGAAACCATTCTAAAAATCTACTTTGGGGAACATACACCTTCTGTGATTTGAATTCTGCTGCAGAAAAATATACAGAAATGTGGTCTAAAGTTCCAAATCTGATGAGCTATATACATGGTCACAAAGCTCTGAATATTTTGACTAGTAATATCCCTAATCATTATTAGTCTAGATCAGGGGTTTCAAACTCGCGGCCTGCGGGCTGCATGTGGCCCACCAAACAATTTTGTGCGGCCCACCGACTAATCCACGAAGTTCAAAATATTTTGGACAAAATTAAGTAAGCCTAGGGGCCTACTTGTATTTTTCATTTCTCTAGCATCCTAGCTAGATATTAGCTTAGTTAACAGCAGTTGTGATGCAAACTACAGTTTCTGGTCGTTTTGTGACACTGAGTAAACTGCATGTACGATTGTGCTTGTTGTACTGATTTTTTTGTTTGTTTGTTTTCAACTGCAGTGAGAAAAGTGTTGCGTAACAGTTGCCTTTTGTAGACCTAGTGCGGCCCGCCGAATGGCTGTGATCTTGCTCTGCGGCCCACATGCTGAGTTGAGTTTGAGACCCCTGGTCTAGATTTTTCTTTCAATTTGTGCAATAAGATCAAGGTCAGCTTTTGTGTCCAGAAGAAATTCAAAATCAAAGTTAGGTTTACTGAAAATAAAAGTTATGTCAATAGAAACTAGATCTAGATTAGTCATGACAAGTACCATTTCTTGCATGCCAGTTGGTTTGCACACTTCATTGCTAAGCATCATAGAGCTCTGTAAATGAAATAATCTTTTCATTCCCATTGTAGAGAGATACTTTTCTTACAAAGGTGTTAAATGACTCACCCAAGACCACAGAGGACTTGGATTTGTTGCCCAATACCATACTACTTTTTTTTCTTTTACAAGGAAAAGTTTCTTTAAGAAGTTACTGAGGTAGAAGTGAGCTGAGAAAGAAGTGAGACAGCTGGGCTGTATGGGCTCAGGAAATAGGATGTAGAGGCAAAAGAAGGGCCCTAGTGCTTAAAAGAAAGCCTCAGATGTATCTCTGGAGAGTAAATGGCTGAGCCAGAACTTAAATGGAAATTTCCATAACACTAAGTTAACACTATACGAAGAATTCGTAGTTACCACAGGAGAATACTACTGAAAAGTGACAATCGTTTGATAATGTTGCAATTTGGGAAACTCAAGCCGATTGTTTGCCTTATTTAATAAACAAGTACTCTTAAAATAAACACAATAATACCAGTGAATTTATTTCAGAATACTCGTGTTTATCCAACCACACAACAAGCTGTTTGCAGGCTCTTAATTTGCTTTTCATAATGACACTAAGTGTGCAACAGATAATATTTCAGGCATTATTGCAAGTATAAGAACTAAATGTTCATTTCAATAAACTGGCAGGTTGCACAGTTAGTGAACCACAGAGCCAGTGGTCGAATCCAGTTCTTTCCACATCCAGCTCAGCAGTTTTTCCTTCCAATACATTGTTTGGAGGGCTGTATATTTTTGATTCATCATTTGTTTCAATAGAACATCATCAACTGCCTTATTCATCCTAGTACAATAAACGTGATTCAAGGTACCTGCTACTACAGTGGTCTTCCTAAGCTTATTTTTTTATTGTCTCATATCTCAGGCTGAGTTGGTTACTATGGCAACAGACACTATAGAAATGCACAAGATAAATAATGGATTATGACTCTTCACAGGTGTCCAGCTAGGATAGCTTTAATGAAAAGTCACTCTAAAATTGAAAGAGTAATTCTCATATAGCTGTTATGACCCACATGTTGAAATCGCTCATTTATAAATAGGCATACCTATCATGAAAAGCCCAGGTGAGTTCTGCTCAAGTTAGAAAACACTTCAGAAAAGTTACTTTAGCTTCGCACTTAGCAGAACAATTAAGGCAGTTTTCTTCTATTCTTTTTACAGTTATCAAGCCTCAAAGTGGCCCAGACACCTAATAGCTTCATTGTTTTGCTTTGTCCTTCTCAGCTGTCATTAGATGTGGCTTAACATTTGCACTATGACACACTCTTATGTATCTTGATGTACATATTATAAAGGACAAATGTTAAAAGGAACCTTGGCAAATGAAAATACCTACAGATTAGGAAATCCAGGAATGTGAGAAGTCTGGAATTCATTTTGTCAACAGAACAGTTGAAGGAGCATGGTGTACTTTGCCCAGGGATGGGATTTAGTGGTTCACACCAGTTTGGCAAAACCAATACTTAACTTTTTGTTGAGTTTGGCCAACCAGTTGTTAAAATGGTACTTGTCATCAGGGTTCTCTCTAAGGTGGGTGCCTGGGCAGCCGCCCAATGTGGGAATCACACATTGACATTTCTCACTCTTTTTTAATATTCATCTACGCAACAATGTATTCTCAGTACCGATATTAATGTTCATTCCGTCCATAGGGGGAAAAAATTGAAAGCAAGGATGCCAATCAAGAAGCAATATGGAAATATCTTAAATAACAATTTTATTGTTTTTTTTCAGGTATTATTTAATATTTTTTCATTAATATTTTAAAACTCTTATAACATAATCCAGTTTTGTGTACCTCTTTGATTGTTCTTATTGAAGTATTTAATGCATGAAATAATAAACTACCTTTCGGTATATCGTTTCTTTATATTTAAAATGGTCATGAAGGCAGAGAACCGGTTGTTAATTATTTGAACCTCACCACTGGCTCTGCCCAGTGAAGGAAAGATGAAAGCACATGGAAGCTGCTTCGAGGGTTTGGAGACTCATCACGTAGAAAAGGAAGCTTATTCCTGAAGCTCTCCGGTGTGCAAAAAGAGGACCAAAGTGGAGATGTGACCAACCATGAAACTGACATCTTGCCAATCTAGAAATGGCAGCCCTGTGAGGTTGTGAGCTCCTAGAGAGGATTCCTGGAGGGTAAGATGCTTAAAAAAGGAAAACTGCTTGGATCCCTTCAAAGTTATCTAATTCTTGCATAATAATTGTGACCACTTATTGAGCTCCCATATGTTTTACATAATTTGGCTCATGAAACTTTAGAAAGTAGACATGATTATTATATAAATAAGGAAATGGAGAAACAACAAAATTAACTAGTTTTCCCAAAGACATATGTTAGATATAGTGGGTTTGGGATTCAAACCCAAATAATTTGTTGCTGCAGCCAAAGGTGTTAACTACTATACGTCAGCGTTGTACAAACTTAGTGACGCATTGCTTCTGTGTGACACTAAATGTTTCCTAACAGCTTTTTCCAAAACTTCCTGTCTATTAGTACCTTCACCTTTACCAGTGATGTTATAGAAGTATGCTCAATGCTTAATATTCAACTAGATACTCAAAGTACAGATACTATCATGTATGTATGTGTGTGTGTGTGTGTGTGTGTGTGTGTGTGTGTGTGTGCATGTGTTGGGAAAACAGTCTGAGAAATAGGCATTAAAAATGACTTACCATGAGGTTATGCTTCAGGCCTGTTTTCTACTTCTGTTCTCTATCAACACTTTCTACTGTGGTGATTCATCCTGCTTCGTGGCTTCACAATGTTCTGCATGTTGATGACTCCTCAAATTTGGATCTCGGCCCTGGCTGGTTGGCTAAGCGGTAGAGCGTTGACCTGGCGTGCGGGGGACCCAGGTTCGATTCCCGGCAAGGGCACATAGGAGAAGCGCCCATTTGCTTCTCCACACCCCCTCCTACCTCTCTGTCTCTCTCTTCCCCTCCCGCAGCCAAGGCTCCATTGGAGCAAAGATGGCCCGGGCGCTGGGGATGGCTCCTTGGTCTCTGCCCCAGGCGCTAGAGGGGCTCTGGTCGCTACAGAGTGACGCCCCGGAGGGGCAGAGCATCGCCCCCTGGTGGACAGAACGTCGCCCCCTGGTGGGCATGCCGGGTGGATCCCGGTCGGGCGCATGCAGGAGTCTGTCTGACTGTCTCTCCCCGTTTCCAGCTTCAG
Organism: Saccopteryx leptura; assembly: GCF_036850995.1. Lineage (NCBI taxonomy): Eukaryota > Metazoa > Chordata > Mammalia > Chiroptera > Emballonuridae > Saccopteryx > Saccopteryx leptura. Next base: position 84,905,496 of record NC_089516.1, on the reverse strand, counting down.
AAAAATACAAAAAAAAAAAAAAATATTTGGATCTCCAGCTCTGACAGCAGGAGAAGCTCTGACGTCCGGACACATCTCCACATCTGCCTGTTTATCATGCACGTCCATCTGAGATGTCCTACATCACATTCTTTTCAAAAGCTTATCTATACTCTAGGTACATAGGTTTGGGGGTTGTTGTTTTTTTTTTTACCAGAAATATATTTTTTCTGTTTTTTTAAATTGAGTTTTGCCTTTCTACATTATACTGATGCATAATGAACACTATTTTACAAGTTAGATTTTCATTTTCCAACACACAGTAACTCAAACCATGTTATCTGAAAGCTGTGTTAAGTGCTAGTCATTTCAAATACTCTTTTCAACTTTGAAACTGAACCCATACCCTCTACAAAGTATAATGTTTGAGAGTAAGACTGAAAAATAAGAAAACATGGCAGGCTATCATTCTAGAACTATTTTGTTTTCATTTTGTAATAAAATAATTATCATTTGGGGAAAAAATAGTTATTATACCTAAAAGACTTGTGAACATATTAATCTCACGGAACAGCACAAACTTTGGAGTCAGACATATCTGGGTTTAATCTGTCATTTAATAACCGTGTAACTCTAAAAGAAGTTGCTTAACATCAGAGACTCATTTTCTGAATTGTAAATTGATCATAATCTTATAAGGTTTTATTGGAATGAAATAAAATAGTCTGATTATAGCACCTGTCAAATAGTAAGCTGGAAATAATTATCCATTTGCCCTCTCAGCTCCCACTAATGCTAATCACTCCAAAGAATGTTCTTCTGTTACAGACCCCGATTAAGGGAGTTGAATATGAAAGTGGAGGGTTAGACATAAGCTCTTGGTATTCTGGTTTAATGATATCTGTACTCTTAAACTCTTAGGTTTTTCTCTCCCTTTAGAGCTTTAAGACTTTTGTATGAAAGAAAAATATAGTTCTGCTGCTTTATATCATACGTTGTGATTTATTTTGACTGTGATTAACCTATTAAATATTTGTTCTTTAAGCATGATTTTAAAGGTTTTTCTGTTTTCTTTCTTGTGATTTTATCAGGGCTTGGAAACAAGATCTTATTTTGGAGAAGATGTCAATTTTATATAGAAAGCAATAAGAAAATAAGATATACAGAACAAAGTACTTCACAAGTAAATTTTGATATCTAAAATATTACATTTTCTGACTATCTGTCATATTTATCTCATAATATTCAGAATTTGACAAGTAGCTAAAAGTGAATCTTTATTCTTCCTAATCATGGGAAGTACTGAGCTGATAACTTTAGAAATGTAATGAGAAACGCAAACTCAGGAAAAAAAAACATGAAGCTCTCTAATGTCAGTTTAGTCTGGATTTTCAGAAAGAGAGAAAAGAGATTTGCAAGTTTGGCTTTTGCTCAAGTTACATTTAACATGTTCGTATGAGAACAAATGTGGCAATTTTAAACAACCAAATGGTTACCTAGTTTACAGAGCAGAGAGGGAAAAAATAGAAAATAACACCTTCTGTAGAAGAAAAAGGACAAATGGCAATGATAGACATGTGACTGCATCAATACTGTTCCTTTTCCAATACGAAATGTCTTGGAAACTTGCAGCAAACATTAGAAACTCAACAGAATATGTTCTCTGATTTTCTTTCTATAGCTTATAAAAAAAGGACTAAAAGGCAATTCAGGCATCATGTATACCTTGACTTTCCCTTCTCTGTTCCTCAGCCAGTTGGCTTTTCCATTGCCACTATCCTTCCTGCCATACCCTCCCTTTCTCTTCTTCTTAAAATATACAGATACCACTAATAAGACCATATTTTGCTATTAATATACTATCAGACAACACATTTAGACCAGCCTTTATTGTATTTCACAAATTATAACCCCTGGAATATCTTAAGGAGAATCACTTGGAATATTTGTCCATTCTGAAGCTCCACCAAAGACTTTCTAAATCAGACACTTTGAGTATGAAGCTTTACAACCTAAAACTTAAAAAAACTTTATGAGTGATCAAACCCAAGTTGGAGAACCACATTATCAAATGATAATTTATTTTATTTAAAGTTAATGTGATGCAAATGACAAAAGTTTTCCTCTTCCAATGACAGTTTTAACCATAGAAGAATAGAAAGCTCTGGGCAAGATGCTAGAAGACAAGAGAACAACTCCTGGCTATACCACTTCCTGAACACATGATCTGGCTCTCAGTTTCCCCATCTATAAGAGAAGACTAAAAACCACCTGGCCAGGCTAACTCAGAGGTCTGATGAGAAAACAAATTAACGGGAAGTGATTTGTAAATTGTAAATATCTACACAAATTTAAAGTAAAATAAAATTATTTTTATTTTACCTAAGAACATCTTTTAAAGACTACTTCAAAGAGAATAGAGAGAGAGTTTAGTTAAAAAAAAAAGAGTTATTAGCATGTAGTTTTTTCAAATGAATTAGAATTAGTTCCATTTAACAGAGTTACTGATTCATTCAAATTATATGTTCCAGATACAATGCTACCTGTTGGAAATACATTGAGGAAAATATTATTCTCTCACTAAATGAACACATGATTTTTTAAACAACAGTGAAACATATGATACACAAAGTTTAGTCTTGGAGGTCTAAGCATCAAATAGGCAAGAAGGCCAAAAAGATTTATGGATGTTTTCATGATGGAAATTATATTTTGGTTGTATCTCGAAGGATGTGTAAGTGTTCATTAGCTCTATAAGGGATAAAAAGATTTTGGAAAGAAGGGACAGTATAAGAAGAGGCATAAAGGTCTACAAGTGCAGGGAGTAGAAGCAACATATCCACAGAGAGATCTCAGTAGGCACGAGATCCTGTTGAGGTGAATTAATTTCATGTGCCTAGTACCTGGACAGCATCTTATACCCTATGGTTGGGGCTGATCATCACAGACAGACAGCCTGAGAGTCAACATGCATATGAATAGGCCAATAGCAATCAAAACTTAGTTAGAACAAGCAACTTGACATAACACACACAGGGACATTCAAGGAGCACCCAGGCCAGGTAATCAAGGACACTGTGCCACTGGACACCAACTACATAACGGCACCCTACCATGACTGAGAGTCATAGCAGATTTACCTAATACAATGGTCCCCAACCTTTTTTGGGCCACAGACTGGTTTAATGTCAGAAAATATTTTCACGGACCAGCCTTTAGGGTGAAATGGATAAATGTATTATGTGACCAAGACAAGCGTCAAGAGTGAGTCTTAGACGGATGTGACAGAGGGAATCTGGTCATTTAAAAAAAATAAAACATCGTTCAGACTTAAAGATAAATAAAACGGAAATAATGTAAGTTATTTCTTCTTTCTCTGCGGAATGGTACCAAATGGCCCACGGACCAGTACCAGTCTGTGGCCCGGGGTTTGGGGACCACTGACCTAATATATAGAATAAACACAAAGATAAACATGCCCTTAATGAAAGAACAAGAGAGATCTCCAGAAAAAGAGCTAAATGAAATGGAGGCAAGGAAAAAAGAGAAATCATAAAATGAACTGGTCAGAAACAAAGAATGCAACATATGAAATGAATACACTAGAACAGTAGGCTGGATGAAGCAGATAATTGAATCAGTAATTTGAAACAAAGGTAAAAGAAAACACAATCAAAGCAGCAAAAATAAAAATAAAAAATTAAAAAAAACAAGGGTAGTTTAAGGATATTTGGGACAACATGAAGCATAACAACATTTGTATCATAGGAGTACCAAAAGGAGAAGAGAGAGAACAAGGGATCAAGAATCTATCAGAAGACATAATGACTGAAAATTTTTCCAACCTACTGAAAGAAAGATACACAAGTCCAAGAAGCACAGACAGTCTCAAACAAGATAATTCCAAAGAAACCCACACCAAGACACAGCATAAATAAATGACAAAGGATAAAAACAAAGAGAGAATCTTAAAAGTAGCAATAGAAAAACAGTTACCTACAACACAACTCTCATAAGACTATCAGCTGATTTCTCAACAGAAACATTTTAAACCAGAAGGGATCAACATGAAATATTCAAAGTAAGAAAAATCAAGGACCTTTAACCAAGACTACTTTACCCATGAATGTAAAAATTGAAAGATAATAAAGAGCTTCCTAGACAAGAAAAAAAACTGAAGAAAATTGTTACCATCAAACTGATATTACAAGAAATGTTGAAAGATCTTTTTGAGAAAGGAGATGAAGAAAGAAAAAAAAAACCAGAGGAACATAGTAAAAGAATAAAATGGCAATAATACATACATATCAGTTATCACTTTAAATGTAAATGACTTAAATGCTCCAATCAAATGACATAAGGTAGCTGAATGAATAAGAAAACAAGACATATATATGCTGTTTACAAGACACCCACCATAAAACAAAAGACACACACAGACTAAATGTAAAGGAATGGAAAAAGATATTTTATGTAAATGGAAAAGAAAATAAGAACTAGCCTAACAATCCTTACATCAGACAAAATAAGATTTCAAACAAAAACTATAATAAGGGATAATGGAAACTACATAATGATAAAGTTAGCAATGCAGCAAGGCAATAAAACCTTATAAACATTTATGCATCCACTATAGGAGCAAATAAGTATATAAAGCAAATCTTGAAGAAACAAAGGGAGAGATTGACAGTAATACAATCAAAGTAGTTTGTTAACACCCCATTGACATCAATGGATAGATATTCTAGACATAAAATCAATAAGAGAACAACTCGCTTAAATGACAGATGAACTTAGTTGATATTTTCACAAATTTTCACCTCAAAGCAGAATATGTATTCTTTTCAAATGCACATAGAACATTTTCTAGAGTAAACCACATGCTAGCACACAAAACATGTGTCATTAAATTTAAAAAAGGCCCTGGCCGTTTGGCTCAGTGGTAGAGTGTCGGCCTGGCGTGCAGGAGTCCCAGGTTCGATTCCCGGCCAGGGCACACAGGAGAAGCGCCCATCTGCTTCTCCACCCCTCTTCTCTCCTTCCTCTCTGTCTCTCTCTTCCCCTCCTGCAGCCAAGGCTCCATTGAAGCAAGGTTGGCCCGGGCGCTGAGGATGGCTCCATTGCCCCTGCCTCAGGCGCTAGAATGGCCCTGGTTGCAACAGAGCACCGCTCCAGATGGGTAGAGCATCGCCCCCTGGTGGGCATGCCAGGTGAATCCCGGTCGGGCGTATGTGGGAGTCTGTCTGACTGCCTCCCATTTCCAAATTCAGGAAAAAAAATTTAAAAAGGTGAAAATTATATCAAGCAACTTCTCTGACCATATTAATATGAAACTAGAACTCAATCACAAGAAAAAAAAGAAACACACAAAACATGAAGGCTAATAACATTTTACTAAAAAACACAAATGAATTAATAATCAGATCAAGAACAAAATCTTTTGAAAATAAGTACCCAACAACCTAAAATCTATGGACACAGCAAAAGCAATCCTAAGAGGAAAATTTACCAATATAGGCCTACCTCAATAAATAAGAAAAATCTCAAATAAACAATCTAACTTTATACTTAAAGGAACTAGAAAAAGAAAACAACAAACAAAGCCTTAAAGGATTAGAAAAAAATTATAAAGATCAGAGCAGAAATAAAGAAAATAAAGTTTTAAAAAATACTAAAAATCAATAAAAATAAGAGCTGTTTTTTTGCGAAGATAAAAAAGATAGACAAATCTTTAACTAAACTTATCAAGAAAAAAAGAGAAAACCTAAGTAAATAAAATCATAAATTAAAGGAGAGAAGTAGCAACTGACACCAAAGAAATACAAAGGATTGTAAGAAAATGTTAAAAACAACTATATGCCAACAAATTGGACAATCTGGAAAAAAATAGATAAATTCCTAGAAACATAAAATCTTCCAAAACTGAATCAGGAGTATTCAAAAAATCTAAATTGACAGAGTACAACTAATAAAACTGAAGCAGTAATCCTAAAACTCCCAACAAATCAAAGTACTAGACTGGATATTTTATGGGAGAATTTTATCAAACATTCAAAAAATAATTAATACCTATCCTTTTCAAAGCATTCTAAAAACTTCAAGAGGAGGGAACATTTCCAAACACATTTTATGAAGCCAACATTATTCTAATTCCAAAACCAGAAAAAGACACTATAAGACAAAAATTATAGGTCAACATCTCTAATTAACATAGATGCTAAAATCCTGAACAAAATATTAGTAAAACAAATCCAGCAATACATAAGACAGATATGACAGCATGATCAAGTGGGATTTACTCTGGGGATGCAAAGTTAGTACAAAATCCACAAATCAGTAAAAGTGACACACTACATAAACAAAATGAAGAATAAAAATCCCATGATTATATCAATAGATGCAGAAAAAAACATTTGATAAAATTCAACATGCCTGGCCAGGCGGTGGCGCAGTGGATAGAGTGTCGGACTGAGATGTGGAGGACCCAGGTTCGAGACCCCAAGGTCACCAGCTTGAGTGTGGGCTCATCTGGTTTGAGCAAAGCTCACCAGCTTGGACCTAAGGTCGCTGGCTCGAGCAAGGGGTTACTTAGTCTGCTGAAGGCTCATGGTCAAGGGGTCAAGGCACGTATGAGAAAGAAATCAATGAACTAAGGTGTCGCAACGAGAAACTGATGATTGATGCTTCTCATCTCTCTCCATTCCTGTCTGTCTGTCCTTATCTATCCCTCTCTCTGACTCTCTCTCTCTGTCTCTGTAAAAAAAAAGCAAACAAAAAAAAAAACTTTTAAAAAATTTAACACCCATTTATGATAAATACTCTCAGCAAAGTGAGAGTAGAAGAGATGTAGCTTAACAAAGGCCATATAAAAAGAATTCACAGCCAATATCATATTCAATGAGCAAAAATTAAAAGTGTAATTCTTAAGATTGAGAAGAAAACAGGGTTGTCCCCTTTCATTACTTTTATTCAACATAATACTGGAATTCCTAGCCAAAGCTATCAAACAAAAAGAAAAAATAAAAGACATCCAAATTAGAAAGGAAGAAGTGAAAGTGTCATTATTTACAGATGAGATGATGCTGTATATAGACAACCCTAAAGATTCCATCAAAAAACTACAAGAACTGATAAATTCAGTAAAGTAGAAAGATACAAAGTAAATATCAAGAAATGGTTGCATTTTTACCCTCCAAAAATGAACTATCAGAAAGTAAAACTATGCTGTGGGTGGTTGGCTCAGTGGACAGAGCATCAGCCCTATGTATGGAAGTCCTGGGTTCAATTTCAGCTCAGGGCACACAAGAGAAGCAAGTATCTACTTTTTGCTCCTTCCCTCTCCCCATTCTCTCCCTCTTCCTTCCTGCAGCCAGCAGATCAATTGGTTGTAACATCAGCCCTGGGCATTCAGGATAGCTTGTCTGGTCCAAGTGCATCAGCCTAAGGCATTAAAAATAGCTCCATAGATTCTAGCATTGACTTCAGACAGAGGTTGCCAGGGGAATCCAGGTAGGAATGCATGAGGAAGTCAGTCTCACTATCTCCCCTCTTCTCACTTAAAAAAAAAAGAAAAAGAAAGAAGGAAAACTAAACTAAGAAAATAATCCCATTTACAATTGCACCAAAATAAAAATAAAATACATAGTAATAAATTTAACTAAGGATGGAAATGGCACTGAACAAAGAAATTAAAGAAAATTCAAATAAGTAGAAGCATATACCGAGCTCACGGATAAGAAGAATTAACATCATTTAAAAGACTGTACTACTCAAAGCAATCCATAGATTCAGCACAATTCCTACCAAGATACCAATGGTATATTTCACAGAACTAGAACAAACATTCCAAAATTTATATGGAACCACAAAAGACCCCAAATAGCCTCAGCAATCTTGAGATAGAAGAACAAAGTTGGAGGAATCACGCTACCTGATATCAAACTACACTACAAGGCCATAGTAACCAAAACAGATTGGTCCTGGCATAAAAACAGATCTAAATCAATGGAACAGAATAGAGAGCCCAGAAATCAACTCACACCTTTATAGTCAATTAATATTTGACAAAGGTGGGAAGAACATACAATGGGGTAAGACAGTCTATTCAGTAAATGATATTGGGAAAATTGGACACATATGTGCAGAAAAATGAAACTAGACCTCCTTTTTTCATTATATACAAGGTAAACTCAAAATGGATTAAAGACTTAAATTTTAGCCTCAAACACATAAAATCTTAGAAGAAAACACAGGCAGTAAACTATCGGACATTTTTCCTAGCAATACTTTTCCTGCTATGTTACCTTGGGCAAGGGAAACAAAAGAAAAAATAAACAAATGGGACTACATCAAACTAAAAAGTTTTTTCATAGCAAATAAAGCCTTCAACAAAATGAAAAGACAATCTACTGAATGAGGAACATTTTCACCAATGATACATCTGATAAGAGATTAATATACAAAATATATAAAAAGCTTATAAAAATCAACAGCAAAAAAAACAAACAGTCCAATTAAAAAATGGGCAAAGGGCCTAAATAAACACTTTTCTAAAGAGGACATGCAGATGAGTAATAGACATATGAAAAGATGCTCGATGTCACTAATCATCAGAGAAATGCAATTAAAACTACAAGGAGACATCACCTCACACCTGTCAGAATGGCTATCATCAATGCATCAACAAACAAGCATTGCAGAGGATGTGGAGAAAAGGGAACCCTTCTGCTCTGTGTTTTGTGAATGCAGATTGGTGCAGCTACTGTGTAAAGCATTAAATAGGTACCTCAAAAAATTAAAAATAGAACTGCCTTATGTCCCAGTGATTCTACTCCTGAGAATATATCTGAAGAAACCCGAAATACTAATTTGAAAGAATATATGCACCCTTATGTTCATTGAAGCATTATTTACAATAGCAAAGATCTGGAAACAGCCCAAGTAGATGAGTGGATTAAAAAGCTATGGTACATTACACCAGGGATCTCCAAACTGCGGCCCCCTGAGGCCATTTATCTGGCTCCGCTGCACTTCCAGAAGGGGCACCTCTTTCATTGGTGGTCAGTGAGTACTGGAGTACTGTATGTGGTGGTGCTGCAAAGTGAGGCATCGCTCACGTAGAGTACTACTTCCGGTGATGCGGGACACATGCATCACGGCTTTGGAAGCGTGTTATATCACTTGTTACGGCTAGCAGTGACAAATATGGAACCGGACATTGACCATCTCATTAGCCAAAAGCAGGCCCATAGTTCCCATTGAAATACTGGTCAGTTTGTTGATTTAAATTTACTTGTTCTTTATTTTAAATATTGTATTTGTTCCCCGTTTTGTTTTTTTACTTTAAAATAAGATATGTGCTGTGTGCATAGGGATTTGTTCATAGTTTTTTTTATAGTCCGGTCCTCCAACGGTCTGAGGGAGAGTTATCTGGCCCCCCGTGTAAAAAGTTTGGGGACCCCTGCATTACACAATAGAGTACTACTTAGCCAGGGGAAAAAAATAGAAATCTTACCTTTTGCAACAGCATGGATGAACCTGGAGTGTATCAGGCTAAGTGAAATAAGACAGTCAGAGAAAGACAAGTACTATATGATCTCATTTATTTGTGAAATATAATGAACAAAATAAACTAATAAACAAAATGAAACAGACCCATAGATACAGAGAACAGACTGTTACAGGGGAGGGAATTGGCAGGCTAGGTGGAAAAGTTGAGGGGATTAAGCAAAAGCAAACCAATAGACACAGATGACAGTATGGGGATTACCAGAGGAAAGTGGTGTTGGGAGACATAGAAGAGGGTAAAGGGGGATAAACGGTGATGGAAGGAGGCTTGCCTTTGGATGGTGAACACAGTACAATATACAGATGATATATTACAGAATTGTATGCTTGATACCTATATAATTTTATTAACCAATGTCACCCTAAGAGATTCAATAAAAAAAATAAAGATCAGACAATTTGAAATAAAACTATTAGAAACACTGAAAGCCAAAAATCTGCTCAAAGGCTTAATATCATCAAATTGTCAGCCAACTACCAGCAGGTAATCTGGCTCGATATATATGAATGGGTCCCTGTGAAATACCTGTTTTAGTTTTCTAATTTGGCCAACACACTTACTAAACTGCTGTGATGTTCTGCACACCATGATTGACACTGCGGGTGCAGTAATAGATAAAGCAATAACTGTACCTGCCATCGCTGTTTTTATTAAATCCATGAACATAATCAATGCATACTTGTTTCAATAACTTTTTAGCTTAGGAAGTGTACGCTGGTGTTTAGGGGCACAAATTTGGCAGAGATAAACTTTAGTTTCATCTCCATGAATTTCTAGCTCTGTGATCTTAGCCGAGTATATTGTTTATTCTAAGACTAAATTTCTGTATTTTATAACTGAGTACTTCCTTTATGTAGTTTTTGTGAAGATTAAATGAGGCAATTCCTGAGAAGCTCTAATATTATATTAGCATGTGTATAGTAAGCATTCAGTAAATTTTAGCTGTTGAGATTTGGATGTGGGTCTTTATGTTAAGACCCTAACCAGACATCTCTTTTTGGATGGTAAAGTGGGATAGATAACATGAATAATTATTTTGGGCAAAACAGCTGGAAATGGTAGAAAAATCCATTTAATAAGTTACTTTTATTTGTGTGTCATTGTTGGTAGAAAAGGAAGAGAGAAAAACCCTTGTAAGCCAAAAATGAACGTAAGGCAAAAATCTCACTAGAAAAGCTAGTTTTCATGCTGAACTCATTTGTAAATCCTGGTTACCTTATGCATCAGTGTTTGAGAGCACTTGGTTCAGAGGCTTGGATACACAGCCTAATACCCATCAATGGAAGGAAGATTTGCAGGAAACCCTGCAAAAAAGCTTAGACATCATTGTAAGGGTTTAAGACACTCTTTGTAAGAGTGAGCTGAAAAATAAAACCCAACCCACAAAAAGGACAGAAAGGAAACTTGTCTATCTTCATCTTAGTATAGGGTAGAATAGAAAACAAAAAGTCTTCCTTTAGGATTTTTAAACAAAAGCTGGACCTTGAGGAATATTGGAGTCTAAATTCATACTATCCATGTGGTCTGAAAAACCTCCCAGTGAGAATTATTTTATAATAGTTGCAGGTTGGATGTACTCCAGGAACTTGGCAAAATCAAGCTCAAATCCTCTCTGGAGAAACACATCATAAACAATAAACACAGACCTCCAAAGTTTTCTACAGATGAAACTCCAAGGAGTATGCACTTATAGTAAAAACACAGAATGCATGGAAGATACTGTTTGGGTTGAATTGTGCCCCACTCATATTCATTTGTTGAAGTCCTAACTCTCAATTCCTCAGTATGTGACTTTATTTGGAAACAGTGTTTCTGCAGATGTAACCAGCTAACAAGAGGTCATACTGGAGTAGAGTGGGCCCTTAATCCAATATGACTGGGGTCATTCTAAATTAAAAAAAAAAAAAAGAATTCATGTGAAGATCGCGGGGCAATGTTGAGACACAGGGACAATGCCATCTACAAGGAATGCCAAACATTGCCAGCAAACCACCAGAATCTAAGAGGGAAGCATGAAACAAATTTTCCCTCATGGCTCTCAGAAGAAACCAACCTTGCAGACACCTTGATTTCTGACTTCTAGCCTCCAAACTGTAGGATAATATGTTATTGTTGTTAAAGCCACCAAGTTTGTCATACTTTGGTACAGCAATCCTAGCACACTAGTACAGAGACAAAACATTTCTAGAGTCAACATACTTTCCCACTGCAAATATTTACTGCTAGGTTCAGAGGTCTTCAATGGTGTTACACTCCTGGTATCTTTCTGCCCCTGTACTGGTTCTCAACTAGGGAGGTAGGTTAATGGAAGAAGTTCTCTGATTGGAATATTTGGGGAAAATACCAAGGCATGCTTAGCTCAGCAACCCCCTCTTCCTTGTGGGAGTGACTTCCCTTCAGAAACAGGTATTTTTTCCTGTTCATGCAAAGGCCTATCTTTCTGACACATGAGTTCTTTTCGAGTTCATTATGTCCTGACATTGGCCTGGTGATTGTGTCTAATTTTGAAAGTCAAGATTAACCAGATTAACAATGTTAACAAAACTAAATTCATGCTTATCAGCAATAAAGATAATGTGTGATTATTTTTTGGTTTTGGCTACTCACTTATTTTATTTATCAATCTCTTTAGCAAAAGCAACATACAGCAGAATACAACTGAATCTAGATGACACTTGTTAGAGTTATTACATGTAAGTTATAAAATACTTAAAAATGGCCCTGGCCAGTTGGCTCAGCGGTAGAGCATTGGCCTGGCGTGCGGGGGACCCGGGTTCGATTTCCGGCCAGGGCACATAGGAGAAGCACCCATTTGCTTCTCCACCCCCCCTCCTCTCTGTCTCTCTCTTCCCCTCCCGCAGCCAAGGCTCCATCCGAGCAAAGATGGCCCAGGCGCTGGGGATGGCTCCTTGGCCTCTGCCCCAGGCGCTAGAGTGGCTCTGGTCGTGGCAGAGCGACGCCCCCTGGTGGGCAGAGTGTAGCCCCTGGTGAGCGTGCCGGGTGGATCCCGGTCGGGCGCATGTGGGAGTCTGTCTGACTGTCTTTCCCCGTTTCCAGCTTCAGAAAAATACAAAAAAAAAATACTTAAAATGATTATTTTTGGAAAGGGATATGAAACTGAGAACATGACAAAGAAATAGACCATCAACATGGATTTTTCAGAAGAACAAAAATTGAGACACTTTACCAGCAACAGAACTTCACCAGAGGCAATTTGGAAGGTTGTATTTCAGGCCAAAGAGAAATCTTCCCAGAAAGAGGTGGTGAGATGCTTGCAGGTATGGTGAGTCAAGAAATCGGTAAATTTATGTACATATCAAAACAGACATTAATATCATATACAAGGTGAGGCAAAAGTAGGTTTACCATTGTTCATGTGGAAAATAATACAATACTTAATAAATAAAAATATAAGAATAAACTCTATTCCACATACAACTATAAACTTACTTTCTCTCCCCTTGTATATGCCATTGTTTTAAAAATCTACCTTTAGGTTCAGGTTCTAATTAAAATTCAAAAGGAGCGTGTGTGTGTGTGTGTGTGTGTGTGTGTGTGTGTGTGTGTGTGTGTGTGTGTAATTTGAGGATTTGATTTTAAGATTTCATGATGCTTAATTTTACGTGTCAACTTGGTGGAGCCATAGGGTGTCCAGATATTTGGTTAAATATTATATCTGTGTGTATCTATGACCGTGTTGCTGGAAAAGATTAATATCAAAATTGGTAGATTGAGTAAAGTAAATTTACTCCCAATTTTGGAGGGCATCATTCAATTCTTTGATGGTCTGTCTCAATAAAACAAAAGGATGAAAGACAGAATTCTCAATCTCTGCATGATGGCTTGAGCCAACACATCAGATTTCTCCTGGCCTGAGATTAACACCATTGGTTTTCATGGTTCTCAGGGCTTCAGACTCAAATTGGAATTACTATACAAGCTTTCCTGGGTCCCCAGCTTGTGGATAAAAGACTGTGGGACTTCTAAGCCTTCATAATGATGTGAGCCAATTCTTAATAATAAATTTCCTTGGATATAAATTTGAATATCTATCTCTATCTAAGTATCTATCTATCTATCTATGTATCTATCTACTTATGTATTTATCTATGTATCCATCTATCTATGTATCCATCAAACCATACATCCATCCATCATCTTTCTATTATGTATCATTTATCTAGCTATATATTATTGGTTCTATGTCTCTGCATCTCCGAAGAACATTGACTAATACAGGTTTATATAGAAGAAAAAAAGTGCAACCAGAACCAAAAAACTCGAGATTAAAGAACAAGTAGTGGTAGAAATCTTGTACAAACAGATAGAATGATTATAATAAGGCAATTATCAATAAGAGAGCACAGTACTTGTTTAAGGATAGACAAATAATCCTACAAAGTTGTAAATATAAATATTTTATAGAAACAAATCATCATATATATGGAAGTGATTGGTGATAGGGCTGGTATTATAGGTCAATGGGTACAGTAGGGAATATCCAACAAATTATGATTAGACAGTTGACTATCTGCACAGGAAAACATAAACTATATCCATACACAAGACCAGTTTTGGATTGATTAAGAACAAGTGTAAAAAGCAAAATTTGAAAACTTTAATAAGAGCATGGAAGAATATTTTTATGACCTTGTTATATGGAAAGATTTCTCAAATAAAATACTAACAAGAAAAATAACAAGAAAAAAACTGACAAATTTGACTATAAAATCAAAGCAATGTAATTAAATTAAATCAGAAGTCATAAATCGGGAGAATATACAATAATAAAAGGATAAACAATTTAATAAAAAATAAGGAAACAAACTAAACATTTCTTCAAAAAGGAACATAAAAGACCAATAAATATATGAAAAATGTAAGATTAAAGTCATTAGTAATCATGGAGAGGCACATTAAATGTGATACCACTTTAAACCTATTAAATTGGTAATAAAAACAACAAAAAAAGAAAATACCTGATAATTTAAAGGGTATGGAACAGTCAGAGCTTGCATACACTGCTGATAGGAGTATAAAGTGGCACAACAATTCTGAAAAACAATTTGGTACTGGGTTGCAAAGATAAACATATATCATCATAAGACTCAGCAATTCTACCTCAATGAAGTCTCCCTAGAGAAATCTGTTTCCTGTTTACAAGAGGAAATGTAAAGAAAGTTTGTAATAACAAAATAAGATGAAACAAAAGGAGCAACACATAACGAACAAATGTCCAAATATAGAAGAAGAACAAAAGAGAAAATACAAAGAGTATACCATATTATACAGTACAATCGTGTATGGCTGGAAAGAGAATGAACCACTGCAACAGGCACCAATGTGGAATAATCATATTACTATAAAGTTGAGTAAAAACAAAAAAGAAAATGCAACACAAAGCAAAATGAAAATAAATTTTGTAAGACTACATACAGCATGATTCCATTCATATAAAATTCAAAAGCAATCTGACTTTGGGTGATAGGTATGCAACATAATTGGAGAACAGGATGACCTGGACATGTTTCCTTTGAATATATGTACCCTGATTTATTGATGTCACCCCATTAAAATTAATAAAAATTTATTTATAAATAAAAAAAATCAAAAGCATACAAATTTAAACACTATATTAATTAAGGATACAAACAAATGTAGTGAAGGAAAATATTGGAATTAAAATAAACATCTTTGAAATATTTACCTCAAGGAAAAGAACAGAGATTGGGAGAATGGGACTGAGGATTGGAATAACAAAGATCATTCAATATTCGTATTTCATTTTTAGTTTGTAAACCAGGAAGTGAGTCAATGGGCTGGATTGATTGTTAGATGTGTGTGTACCAGTGCATATATATGTGTATATGTTTTTAATCAATGCACTTTATTTGTTTAAAACAGTTTTACGTTCACAGAAAAATTGTGTGGAAACGTCAAAGGGTTCTCACATACCCTTGCACCTGACACTTGTACAACCTCCCCTGCTAACAATACGCTGAACCACAATAATATATTTATTACAATCAATGAGTCCACACTGACACATCATTATCACCTTGAGTGCACAGTTTATACCAGAGCTCACTCGTGGTGTTGTACATTCTGCGAGTTTTGACAATTATATAACGACATGTGTCCACCACCATACTATCATGTGAAATAGTTTCAATGCCCTAAAAACCCTCTATGCTCCAACAATTCATCCCTCCTTCTCCTCAAACCCCTGGAAACCACTGATCTTACTGTCTCCAGAGTTTTGCCTTTTCCAGAATGTCATGTAGTTGGAATTATATAGTATGTAGTCTTTGCAGATTGGCTTTTTTTACTTACTAATATGCATTTATCTTTCCTCCATGTCTTTTCGTGGCTTGGTAGCTCATTTATTTCAATGCTGCATAATATTCAATTGTCTAGATGTAACAGTTTATCTATCTGTTCTTTACTGAGAGACATCTTGGCTGTTTCCAAGTTTTGGCAATCATGAACAAAGCTGCTATAAACATTTGAGTGCAGGTTTCATGTGGACATAAGTTTTGGATTCCTTTGGGTAAATACCAATGGAAGTGATTTCTGGATTGTATGGTGAAAGTATGTTTAATTTTCTAAGGAGAACTGCCAAACTGTCTTCCAAAGTGTCTGTACTATTTTGTATTTCCACCAGCAATGAAAGAAAGTTTCTGCTGCTCCACATTCTTGCCAACATTTGATGTTGTCAGTATTTTGGGTTTTGGCCATTCTAATAGATGTGAATTATATCTTATTGCTGTTTTAATTTTCAATTGCTTACTGACATATAATGTTGAACATCTTTTTCATATGCTTATTTGTCATATGTATGTTTTCTTTGATGGTATGTATGTTTCAGTTTTTTCTCCCATTTCCTAATTGTTTTTACTTTTTTTTTTAAGTTTTAAGAACTCTTTGTATATTTTGGATAACAGTCCTTTATCAGAGGTGCCTTTTGCAAATATTTCCTCCCCATATGTAATTTGTCTTCTCATTCTCTTGGCATTATCTTTTGCAGAGCAGAAGTTTTTTGGGGTTTTTTTTCGTATTTTTTTGTTTCCAATTTCTGGTTAAAAATATGAAACAGACCCTGGCCAGTTGGCTCAGAGGTATATCACTGACCTAGAATTTGGAAGTTCCAGGTCAGGGCACACAAGAGAGATGACCATCTGCTTCTCTCCCTTTCCCCTTTCCTCCTCTCTCTTCCTCTCTTTCTTCCTCTCCTGCAGCCATGGATGGATTGGTTTAAATGCATCGGTCCCAGGAGCTGAAGATGGTTACATGGAGCTTCTGCTTCAGGCACTAAAAATAGCTCCTTTGCTAGCATGGCCCCAGATGGACAGAGCATTGGTGCCAGATGGGGTTTTGCTGGGTGGATCCCAGTCAGGGAGCTTGTGGGAGTCTGTCTCTATCTCCCCTCCTTTCACTTAAAAAAAAACCCAACCAACCAACAAACAAACAGAAATCACCTCCGTCTTAGGTCTGCATTGTAGAATTTTAATTTACCCTCATAAACATAATTTTTCAAGTTCTGTGGGGGGTATATAAAGGTGATAACTTAAATCTGTGAAGTTTTTTGCAGTTACATGCTCAACCTTTATCACAGTGTACAGACTGTACTTCCTTCCCATTTTATGAAAAACCCCATGGTTTCTTGTTGTGTTATCTTGGTGTCTTGGCATATAATAATGTTTCTTATAAGGGTGAGAAGTGCCACAGAAGGTATCTTGATGGCTAAACATAACCTGCCGTTACAATATATTAGCAGGCTAAATTGCTTAGGTCTACAGTGAATTGGATAAACAGTCAACCCAGTAAAATAATGTTGCTTTGTAAAAGCTCAAGTATCTCACTGTCTGACTTCATTAGAATTCACAATCTTTTCCTTAGCGTATCCCTTTAAAGAACAGAATAGAATTTCTGAGCAGCTTACACTGAATATTAAAGGAGCAGCTTATACTGAATATTAAAGGAAAGGAAAGTTGTTGGCAAAGTCAAGAATTTTTGTTGTTTTTCTTCTTCACCTTAGGTATAAGATACTATTCAAGTAGGTTCTCTGCATTCCAGACATGCAGGCTTCCATGGATGAAGTCCTTCCTCCACAAAGCAAACGCCTTGCTGTCAGTTCCAATGTCAACCCCTTCAAACTCTGTTTCCATAATAAACCCTGACTTGGCATGACCACCTCCTTCATGGTTCAGGAGTTACTAGAGAGCCAGCAAAGATCGCAGCTGGGTCGCTTCTGAATGAAGCCACTGACTGTGCCCAATTGTATATAATTATACGTAGACGACTGTCGTCTTGGGATTGAGCAGAGGGGAAGAGAGATAGATTTCTACTACGTTGTTAAAGCGGAAAGGACAGTTCCTTATTTTGTAAGCCACCCAGCTGTAGGATTGGACAACATATCACCACTTAGCATTTGGACAGCAAATTGTCCAAAAATCTATATCCTGTTCAGTGTGACACAGCTGAGGAGGAAAGAGCCTTTCTTTCTTTCTTTCTTTCTTTCTTTCTTTCTTTCTTTCTTTCTTTCTTTCTTTCTTTCTTTCTTTCTTTCTTTCTTTCTCTTTCTTTTTCTCTCCTTCCTTCCTTCCTTCCTTCCTTCCTTCCTTCCTTCCTTCCTTCCTTCCTTCCTTCCTTCCTTCTTTCCTCCTACCCTCCCTCCCTCCCTCCCTCCCTCCCTCCCTCCTTCCCTCTCTCCCTCCCTTCCTTCCTTTCTTTCTTTCCTCTTTTTTTTTTACAGCTTCCTGACTTGCTAGCTTTAAGGCCATCAATGGAAAGTCTATGTTACTCAGAGCAGGCAGCTTTGCCCTTGATGCAGAATTGCCATTAGCTGAATCAGCCCCTCCTTGGGAAGGTTTGGGATTCAACAGTTGCAGCTTCCTCAATGTCATGTTCATGGCTATTTCATATTCAAACTAATCTGAGAAACAGCAGCCTCTGAGATTTTGAGCATTAGAGTGTTTCTGGCATAAACCTAGGCATGTGTGTAAGGAAAATATGGAGATCTCTTAGTTAATTACCAATATTAATTTTGAAGTTGAGAAAAACTTTGGGTTTAAATTACCCATTTAGTTTGAGAAGATAGAAATTGGCTGGAAGCTCTGGCTTCTTCGGACCTCACAGAATGGCTTTGAAATCAGTCTGGTGTTGTGCTGCTAGCTTTGTAAATCAGCTTAATATCCTGTTTGGCTCCTGGCTGCGCCGGCCCCCACACGCCACCTGCCACTCTGCTCAGCCGTAGGGCCCACCACTGTGGGGTCTCTAAAAAGCTCCAACTCCAAACACCACCTGCAACACTTCAAGGCGTGTTGGCTCTATTTTGCTGTTTTAGTTGATGCTTATCCATTAGTTCATCTGCACAATATTGCAATGATGGGAGAACATTTGCTAGGCAGGTTTTTGGCAATGTGGCATCTCTCCTAATTAAGTAAAAGAAAGTTACATCATTGTCCTTTTTATCGTTTTTAATGAAGTTTTCTTTATTGCTTTATTCTTTTATGCAATCAGACTGGCAGTCACTATAGGCATATAAATTTATATTTAAGTTATTCATATTATGTTATAAATAATATATATATTTTATATATGTACCTAGAGTTTTATTGCAAAGATGTTGTTGAGTGATGAGACAGACTCAACTAACTTGAAGTAAAGACTCATTCCCTATTCTTTACTTTTCTGGGAAAAAATTATTTCCTCCATTAATGCCAGACTTGGCCAGTCACTTCCTGTGGCTAATGTAATCAGACCGGAAATGACAGTCTGCTTTTCTGGGTTTAGCCTTAAAAAGCATTGTGTGTTTCTATTTAGTACTGTGGAAACATCAGACTTCTAAAGGGAGAAAAACATATCCCAGGTAGCTGCTGACTGTCCAGCCTGGACCTCAAAGTAATAAATGTGGCACCGATCTAAACTTAATTTAAAACCTAAGGCATAACCACTTCAGACCAACTGCTCTCCCAGTAGCAATTTTAACTGTAAATGACAGAGACTGGAGTTGGCTTGTAGTGCAGCATTATGTGGCAATAGCTGATGTATACAAATGTTACTTATGATCTTAAAACCATTTTTAAGGTATTATTTACATACCATACAATTCATGCTTTTAATGTGTACAATCCAGAGGTTTTAGAGCTGTGTGACCATCCTCCCAATTTAAGTTTAGAACATTTTTATCACCTTGAAAAGAATTCTTATATTCATGAGTAGTCATTCCTCACCCACTCCAGCTCTACGCAACCACTATGGTAATTTCTAGCACTATAAATTGGCCTATTTTGAACTTTTTGTATAAATAAAATCATAATATGTTGACTTTTCTGACTGGGATATTTTATTCAGAAAAATTCTTCCAAGTTTCATCCAAGTTGTGGCACATATCAACACTTCATTCTTTTTTATGTACAATTAATATTCCATTGCGTGAGTATATACGATTTTATTTATTCATATCTTAATTTTTACTGAGTCTATTGAATGTTATCTGCACAGAAACATGAGTTACTAATAAAAAATTGTAACATATACCATGTTAATAAAGTTTTTTTTAAAAAATGTCACCTTAAGACAGATCCAGGTCCTATGCAACTCAGTATTATTTTTATGAAGAGACAGAGAGAGAGATGGAAAGTTATTAGCTCATTTTCTAAGACATGCTCAGAAGTTAACTATGTATATAGAACATCTCAACCTTTTCTTAAATAACTTTGTATTCTTTCAACCATTGATTTAGTTAACCCTCCTGTAATGCAGTTATATTGTTATTCTATAGCTTGTTTCAGAGGTTTTTTTATTGCTATAGATATTTAGATAATTGAATTATTATTTATGTTAATATTATCAACAATACTGTAAGTGCTTTCCAGTACCCTCATAGCATAGGCTTACCAGGATAGTAACACTATGATACTGTAGGGGTAAAGGTGTTGTACTAAAAAATCACAGAAATAATCATGGTTGCATCTCTTACTAGCTCTTTGAGAGTGGATAATTCATATACCTATAACTTCCAAAATAACAGTGAGCATTTATTAAGAACCTAGGTGTTAACACTCAATGTTCCTGGCACTTAATAAGTATTTTCCCATTTGTCCTTCACAATAATCCTATGACCAAAATACCATTGATATTTCCATTTCAAAGATAAAGAAATGGAGACTTAGAGATTGTCATCTGTTCAAGATGAAGACTTGTAACCTGTGTTTAGAAACCTTTGACTCCCAACCCAACACTAGTTGCAACTGGCCACAAATGTCTCTCATTCACTATTCACTTATTTATGGTAGTAAGATAATACCTGGATGATCTTCACAGCAGGGTAGTAGTGCCTATAAAGTAGATAGAAAGATATAGGATAGCAAAGAATAGGCAACCACAGATTACCTTCAACGATGGACTTCTAGCTAGACACAGGGAAATGACAGCATTCTGGCTCTCAGCAACTTTCTTTCCTGGGATGTACAATAGACCTTATAGAAATTGACAAGGTAATTTCCATCATTTACAATATGGTCCGAGCACTAATCTTTCTTGTTTTTCCTCAAACATAGTCTTTAGTCATTCCACACAGAGCAATGCTCTTGGGCAGTTTCACACGAAGCCACTTCAAAGGAAAATGACCTCTTCCACCAAGTTAGTGCATGGGTAGGAAGGACCCCTGAGCATGAATGTAGGCATTTTGATGCAGAAAGAGCACAATGAGGCCACTTTTCTCAGAAGGGAGCTGTAGATCTTGTAGGTACTTAAGACTTTATGGGCTCTTCTTTGAGGCAAAGTGCTTCTGGGTAAAATGAAAAGCATTAAATTAAATAGAAGATTATAACATTCTACTCTTATCCTTTTCCATTAAATTGTAACCTCAAGGAAAGCCAAAGGTAAAGTGTAAGACTTATGTGTTCCAGAAAATAATAAAAATGTGTAATTTTTGAAGTTTCTGAAAAAGTATGAAAGTTTCCTGGAGTTTCAAGTTTGAAAAATATTAACCATTATGCCTTGTTAGAAGGGCAATACGGCATAGTGATAGAGTGTGGACCAACCTAAATTTGAATCTACTTCCTTTTACGTGTGCATGTTCTCTTCACTTTAAATTTGGTCATCAGGTTGGGTATTTTGTACAAGGAGTGAAAAAACAATAACTACCTAAGGAAGGTAACCGAATAGATTAATATCAGATAAGATTGAGTATAAATGACAGAATGGAAAGAGGATTGAACAGAGAAAAGAGAAATAGATATAGCTTGGGACTGAAAGAGAGTGATGGCAGGGTTAGGAAATCATTGTGAGTGTTTGAATTATTATTGCCACAGTTTCCTAATGTGGTTTACCTGACTGTGTTTGACCTCCAGTCCAATGTCTCTACCCACTCCCATCAAACGATCCTTCTAAAAAATATCTTGCTATGCTATTCTCCTTGCTTAAAATTTGATAGTGCCTCCCCTTTGGATTTAAGATAAAATACAAACTCCTTTGCCTGTTTTCTATCTAACTGTTCCTTCAGCCTTATCTTGAACTATACTGCTCACAAAAGTTAGGGGGATATTTTAAAATAAATGTGAAACCATAAAATATCCCCTAATTTTTGTGAGCAGTATATTTCCTATGTATTTCAGGTTCTCCTGATCTATAGAACTTCTACCCTAGCCCTAACTATACTATACCTTGTTTTTCCCCACTAGCAAAGCTTCAGATACGACATTTGATGCCTGAAATGCCTCTTTGCTCCTTTCACTTGGGCATTACCACAACATCCTCAGAGTAGTGGGCTGATCTCTGTAGGCTGATCTTCAGAAATCTTCTTTTTCTCCTTTTCCTAATACTCATTGATTGCTTAATTGGCTCAGGCTTTATCTATGCAACAAGTTAGGGAGTGGAAGATGAGTAAGACACAGTCTCTGTTCTTAGCTAATTCGGCCTGACCAGGCACAGTGGCACAGTGGATAGAGCGTCGGACTGGGATGTGGAGGACCCAGGTTTGAGACCCCGAGGTCGCCAGCTTGAATGCAGGCTCATCTGGCTTGAGCAAAAAAAAAAAAAAAAAAAAAAAAAAAAAGCTCACCAGCTTAGACCCAAGGTCACTGGCTCAAGCAAGGTATTACTCGGTCTGCTGAAGGCCGGTGGTCAAGGCATATGAGAAAGCAATCAGTGAACAACTAAGATGTTGCAATGAAAAACTGATGATTGATGCTTCTTATCTCTCTCTGTTCCTGTCTGTCTGTCTCTATCTATTCCTCTCTCTAACTCTCTCTTTGTTCCTGTAAAAAAAATTAATTAATTAGTTAATTAATTAATTTAAAAAATAGATCTTTGGCTCCACAAATATGAACCTTAAATATGAAATCCAGACAAATGCATGGTTGTATTCACATATTCATCATACATAGAATTATTGCATTTTACTGACTATATCATGGGCAAAGAGTAAAGAAAGCAGTTCTATGTGAAGACATGATGCAAAACATTTCACAAAGATATACAAAGACCAAATGCATTAACGCAGACACAACTGCCTTGTGACAATTAGTGCTTAAACATACAAATACAAAATACCTAATATGTGCACAGGTGCTATATTTTTAGGTGCTGTTGGAAAATTTGAAAGAAAGCCAAAGCACCTCCTGGCATACAGAGCTTACATGTGACTACCTTGATCAGGCAGGAATAATCAGTACGCACATTAGCTAAGGCAGTGGTCCCCAACCTTTTTTGGGCCACGGACCGATTTAATGTCAGAAAATATTTTCACGGACTGGCCTTTAGGGTGGGAAGGATAAATGTATCACGTGACCGAGATAAGCGTCAAGAGTGAGTCTTAGACAGATGCAACAGAGGGAATCTGGTCATTTTTAAAAAATAAAACATCGTTCAGACTTAAATATAAATAAAACGGAAATAATGTAAGTTATTTATTCTTTCCCTGCGGACCGGTACCAAATGGCCCATGGACCGGTACTGGTCCGGCCTGGGAGTTGGGGAACACTGAGCTAAGGCACTGATGAAAGCTCCTTTGCTGTTATCTCCTTCTACATGGAGTTTTCTTTCCATGTCGTTAGATGGGAGCTGCGGTCCCCGAGATCATCATTTTATTTTTTAAGTGGATCGAAAACTCCTTGAGAATGGAAGTGCACTTTATTCCTCTCTACTTTTTCGTTGCCTAACAGAAAACATAGCACAAAACAAACACTTAATTTGTGGAATGCATGGAAGAATGGATGATGATTAGAAGAGAGTATTCCTTTTTTTGGCACCCATATCTCTTGTCTGAGAAGCACGCCTCTTAAAAAGGATCTGAAAGCCTTTTTGAGCATTTCCGCTCTGAGCTTTTTGTTGCCTGATTGTCAACTTTTGGAATTAACATAACAGCCATCTTGGTCAAGTTGGAGAGTTTAGGGACACTCTAAGGTACAATCCTGAAAGAATCATTACTGAAGCAGGTGGAGGGTGGAATAGAACACACAAACAAACAAATTAAATAAAACCATGCAGTCAGTAAGAAAACTTGCCACGTTGGTTCAACCAATAGGAAGGCTCAGTGCATGCCTGAGGCACCAGCCTGTGGGGGCAGCAAAGAGAAAATCAGACAGCTTAACTGTTGTTTTGCGATCAGAAATTAGATGGAGAAGT
The DNA here is from genome assembly GCF_036850995.1 of Saccopteryx leptura. Lineage (NCBI taxonomy): Eukaryota > Metazoa > Chordata > Mammalia > Chiroptera > Emballonuridae > Saccopteryx > Saccopteryx leptura. The sequence goes on along the minus strand of NC_089516.1, from coordinate 84,881,315 downwards.
TCTTTTAATTTCAGTACACACGTTGGTATTATTTCAAAAACAAAAGCTGTATTTTGAATTACAAATTATATCATGTCATTTCATAGGTCCTAATCAGCCTCTGCTGACATTGCAGCTTTCTTCAATAGAACAAGCCAGAATTCACTCCTAGCAAAAATTCTAATTAGCCAGGCATCGCAGGAAATGACCCACTTAGTTATTGTGTTTGATGGTGAAACAGATAGTCCTACAATAAGAGAAAAGTTTTCACAGGCATTTTGCCTTCTTCTTGCTTTTTAAGTATTGGGGGGATTAAGGAGAAGTGGCAGTGAGAGTCATAGAGTGGGCTGGAACTCACCTTCTCTTATGTGTATTTATAGCAGGAAACAATGCATATATTTCTCTGGCTGCATATCTATGTCTAGGAGTGTTTAAATTGCCAATTATACCAGACAATTGCAACAAAAGACAGAGTGGAGATCCTGTACTTGTTGAGTTTTCTAAGTTCCCTTGCACCTTCTAATATGCAACACTAACTCAAATTTCATATCCAGAGTCAGTTTATGTCTTGCTGTCCTCCTCCTCTCCTTCTCCTCCTCCTCCTCCTTCTCCTTCTCCTTCTCCTTCTCCTTCTCCTTCTCCTTCTCCTTCTCCTTCTCCTTCTCCTTCTCCTTCTCCTTCTCCTTCTCCTTCTCCTTCTCCTCCTCCTCCTCCTCCTTCTTCTTCTCCTTCTTCTTCTTCTTTTTCTTCTTCACCATTTGATAGTTTTTCCTATATTCCCCAAAGATTTTCTCCTTGCAAATACAAGAACTTAATTATTTCAATAATTGAAGGATTAGAGTTCCTATGAGTGGTTTCTTTGTTTAAATCATTGTAGGTATAATAAAATGCAAGTAGTTAGTTCATAACCAATGCAGCTGTTCATCGAAGTATCAGAGTGACAACTGAAAAGAGGAGATATACACAAAAAGGTTAAGTGTGTGTGTGCATGTGTGTGTACACGCACGCATGCGTGCACGCTATTACTGTCTGCTAACATCCAGGTCAAGACCAGGGAGAATAAATTAGTGGGGTAAAGCTATAACGTAATAGCTGATGCTCGTGTAGCCTTTTATGTTTATGCAATTTTCACTGCACCAGTTCAAGGCATGTCTAGGTAAGTTATATAACAGCTGCCCAGAGAATTTCATTTTGTTGTAGTTGCAGCACTTTAGATACGCTTTGCATGCATGCCATTTTCACTTGCTATTTGAGAAGACCTAAGCTAATCTTTTTAGGTTTTTGATATTGCTAAGTTATACCCTTTCTTGTTTTTGTTTGTTTTTTAAGATTCAGAAGTTATTTTTCTGAAATGGACCACACATTACTCTTATTCTTGCATGAAGCACTAATCCATTAGAAAAGGATCCCCTTTATTTAGCAAAAATAGAATGCAGGCTTCTCAGTGCCTTTTCTAAAGGCTGGTCTCCTGTGATGCAAAGTGTAACATGACCAACGGGTTGTGCATTTTCACAAACACAGCCCATCAACTTCCAGGCATGTTTTTGGCTGCTGCCTTCTAGAAGAGTGGTTACCATGCTGAGAAGCTGGTCTGCAGGCATTTTAATTCATTCATTAAGGGTTTTTGACACTAAACATTTCCAGAAATTCTGCCCTTCGGGAGAGTTAACAAAAAATATTTTCTCTTAGCATGCTATTCCTTCTCTCATCTGTATAGGGGCTGACCACTGGGACAGCGGAAACCTAATCGGACCATTTAAAGAAGTTGGCTCATAATGCGTTTTCAGGGATTGAGAAGGAGGAACCATCATTTACATTTCTTCTGCAAATTTCTGTCTTCCTTTGTGAATCTGTAAGAGCCTGTAAGAGTCTCAATTACGACCATGGCTAAAAGACAAGCCTGAATATCCTGGGATTTTATTTTCCTCTGTTTTAGATTTTATCTTGACTCTCCTAGGCTGATCATACTTTCTTCTGGGTAGTAAGGTCATATATATTGAAGAATTTAAAGCAAACTTGATAATTTACATATGTAACCAATTTTAACATAGTGTTATATCGAAAGAAGAATAAATCCAACTCTAAGAACCCTTAAGCATGTGCAGATTTGTTTTTAATTGGGCCATACAACACACACCAATACATCTGAAATAATTGTTTCTACCCATCTCCATGCCGGTTACTCAAACAGCTCTCTCCAGTCTCTGACCCCATCCTCTAACCCCAAACTATCCTTGCAACTTATTCTTCCATCTTCTTCATCTTTTTCCAGTCCCATTCTTGCTTCCTCCTCTAGGTATGCCTAAGTCTTTTTTTCTGACAGATCCTCACTATTTCTTTCTTTATAAATGTAAAACAAAAATAAGAAATACATTAAATGTGCAGAAAAGCAAGAGAATAATTAATGTATACACAACTCTCATGTATACAAAACTGAGATTAAATCTACTTAATTCTCTGAAGTATTTTTTATAAAGTGAAGATGAAATGTTCCTTGAATGTTCCTAGGCAAAAGCTTATACAACATTCTAAGTCTGGGTGGGGGTGTGTGTGTGTGTGTATTTTTAAATTGTGGTTTAATTTGTTTTTAGTATTTATAAGTCCATTGATGTTTTCTATTTCTGAGTCAGTTTAGAAAGTTACGTTTATGGGTCTGTTACATATTTTTACTAAGAAAAGGTCCATTTAGCTTTCCAAATTTACTGCAATGTGTTTTTAAAGTTTTTGCCTGTGATATTTTTCCTTCCCCAGATACTTATTCCTTCAGTCTTCCCAGAAGAGTTAGAAAGTGGAACACAGGGTTTGGGAACTCTTTCTGTGTTGAGGGGCTCAAAGAGAATATGTCCCGTGTAATGTGTTGTCACTTGGGAATTTGTTTTTAATAAAACCCCTAAAGAAGCAGAAATATTAAATTTGCAGTAATCACATATGAATTTGGCTCTCTGGGGTGTTCCAATGGTGTATTTTTTAAGTTTTAATTATTTAAACTAGAAATACCCTATATATTTAAGTTTGACTTCTTATAATGGAATAATTACATTATAATATCCGAGTGGCTGATTTCTGCCCAGCATGAGCACACTCAGGTAGAAAATACATTGATTTTTTTTCTTCCAATGTTAACAGAAAGAAAAGTTACAGCTTCCAAAATGTCTTATTTTCCAAAAGATTCATGCTTGGAATACTGCATTCTCTATTTAATGAGAATAAAAATATGTGGGTGGTTGAATAAGTATATCATTTTGGCTATGATTTCCCAACGGGAAAAAAAAATACTAAATAACATAATCATTTGAAATGTGTTAAAAAATATCTTATTAAATCTTATGAAGTACACTGTGATCTTCTTTAACTTTCTTCTGTATGAGAAGGAACATTTATTATTTAAAAAATACTTTTGGTTTTTATTTCAATGCCCAATATCCTTGGAACTTACCAAGGTGAATTCTCCTGGGAGCCAAGGAAATGCAGTTTGGACTGTTGGAGACTTAAGAAAAAAAACTCCGTGCAGTGTTGTAAAGTGTCACAGCTAATGTCCAGATGCTATAAGTAGGCTTTAAAGGCTCACTAGAAGCAAGACATAGGGTAGCAGAAGAATTGCTACTATCTCAGTAAATACTTCTTTAGCACTTAGAGCTGAACACTGTGCCAGGTAATGTATTGACAATACGTTATCTCACCTGTACAACAATCCTTTAAGATTAGAATTCTTATTATCTTCGTTTTAGCACTGAAGAAGTTAGAGTACAGTGCTAATAAGTGGCAATGCCAGGCTTCTTTAACTCTAAAACACATTCTTGTGCTGTATTTGTCCTCCTGACTGGGAAAGAACTAGAAGTATGAGACCTGAGTAGATATTGATTAAAGACAAGGAGAATTTCATGACCCCAGAATATTTGTTGCTGAAAGACTTTTCTAATAGATTTAAGTTTTTGAGTAACACAATTGAACTGTAAGGTGTAATTGATGCCACTGTTTACTGAGGTTCCTAATGATGCTAAAATGTTTAATTGGCAGGTGGAATGATTTTTGAAACAAATGTTCATCTGCTTAATAATGTGCAGATACTTTGCCTGGGCCACTGATGTGCATGCCGAGTCCCAAAGTGACTTGTGAGTTAGAAGGCAGAGGGAAAGGAGCAAATAAACAAGTTTGAAAAAAGGAGAGGGTAGTGTGACTGATTGAAGATGTTGAATATACTCTTACACAATATTTATTGTCTTCTCCCCGGAGGACAATTGTGTGCTCTGCAGAATAAATGTCAGTCACAACAGTGGAGAAATAACATCATGCAGAAAATGGCAAGTTCTTTGGAGTCAGATAATGTTGATAATTGTGGTGATGAGGAGGATAATGATAATGATAACAATAATGATAATGATG